>NC_090938.1:478576859-478882688 GCF_040938575.1 Ambystoma mexicanum
TTGCTTCTTCCTCATCTCAGTACCAGAGTGGGGGAGAGTGTGTGGCGTTCATTACTCTCAGTTGCTTCTTCCTCATCTCAGTACCATAGTGGGTGAAAGTGAATGGTGTTCATAACTCTGTTGCTTCTTCCTCATCTCAGTACCATAGTGGGGAGAGTGTGTGGTGTTCATTACTCTCAGTTGCTTCTTCCTCATCTCAGTACCAGAGTGGGGAGAGTGTGTGGTGTTCACTCTTAGCTGTCTCGTCCTCGTCTCAGTACTCCCAAGAGAGGACCGAAGGGGAGTTGACCTACAATAACCCATAGAGGTCCGGGGAGGACTAGGTGGGTTAACATTAGGATAAGGCAGAGACCGTGTCTCACCTGAAGGCGCTCCACTCTCAACCCTTTTCCTCCTTTTCCTAGTACGCGCGGGTTGATGATATCTTTTGTCCTTCTCAGGGTAAGTGGGAAACAGGGGAACGATATCCCATAACCGTCTCTGGGATAGGGGTCCCTTCCTGAACGGAAAAGGTGGAATACCGTGACACCAACTTAGCAGAAGACCCAAGGGGAGGAACTGAGAGGACGCCCTCAGGTTTGTCAGAAACCCTGTGGCATATATTTGCGACTTTAGAAACATTTGTTCTCCACTTTCCTGACCTTTTAATATAACTGTGTTGAAGGAGTATATGCCGTTTTGTACATCCAGGCATTTGCACAATTTTAATTTGTGTTCAATTACAGAAAAAATAAATGAGGAAGGCTATTAGGATGACACGTGCGGAGAGCCATAAACATATTGTAATGACTAGTTTAATAAAAAAGGAGAAACAAAACTACATGAATTGGCTAAAGGCGCACAGATATCTTATGGCACAAAGAGATGGCGTACATATGCTGGGGACCAGTAATCATCATATTTGTAAAAATCTTTGGTTTCTAGTAAATGACAGGAATTGTGAGTGCACAGACTCTCTCATTAACCCGATCTCAGAACAGCAATGGTGAAAGCATTTCACTGAACTGTATAGAAATCTCTCAGGAATCTTGTGATTGGATCTTTGATGGTCCTTGGAAATTGGACATTTCCTTGGACCAGATTGACTCTATCATAAGGTCTTCCTCCAATTCATGTGCCTGTGAGCCCAACGGGTTATGTAGTAGAATTTTAAAATTGTCCCTTGAAGTATGGACATTATTGTTGTATGTTCTCTTTGGAAAGATTTTAACAACTACAACTCTGCCAGTGTCTTGGAATACATCCCTGATATTTCCTATTTATAAAAAAGGCAATCACCTTGATCCAGTTAGTTATCGTCCATTCGCACTCCTAGATATGGAGAGTAAAATGTTCTTGCTATGCAAGCAATAGAGGAATTTATAACTAAAACTAACAATCTCAAAATTTCAAACAGGATTTAGGAGGGGGATCGGGATGGATGCTAATGGTTTAGTCATTAAATCGCTCACCAAACACGCTTGTGACAATGGGGCTGATCTGCTAAATGTGGCCTGTGTTGATCTGAGCCTCACGTTTGATTTGGTGGATAGGACAAGACTCTGGAACAAACTGCAAAAATTGGATTTCCTGAGTCAACTCCTAGATATCTTGGTGTGTATCCATAGGGATACACAGATAAAAGTAAAACTACACACTAGTGGGGAGGTAACAGATCATTTCCAAACCGGTAGAGGATTAAGGCAGGGGTGCATGCTTGCCCCCCTGCCTTTTTTAATATGTACATGTCCAATATGGGGGAAATTTTAGAATCTGCATCATTTGTGCCTCCAATCCTGGCCATTGAACATTGCTATTGGCTAGAATATGCCATGCTTTTTATGGGAAAAACCCCTGTAGGGTTGCAGAGACTGTTGGAAAGGTTTAATTAATATACGGGGCTGAATATGTTGAAGACAAACCCACAAAAAACAAAGGTGTTCTGCTTTCATGGGAAAAGGAAAAATCCCATTCGTTTCAAAGGGTTGTTGGGCACAGGTAGATTGTCGGTAGTGCAGACAACATAATATCTGGGTCACTTCTTAGTGAAACGTGCCCAGCGAGCTGTGTTGGAGAGAAGTCCCAAAGATAAATGTGCACAGTTGGGAGCTCAAATTAAATGTATTTGTAAGAAATATTGTCTTTTAAATTACGCCCTTTAATTTTGTATTAAAATATGAAAGTTGTACCAGCAATAATCTATGGATTAGAAACAAATTCATTCTCCGTGAACTTTGAGTTTGAACACTTAGAAGGTATGATATGATGCAAGGCTCTTTCCTTTCCCAATTGTGTTCAGAGTGTGATTATTCAATACGAGCTGGGTATGATATCAATGTCCTGTATGATGCAATGGAAAATGTTATCATTATAGAGGAAGTTGATAGTGGTGAACTCAAATACACTATCGTACAACTCAAAATCAAACTGAAGTTTTAAATACTGGGTGTATGGAGTGGTTCAAAAGTTGGGGTCCGACTAAACTGATTGAGAAAGATATTACTTGGAAGGCTTTCATGGATAACTCCAGTCTAGTGAAAAAGAAAATATCTGGCCTCGATTGGATAACCACGTGTGATCAGAGAAATAAATATAAATTATTCTCTGGCCTAAGTTTGGAGTGTAAAAAAAGAGAAAAATTGGGTTAAAGTGCACACCTCAAAATTAATGGTGGTTATTAAATGTTTTAAAATTATGTTCAGTTAATTTTAGGCGCGGGGGAGGAACTGGAGTCATGGCACAAAACCCCAACACATAAAACGAAAGAAGAAAAGGATTCAGCCTAGGAATCCTCCCATCCCCTGCACACTTTCAAATGTTTGGATCAAGTCCAATACTGTTATTTTCATGCATCAAATAGAATGTCACAGAGTAATTCTTAATAATGTAGAAAAGATGTCGATGGACAAAATTATAAAAAGAAATTATTTATATCACAAATGATGTGGTTCAATACTTTCAAGGTGAAATTTACAACATAGAGAAGCACAAATGGCATCCAAGGATCACATCAAGGTTGAAAACAAAAGTTATTATGGAAATAGAGTTTTTCTGAGGGAGAAAAGGGACATCCAATTCATTTGGCGACGCGTTTCGAGGATACTTTCCTCTTCTTCCTATGGCCCGAATTGGATTCTTAACATAAAGAAAAAACATTCAATCAGTTTGCTTGTTAAAATAAAAGGTATTCTTCAAAAATGGTTAATTGTACTGATTCATGATGTGTGCATAATATTCACATAAACTTATAGTAGTACAAGGTCTCATTAGGTGAAGAAACTCTGTTACGCAGTTATTTCTTATTTGATAATTTGGCTAGTTTAATAGAATGCGGCTCAAGGGTACAATGATATACAGATATACAAAAAATTGTCAGGGTGTTCAGAATTCTGTGGTATTGACAACACAATCATTCAATTACTGACATAAGGAACACGGATTGAGGAAGGCCATGAGTTGTGATAACCTAAGTTATAGGCATAGTAAGGGGTAATATATAGTTACCAGTGTGAGTAGAAGGCTCCAATCTCAACGTGCAAAATGTTGCGACTGAATTGTTATGGTCGATACAGAGTGAACTGTGCAATGCGCGCTGTGTCTGAAAATATATAAGGGAATGTGAGCAAGGCTAGGTCTGTGTGAACGACCTACGGAAAGAAATGGTAAACCACTCAACTAACACACAACTGAGTGAATTAACATACCGAATAAAAAATAGATAGCAGCGAGATGAAGTAATCATCAGCGGTGAAAATATCACAAGATGCCTCAATTTCAAGTCAGCGTATGGCGTCAACGTTAAGTAATCCAACCTATATATAATCGCTAAGAAAAAGACCAAAAAATCGGTAAATAAAACTAGCACAGGGAACTCCAATAATTAAGTAACTACAGAATCGTTTAAACAGGTACCTATAGAGTGCCTGTAGCACAGCGGACTGAAGGAGAGAGTATCAGCTCAGCAGAACTGCTGTAAGGACGGTCTGATCAGGCAACAGTGAGCGTGGCAACAAGCGTGCAGAAGCGCCTGCAGAGTGAAAAGAATATATAATACGTAAATGAAGTGTCGTTCGAACGGGAACGTCTCACGCCAAAACGAAGGTTTAAACAAAATGCTTACCCGTGGTACAGAAAAAAGCGATCTGTACGAGGTCTATTCTCGGAGCACAGTCAGGTACACAGCAGTTCCGCAGCTCCGGGTCCTACCAAGGCTACCATGGAAACCGCTGGCGCCATGGAGGATAGTAGATAATACAAGTAGAAGAAGGACTAAGATTACTAAATAAAAGTACGGCCATCTTAGGAAGGGCAGTCAAAAATGAAACTGACTAAGGAGAGGTCAGGCATCCAGCCTGGAGAGGTAGAGTACCGTACACGACCAGATGGTCCTGAAAGACATTGTGAAGAAATATATACTAGACATCCAAAAAGCAGAAAAAATATATATTCAATATTCAAAAAATTTATGATAAAAATGGAAGATGTATATATCCCGGACCGTTGAAAATAACGGTGGGAGAGATAGAACAAGTATTAGGGCAGACATGTGGTAAGTCCATATGTCACAAGAAGCAATAATCAGGGAACCCAAACATGGGGAGAGGGAGACATAGTTATGCGAATGCATAATGATGTCAAGCCTTCAGAATGGTGAGCAGTCTGGCCAATCCTGAAGCAGAAAATTGTCAAGGTTTTTAAGTTCAATTTAGATGAGATAAGACACAATGCATCATAATGTAAACCAAATTTCCACAACTTGTGGACCTTGTATTGAACATGTTACAGACCTACTAAATTATATATCCACATAAACTCAAACATATAGTACAACAATATGAAGAAGTGAAGATTCTGTAGATCCAGATTTAAATAGAAACTTATAGACATAACTGGGCACATTTAAATTTTGTTCCCAACATTACAGGTTTTATCACTAGTATTGTCGTGCTTCGTAATCATAAGAAGCAATTTAAGGTAAAGTCCTCATTCAATCCCCAGGACTGTAGAGAGCCCATTTTATCAATCCAGTATGCCTCTCTTTGTAATAGGAGGGACTGGTAATCACCTCCTCTTGTGGGTCGTTTAACAACTTCAAGTACCTGAAATTTTAATTGTGCAATAGAATGCTTTTGTAAATTGAAGTGGCGAGCCACTGGTGAGTACTGGTTATTGCATCTAATGTTTGACTTGTGTTCTGTCAATCTCAATTTGATAGGTCGTTTAGTCTGGCCTATGTAAACTTTTCCACAGGGCCATTTCAATAAGTAGATAACTCCAGATGAAAGACAGGTGGAGTGCAAAAGATAGACCATGTCGAATTATATAAAGGTATGCCCAGATGGAAGAATTTTAAGTATGTTTTGAAGAATTAGGTTCAATTTGATCCACATGTGAAATACTATATATTAGAGGTCTGTGTGTTAGATTTTGTCAGCCAACTCCAGAAACACTGAAACACTTAATGGTGAGATGTCCATATCTCCAGCAGAAAAGGGAGGGGTGTTTTAAAATATATGTCCATGATGTGTCTTTTTTTGAATGAATACTCATTCTGGTATCAAATTTTCGGTGGGAAACCCATCTCATTATTAGAGTGGTCATATTTTTTACGAATATGAAGAGACAGGAAGATTTTAAAGGAAGTTCATGAAATGTTTTAAATGTATATTTAATTTATGAGATTGTAAGCAGGCATTTAGGTAATGTTATTTATTCCAAACGTTTGAATGTAATTGTATAAGATAAATAAGGTTTGTAATAAACTACATACAATAAATTTTTTTAAAAAGTGCTCAGTTTGCACAGAGCACTCTTAATTATACAAGTTAGGCAGAGTTTATAGAACTGCAGTTATTTATTTAGGCCTTGGACAACGCTCATCACTCAAAAACTACGGATAAGTAACACACTAAAACTACTAATGCACATTCACTTTGATGTGCATTGTTAAGAGAACTAACACTTCACTTTTAAGTAAAGTTAACATCACTTTTCAATATACTGTACGTGTAGCAAAGCAAGGGATTAAATAAATACAACCGGTTAAGTAATCAATACTTAGAATGAAGAAGTTGGCAAACACCATACACAACCTTAGAAATAATGTTCGAAGGGATTGGTTCATCTGATGTATTCCACATCTATGACCGGTAATCACCACAGCTGTGCTGCTTTGGAAATTTTTTCCTGTGCCGATGATGTCGATACGCTGTCGTCGAGGGCCTCCGTCGAGCCGACGTTACCGGATGTTATAAGTGGGACGCATGACGCCCGTACCCTCAGTTCCGTTTTTTCGGCGAACGTGTTTGCTTCTGAGATCTCGGCGCGCCTCGGTTCTTCTGAGTACTTCTATCGGTTCTTCGAACTTGTTTGTTTGTGAAGATATCATGTCTTTGTCTTCTACCCCGCGGGAGGATTTCAAGAAGTGGCGGGACTGCGGTTCCAAGATGTCGCTGAAGGACCAACTTAATGCCTGCCTCTGGTGCCTCGGTGAGGACCACGCAGCGGATGATTGTGACGATTGCCAGTCATTAACATCGAAGGCCTTGCAGGAGCGGAAGAAGCTTTCTGTCGGTAGGGTGTCCAAGCCCCGAAAGTCGAAATCCGCTGGGCTTTTGACCGACGATTCGAGAGGCGAGACTGCGTCGTCTGTGCAAGTCCAGGGGGTCTCGGTCCCGGAGTGGGTCCGCCACTCCTGTGCCTCTTCGAGGCACTGGTGGAAGCGCGGTCGCCTTCCCCGTCCTCGTCCGAGGACTCTGCCCGTCGGCAGGTTGCTTATCCCAACAAGCATTCTTCTCCTGCGGAATGGGATGCATTTCGTACGGAGATGATGGCGATTTTCGGGCACGAGCGGTCGGTGTTAGGCAGAAACCTGTGCAGTTCCCTTAGGGAACACTGCAAAAGATTTAGGACTACAGGTGTTAGCAGTAAACCCACTTGGTAGCAGTCTGTACCACCCAGATGTACCTGGTAGCTGTGGCTGAGCAGTCAGACTTCTCTCAAGAAGAGTTAGGCAGTATGCAAAGTATACACAATAGGCACTCCGACACACCAATACAAGCAAACACTGACCAGAGCTTTGGTATCAAAGTATATAATTATTTATTTAAAAACACACTGTTTGAAACACTCCAGCACTCTTGTTGTAAAATATTCTAAACACAGTTACTATTGTAATATATACACTCCTTTTTCCTTATCAGATAAGTCTCAGTAAAACACCACTTATTTTCATACAGAGGTGAGCGCTTAACTAGATGGCACTCCAAAAAGTTTGTGAGAAAGGGAGGGAAAAGACAGAATATGGAAAGGTACACCACTCTAAGATTTAGGAACACTGTTAGCAAGGCAGAAGAGCAAAAGTCACTGGTGAGCCAAAGTCCAAAGGCTGGGCCCACTCTTAGAGAGAGCAGAGCACAAATGCGCCCAAGATCACACAGTTACACTAGGCTTAGAAAGTCTTGCAGAGAGTTCAAAAAGAGTTTAGAGATGCTTAGGAAAGTTTAGCCAGGGTGTCCCAGGCTAACCCAGGTTCGAAAGCCAGGGGCTAAATCTACCCCGTACAGTCGGTAGCAAGGGAAGCCTGGCAGGACGCGGTACCTTAAGTGGGAAGGATCCTCCAGCGGTGGCAGTTATTCCTGGCAGTGGGTGCAAGTCGCATCGTCGTCCAGGGGAAGAGAAGATCTCGACTTGGAGGAAAGATGAAGGTCGTTGCACTACCAGGGAAGAAACCAGCCGCTGAGTTTTCCGGTTAAAGGTGGTACCTTTGTTTCGCGGTCGTGGTAAAACGTGGTCTCCCGGTTGCCGGGGTGCTTGGCACAGACAAGGCGGCCACGAGGTACGTCGGGAAGGCGAAAAGACGGTGAAACTGGTTATCCCCACCAGTCAAAGGAAGAAGACTCTCCGGCGGGAGATCTCCTCTGTCGTTGGGAAAAGTGGTGAGATGGTCCAGCAGGGCTCCACCGGTGGTGGCGTCGTGGCAGGTCGGCTCAGCTTCTCCCTCGTCGGATTCTTAGGTCCTGTGGCGACTTCTGACGTTCCAGTCCCCAAAGCCCTGCTTTTATGCAAAAAAAAACCATTCACTCAGCCTAGCTGTCACTCAAACATGCTAAGTGGTGAGCCGGCCAGCTCACCACTTGGGCCAATCAGGATGGAGTGCGACTTGAGTTGCCTAGGCAACTCAGTCCAGGGTGCCTAAATCTCCCTCCACCCCTCCTAAGTACCCCAAACAGAGTGGCACCACTTTGGAGGGCTTCTGTGGAGAAGCCCGCAAAAAAGTGGAACAAAGGGCTCGATTTGGGTTGGAGTCACAGAAGAGAACACAAACGCCATTTTAGAATCAAGTTTTGGCAAAAAATACCAACCGTAGAATTAATATTAATTAAATAAACCGGCGGTATGTTCGAGGCTACCGTAAATAATTAAATAAAGATAGTAGCCTAAAACAATGGGAAATCCCATAGGAAAATATTTGCGGTTGAATATAAAAAGTAGTATCCACTGCCACCAGCCAAAACTCGATCAGGGGGACGGAGACGGGCCCCCTCGACTAACAGACCCCGGGGCAATTGAATTGCCCCAGCCAGTACGTCCACAATATGATGGTTTGTATTGGTTCTGTTCAGAATTTAAGACTAGTAAAGTCAATGGTGACTTTACATGCCCTGGGAGACAGTAGTCAGTCCCAGGGTATGGAGTCTATACTGGGGGGGGTCACTACGACACCCCTGTGTTACTGCACTGAGGGTGCTGTGTAACACGCATCACAAAAACACATGAAACCCTATGGAGTAAAAGACCCCATAGCCCATTAAACACATCTAGATTCAAAGAAACACACTCAAATCATGCCCAAGAGTGAGGGTAAAAGAGTCTCACTCTTGGCAGGAGAAAAAAATAAACCCCAAAAATCCAGCAAAGCTGCTGGGGGACTCACTAGGTTAGGAAATTTAGCCTAAACAGAGAATTCTCCCTAACAGTCGGCGCAATCATCGGGAGCCTTCGAGGTCCCGATCGGACAAGGTGGATCGCGCTAGCCATGCCCGCTCCAGGTCCCGGTCCTCGACGCCCTCGAGACCGGTGGATCCTGTGAGGTCTTCTAAGAAGACGTTGACGCCATCGGTGCCATGTCCGTTGAGGGACTCTTTCGAGGCTCCGCCTCCAAGGAAGTCATCGACGCCATCGGTGCCGAGGCCGTCGAAGGACACGCTCGGGGCCGAATCCGTCGACGCCCTCAACGCCTTTTGTGGAGGTTGTACCGGAGGTACCCCGTGTGTTGATGGAAACTCCGAGGAAGGCCCTAAAGAAATCGGTAAGGCCTGCATTTGAGCCTTTTTCTGTGCCCTCTTCCAGGGATTTGTTCCAGCCTCTGGATTATATTTCTGAGGTGGAGGAAGGGTCTGAGGAATGTTTGGTTCCTGATGAGGTTCCTGATGACCTGTTATTTGTTCATAGCCAGTTGGAAGACTTGCGTCAGTCTTTGCACGACGCCAGTGGTCTTGATACCTCCTCAGAGATTGGGTTTGGCAGGCCTGAGCCTGGTACGCATGCTGAATCTTCGTACAGGCGACTCATGTCGAGGATGACGGAGTGCTTGGGGTGGTCTGTGCCACCAGTGGATTTTCTGCAGGATAACCTGACGGATATCCTTGACCAAGGTCCACCCACTGACCCGGTTGCTGCCATTTCATATGGCTTTACAGAGAAGGGTGGTGGCGACGGCTTGGACTGCTCCGGAGAGTCTCCCGGCAGTGAGCAAGTCTTTGCTGAAAAAATACCATCCAGCCAGTAGCGACCCCTGCTACTTGACTACGCACCCCACTCCGGAGAGTTTGGTGGTGCAGACGGCTACGACCCCAGCAAAGCAGGCGTCGTACCCTACCATTCCTCCTGATGAGGACGACAAGCATTTTGATGGCTGGGCGAAGAAAGTGTTTTCTTCAGGGGTTATGGCTTTACAGGCAGCCAACTCTGTGTGTGCCTTAGCATGTTTCACTCACACTCTGTGGAATTGTGTCTTTGGCGGCTGAACATATTCCCGAAGGGGAGGAACGGGATGGTTTTCTTGCTCTCGTTCAGGATGGCAAGGATGCCATGTGTGAATCTGTTCAGTCGGGTCTGGACATGGCAGATTGTGTCAGCCGGTCCATGGCGGCGAGCACCGTAATGCGCAGATTTGCTTGGTTGCGGAAGTCGGGGTTTGCTCCTGACGTATAAGCCCGACTTCTCAACATGCCCTTTGATGGTGAACATCTTTTTGGCAGCAAGGCTGACGAGAGCCTTGAGAGGTTGCAGACCGCCAAAGCTGCAGCGAAGTCGTTGAGCGCTGCAGTTCGCCAACCTCTGCTTTTTCGTCCTAGGGGACAGAAATGGAGCGGAGGCTGCTTTCGATACTAATCTTCCTTTGGTAGATCGAGGGGTGCTGCAAGTCAAAGGGGCCAACGTAGGAGTGCCAGAGGTGGAGAACCAGGTACTTGAGGTGCCAAGGCCGCTCGTGCAGTTGCCTTTTTGCCCTCAGGCACTGCCGCAGGTGCTTCAGCTCAGTCATGAGGCCATGTCCCATGGTTCGCCGGTTGGGAGGTAAGGCTGACGCAGCATATTGTAGAATGGTGTGCCATTACTTCAGATGTTTGGGTTCTGGAGATCATAGCCCATGGCTACTGTCTTCCTTTCTGGCAGAGGCCTCACGACAATCCACCATGGAATCTCTTTGAAGAGTCTGGATCCGCTCCTTGCGCAGGAAATCAAATCCCTGCTGGAGAAAGGCGCCATAGAACTGGTGCCTGTAGCGGAGAGGAACAAGGGTTGGTATTCCCCATATTTTTTGATCCGAAAAAAGACGGGCGTTGAGACCCATCATGGACTTGCGTGGTTTGAACAAGCTCCTCAGGAAGGACAAGTTCAAGATGGTTACTCTTTCTCAAGTCCTCCAGGCCCTTCAACTTCAGGACTGTTTGGTGTCTCTCGGCCTCAAGGACACTTACTTTCATGTGCCGATTCATCCCAAGCACAAGAAGTACCTGAGGTTCGCGGTTGGCGACTCGCATTTTCAGTTTCGGGTCCTGCTGTTCGGATTGACCTACGCCCCGAGGGTCTCCACCAAGCTCATGGCATGGTAGTGGTGGCAGTGTATCTCAGGAAAGGGGGATTCAGGTCTACCCCTACCTGGACGATTGGTTGATCAGGGCGCGCTCTCCCGAGCAAGTCCTGGATCATCTGTCAGTCACCTGCCACTCCCTTCACAAGCTGGGCTTCTCCCTCAACTTGAAGAAGTCCAACTTGACATCTACCAAGATGCTCCAGTACATCAGAGCAGTGCTCGACACATCCCTGGGGCAGTGTTCGCCTCCCCAGGTGAGGGCTCATCACATTCTGCAGATGGTGCACAAGTTTCAACATGCCCAGAGTCTCCCGGCGTTCGAGTTCTTGAGGTTGCTCAGCCTCATGGCATCCAGCATTCTTCTGGTGCCAGAGGCCAGGTTGCGGATGAGATCACTGCAATGGGCTCTCAAGCTCCAATGGTCGCAGTCCTCCGGCAGGATGTCGGACCCCGTTCAGGTGCTGCCCTCGGTCGCCCAGGATCTTCTCTGGTGGGCCGTTGAAGACAATCTGATGAAGGGGGCTCCATTTTGGCTACCCTGGCTGGAGGTAACGATTGTGACGGACGCGTCCCTCATGGGATGGGGAGCTCATGCCAACGAGTTGACAGTCAGCGGTCGTTGGTCTCCGTCGGAGTCCAGACTCCATATCAATCTGTTGGAGCTGTTGGCCATCAGGCTAGCCCTGAAGGCTTTTCTGTCGTCTGTGCGGGGGAAGAATGTCCTGATTCTGACGGACAACACAGTGGCCATGCACTACCTCAACAAAAAGGGGGAGGCAGGGTCTCTCCCTCTGTGCAGAGAAGCGATGCAGCTCTGGTTCTGGGCCATCTAGCAGGAAATTTCGATCTCAGCATTTAATCCGGCCGGAGACGAAAACGTCGTGGTGGATGCTCTGAGCAGGCAGAGCATGGTCTCTCATGAGTGGGAGCTGGCTCAGGAGATTCTCCTGGAGATCTTTGCCGTTTGGGGGACCCCACAATGGGATCTCTTCACCACCAGTGCCAAACGGAAGTGCGAAAGATTATTCTCGCGGGAATTTCCTCCAAGAGGAGCCTTAGGGGACGTGTTCGTAGTGGAGTGGTCCTTCCCACTGCTGTACGCGTTTCCTCCAGTCCCCGTCATTCCGCAAGTGTTGCAGAGGTTACAGAGGTTCAGTTCCCGGATGATCCTCATTTCTCCAGCATGGGCCCGGAGAACGTGGTACCCGGAGCTTCTCGACATGTCCATCTGCCCTCCACGCCGTCTTCCCTACCGAGACGATCTGCTCTCATAGGAGGGGGGTGGTCAGGTTCTCCATCCAGAGGTCCAGTCCCTCACCCTTCATGCTTGGCTTCTGAAAGGTTGAGGTATAAGGATTGGGACCTTCCTGAAGACGTGATGGGAGGTGTTGCTTTCGGCCAGAAGGCCCGCAACTAAGTCCCTGTACCGTTGCCGTTGGAGAAAGTTCTGCGACTGGTGCAGGGTTAAGAATGTGGATCCTTTTTCATGCGCCATTCCTGTGGTTCTCTTTTTTGCTTTCTTTAGCCCACAAGGGCCTGCAAGTGGGTACCATTAAGCGTTACCTGGCGGCGCTGTACATATTTCAGCGCTCGTCTGAGGAGTGTTCTTATTTTAAGATTCCTTTGATTTCCCAGTTTCTCAAAGGGCTCACTAATGTGTTTCCACCCTCACATTTCCAGGTGCCCGGTTGGGATTTGGACCTGGTTCTAAAATTCCTCATGGGAGCTCTGTTTGAGCCTTTACATTCTTGCCCTTTCAGACTGTTGGCTTTGAAAACTGTATTTTTAGTTGCGGTCACTTCCCCTCGCAGAGTGAGTGAGTTGCAGGCACTTTCCATTAAGCCACCCTTCACGGTGTTCCATAAGGACATGGTTGTCCTTAGGGTTCGTCCTTCTTTTCTTCCGAAAGTTGTGTCGGAATTTCATTTAAGCCAGAAGTTTGTTCTTCCGGCGTTCTATCCTCCTCCGCATCCTGCTAAGGAAGAGGAGAGGCTCTATAGGTTGGATCCTAGGAGAGCTTTAAGTTTCTACATATCACGCAGTTCCCGGGTCAGAGTGGACGATCGGCTCTTTATTGGATACGCTGGAAGGCGTTTGGGACAAGCTGTTACTAAACAGGCTCTGTCTAGATGGATTTTCTTGACAATTTCTGAATGTTACCGCTTGGCGGGTAAGGACCTTCCGGTAGGCTTAAGGGCCCATTCTACTAGGGGTGTGGCTGCCTCTACTGCCCTGCAGAGGGGTGTTCCTATGCGTAGCATCTGTGAAACAGCCACATGGGCCTCTGTTGTCATAAATCACCAAGGTATCTTTTGAAAAGGATACGGTAACCAAAAAGGATACAATTGGTAGGGCTCTTCCGGATCCTTATTCACACGACTTGATAGTAGTGAAGTCAAATTAGACCTTCCAAAAGATACCACTCTCTGACCGATGAAACAGGCAGAGAGAGGGATCACTGGAAAGGGCGTGGGAGCTTTATAGGAAGTCAGCCTAGGATAAATAAAGTATCATAAGAAATTGTCCCAAATCAACTGACTATAGAACAGCAATATCACTAGTTAACAGCACTGACCTGTAGGCTTAGAACTGAAGTCTTCGCCAAGTCTCTGAGGAAATCCAGGAGTAGAAACAACGAAAAGGAAGGGAAGGTTAGTAAGGGAGACTTATCCCGAACGGCACGAGGCTCACGCTAGATACCGGGTTGGTGCACCACAGGATAGCGTCCAAAGTACTGTGCACAATCGCCTTCAAAAGAAAAACTTCCTTTCCCACGTAGAAACAGAAATATGAACTGAGTCCACCTGTTAATCTCCTCACAGGTGCCAGGGATTAACTCCAAAGCAAGAATAGTATGCGTGTGGAATTACACGTTCAAACAGAGTTCAAAAGCTCACGTGCAGGATTACACGCGACAGAGTTCACGCAGCTGGGACAGCCGCTCTTGCCAGCGTGAGGATTCACACGCAACACCAGGACACGCAACTAGGACCACAGCGTGTAAAGAGTAGAGTAGCTTGCGTGCGATATGCAAACAAAAGTGCACGCAGTCTGAGCAGCCGTACCTGAAGAGTTCCAAAATCCGCATGTGAATTGCCCGCGAACAACGTACACACAGCCCAGGACAGCCGCGCTTGGAAACAGCGTCCACGTGGGATTTCCACGCGACCAACTTCACGTAGTCAGGAAAGCAGCATGTGAAGAAATCAGGAACCCGCGTGTCAGAATACACGCGACTGAAGAACACGCAGACAGTGCAGCCAACCTGTGACTTCCAGACAGCAGCTCCAGGAATTCGCGTGTGGAAGGAAACACGCCGAAGAAGCCAAGGAAGTAACTGAAGAAAATGCGAGGACGCAGATCAAGGGTTTCAGCTACTGTTAGGGAGAATTCTCTCTTTAGGCTGAATTTCCTAACCTAGTGAGTCCCCCAGCAGCTTTGCTGGATTTCTGGAGTTTTTTTTTCTCCTGCCAAGAGTGAGACTCTTTTTCTCCCACTCTTGGACATGATTTATGGTGTTCCTTTGACTGTTAATGTGTTTTATGGGCTATGGGGTCCTTTACTCCATAGGTTCTCATGAGGTTTTACTATGTGTGTTACACAGCACCCTCCGTGCAGTAACACAGGGGTGTCATAGTGACACCCCACCATAGACTCCATACCCTGGGACTGACTACTGTCTCCCAGGGCATGTAAAGTCACCATTGGCTTTACTAGTCCCAAATTATGAACAGAAACCAGTACAAACCATCATATTGTGGACGTACTGGTCGGGGCAATTCGATTGCCCCGGGGTCTGTTAGTCGAGGGGGCACGTCTCCGTCCCCCCTGATCGAGTTTTGGCTGGTGGCAGTGGATACTACTTTTTATATTCGACCGCGAATATATCCCTATGGGATTTTCCCATTGTTCGAGGCTACCAACTTTAATTATTTAATTCTCATAGCCTCGAACATACCGCCGGTTTATTTATTTAATATTAATTCGCCAGTTGGTATTTTTTGCCAGGACTCGATTCTAAAATGGTGTTTGTGTTCTCTTCTGTGACTCCAACCCAAGTCGAGCCCTTTGTTCCACTTTTTGGCGGGCTTCTCCACAGAAGCCTCCAAAAGTGGTGCCACTCTGTCTGGGTACCACAGGGGGTGTGGGAGGGGTTTTAGGCACCCTGGACTGAGTTACCCTGGTAACTCAAGTCGCACTCTTGTGTGATTGGCCCAAGTGGTGAGCCGGCCGGGTCACCACTTAGCATGTTTGATTGACAGCTAGGCTGAGTGAATGGGGGTGTGCTGCATAAAAGCAGGGCTTTGGGGACTGGAACTTCAGAAGTCGTCACAGGACCTGAGAATCCGATGAGGGAGAAGCTGAGCCGACCTACCACGACGACACCACCTGTGGAGCCCTGCGGAACCGACTCACCACTTCCCGACGACAGAGTTTACATTCTTCTCTTCGCATCCCAAGCCGTCTTGTGGTCGAATTGCCCGTGCCAAGCACCCCGGCAACCGGATAGCCACTTACCACTGGACCGCGAATAAAAGGACCGCTCCTTTTACCTGAGAACTCTGCGGCTGGTTTCTTCCCTGGCGGTGCAACAGACTCCTGTCTTCCTCCCCGACGAGATCCTCTCTTCCCCCGGACGAAGCACCGACTTGCATCCGCTGCCAGGAACAACTGCCCCCGCTGGAGTATTCTCACCACTGTAAGGTACCGTGTCCGCCAGGCCTCCCTTTCTAAAGATTGCTACAAGGTAATAATAATCCCTTAACCTTCTGGACTGGGCTGGCCGCCTTGACCTTCTAACTGGTCCCTTTCTTTTGGTCCAACTCTTTTTGAACCTTTGCAAGACTCTTGTGCACTTCAACCGTGTGACCTTGGACACATTTCGTTCTGATCCTCTTAAAGTGGATCCGGCCTTGTGAACTCTAACTTCACGTTTTTACTTGCCTCCCTCTCTTGTTTTGTTCTTATGAAAGTGTTGGGATCTGTTTCACATTATACTCTGCTTTTCTCTCCCTTTTAAAACAAATTATTAGAGTGCCATCTGCGTTAAGCGCTCACCGCTGTCTGAAAATAAGTGGGGCTTTACTTCAGACTTGTCTAAAATTCTTCTAAGGGAGTGTATATCTTTTTAGTGACCGTGTTTTTGAATTGCTTACTATTAGTGCCTGCGTGTTTTTCTAGATGTGGTTTTTAATAAATAATTATATCTCTTTTACACCAAGCTCTGGTCAGTGTTTACTTGTTCTACTATGTTCTTTTGACCTATTGTGAATACTCTGTATACTGCCTAACTCTTCTTGAGGGAAGTCTGACTGCTCTGCCATAGCTACCAAGTCAATCTGTGTGGTACAGACTGCTACCAAGTGGGTTTACTGCCAAACACCTGTAGTCTTAAATCTTTTGCAGTGGTCCCAGAGGGAACTGCACAGGTTTCTGCCCAACAGCTACCAAACGCCATAATGGTTCAATCAGAAGCAGCGAGCGACGTATTCACGCTGCTTTTGAACATACTGCCAAAACACACGTGACTAACCAAAATCACGTGAATTTAACAACGTGAATAATGCAGACGTCGTTTTCACGGCAGTGCATCAAACAATCTCCATTTAGAATAGAACGGTCTAGCAGTTCTATGAGCATAACTCGTTCTGCGTGAAGATGTTGTTCCAGGCCCATGGGTACTATGTCCAGCATGCATGACATCTGTCCATACTTTTGTCAAACGCTACTCCTTGGATTCTATCCATGGGCAAGATCTGGCCTTTGGCAAGGCGGTCCTCTGTTCTGCAATTTAATTGGGCATTCTAAATTCTTTCCCACCGCCTTACGTTGGTACTGCTTTGGGAGTCTGTCATAGATGTGGAATACGTCGTAGGAACCAATCCATTCGAAGAACAAGTTACGTTCTTACCTGGTAACCTTCTTTCTATGGGATGTTCCGATGACATATTCCACATCGCTCCCTCCCTACCTGCCCCTCTACAGAATTTCTTATGCGTTTGAGGCTTTCGTTTCCGCAGGGCTTTCTGTAGTCATTCTGGAAGAAGATTGGTGCCACACGTTCTGGCAAAAAAACTATAACTGAGGCTATGGGCGTCGTGCGTCCTACTTATAACATCCGGTGATGTCGGCTCGACGGAGGCCCTCGACGACAGCGCATCGACACAGGACGCAGACATTTTTTTTCCGAAGCAGCACAGCTGTGGTGATTACCTGTCATAGATGTGGAATACGTCATCTGAACATCCCATCGAAAGAATGTTACCAGATAAGAAAATAACTTGTTCTTCTATCCTTCGGACGTCCTTCCCGATCGAGAAAAGAGGCCTATGGCCAGTAGAGACACAGGTTCCAATGAAAGTCTTTTCAGGAGGCTGTGACTCTCTTTAGGATGATTGTACAAGTGTTGGCCTGCACCAACAAATAGCTGCAAGTGTTCCAAGGTTTAAGAAAAACAAGAGGAAAGTCTTTAAAAGACCCTCTCCCAATCCAACCACCTTACAGTAGAGGATACTAGGCAAGATAACCACTGCTCAAGGCTAGGCAAGGGAGAGATGGGGCTAGGCATTGGCACCTATAAAACCCTATGGAGAGAGGAGAGGGCAAAACCGGTATGTTTACTTACTTTTTACTCTGATTCACTTAGGGGGCACTGTAGGAGTTCCTGAAATCGCTGGGCCTTCTAGATTTGTGCCTTAGTTCCATTGGAGGAAGCCTGGGGGTCATGGTTGCAGAGGTTACTTAAGGTGTTGGGTTCTTGGGTCCGGCTAGTGCATGGTTCTGTGCTCTGATTGACTAAATTCTTGACAGTCGGACACACAGGACACACCGACTGCGAGACCACCACTTCAGTGATGCGACTCAGGTGACGACCAGGGATGATCACTTGAAGAAAATGGAAGAAGGTGACCTGTTGGGGAGAATTCTCAAAGATGTGCTAATTACCTTAATCTTAGAGACCCCCAGCAACTTTGCTGGATTTTGAGGACTTGATTTTTTTACCTGGAAAGAGTGTGAGCCTTTTTTCCCCACTCTCATGTATTTTGATGTATGTTTTACTCTTGTGTTCTTGGATTATGGAGTTTTAAGATGACTCCATAGGTATCTTTTCATGTGTGTTACACAGCACCCTCAGTGCAATGACATAGGGATGTCTTTTTAGACTTCCCAAAGGATATACCTTCTCTGGGATCAACTACTGTTTCCGAGAGAATGTAAGGTTAAATTGACTTTACTAGTCTTTTTAAATTCCTAGACCCAGCACACACTATCTTCCTATAGAGTGCTGCAGGGGTTAACTAGTATCCCTGTCTAAATACTCATGTAGCAGTTAAATGCTACCCTTTTCTATCGAAATGGCTGGTGGTAGTGGTTTTACAACAAACTACCATGATTTTTCCCGACCGCGAACACCGGTAGCTAAAAATGGCGGGAGCCATGTTTTTGAAGATGGCGCCTTAAGCCCCTTTGTTTCAACAGGTCCCGGTCTTCTTTTTTCGCCATTTCTTTTTGGAAAGGTCCTTCTAGTGTTTGTCTCTGTGCGCCAAACCAGGTTTGGTCCCTTTGTTTCTATGCTTTTGGCGGGCTTCAGGACTGAAGACCGCCTCTGGCGTCTGGGTGTCTGGGGTGGGCAGGAAATGAGGGAGGTGCCCAAAACTCCCTGTGCTTAGTCTCCTAGGAGACCCATATGCACTCTGGCATGATTGGCTGGCTGACTTTCCGGCAAGGACAGCCACCCTGCTGGGTGAGTGGCAGCTAGGTTGAAATGAAAGGGAGAAAACTGTTTAAAAGGCGAGTCTCTTGGACTGGAAAGCGAAGTCAGCCTCTTGAACTTTAAACAACAATATAAAAAGGACAGTAGTAGGAACATTTAAGTTTCAGTTGGCCACCAGAGGATGCAAATTGGGCAAAAGAAAGCCCAAGGTTCTAACTAAGCTTTATAGAGCTAGCAGAGGGCGGTACTGGGAGTTATGGGCCCTGGAGACCAAGTTAAAGAGCTGAGCGCAGCAAGGTCATTTAACAAGGTCTTCAAGCACCTAACCTCCCGGTATGCCTGACGCCGTGGTCTATAAAGCTATTATGTCCCAAAAAAGGCAACCTGCCTGGAGTGGTTACTGATAACTGGCTAGTTCCCAGTAACCACATCCAAACATGATGGGAAGGGAGGGGCAAGGTTTAATAATCAGCCCAGTCCGCATCGACCAAGTCAGTCCCAGCGAACATTGCAGGCAGCAAGAAGGGAGGGGCAGATGACTGCGCCCCACCCCAACTAGGTAAAGAGTGGTTGGGGGGATGCAGGTGATTGCCAGTGCCTCGTCTGTGAGGTGTGACCCGGTCAGGAGTAGAGTGTAAAGTGGCCTCATAGGAAAGTGTTCCTCCCGGGGAGAAGTGATGGGGCCGAATGAATCTTCACAATGCCTACTTGGTAAAAGTAGTTCCTCCAGAACTTTTAAAAAATATAAATAAAAGTGAGAAACATTTGCCACATGGGTAGGCATACTAGGAGAGGAAACGTTTTTGTACAAAATTCCTAACTCTTACTATATGCGTGGCATTGTAAAAGCTAGTGAGTTAAACGGATATGGTGCCATAACCAAGTTTGCTTTCTCTGGCTATCCAGTAAGTCCCTCATTAATATGAATGAAATTGTTGATCATCCCAGTAGATGTTGGGTGAAGCAAATAACCTGCAGAATAAATTAGTTGGGAACACTGGACTGGTGTAGCAGAGTGGTGATTTGCGCAGACCAGGTTGCCATCAGGTGCCTATATTAGCGAGGATTGTGCATAGGTGAGGGGTGGTTCGGAAGGCATTTTTAGTCCTTGCTTCACACGGTACAGTTATTCTATTTTCTTTTTTAAGTAATTTTTTTTAACCATGCTTGCCTTTATGTATGTCGTTTTTGTTTTAGTTCAGTCTTCCAACCACTTTACTTCTGCTTGTTAATTCTAGTTACAATTGCGTGTATAATTCTGTTAAAAAAAAAAAAAAGCCCTTCAATTACCCCTTAAATTAGGGAAAATGTCTGGCATGGACAAACTCTCAAATATTTGCTCCAGAATAAGGGATATTGTGTTATGTGGTTTACAGGGTATGCTTGACTGGTTTAATTGCATGGTTACAAGCCCCACAGATAATGGCTGTCTTTTGAATTTGTTTTTACCTATCTACAGTTTATTAATTACAATTGGAAAATAACCTTCAATATGTTAGGATTGGTTGACTAAATGTGAACTCGGCATGTCGTTTTGTCTCAATTTTATAATTACTATGGTCAAACATTAACCCCCTTATGTACAGGCACCAGTCCTAAAGTAGCTACTGCTCACTTTTGGGTGTTGTTCTTTTCAGATGTTATTGGAAAAGTCTAATGGGACGGTTCCATGCCTACTGGACACCACCACCATCCCAGCTGAGGAGCTGACCATGAAAACATCACGTTCTGGTGCCGATTCTGGAATTGGTGAAGTTACAGCAGCCAGCAGCAGCCGAACTGCCAATGGGGAACCTTCACAACATCCTTACAACCGCACCTTTTCTACACATTTTCACAACTTTGTTGAGCAGTGCCTACAGCGGAACCCATGCATGAGGTAATGTGGGTAGTACAGAGTAGTGGTTATCCGACTTGCTGCTTTTGCAATGCTGTAAAACCAAAGCCTTATACCAGATTCTGCAACCTTTGCCTCTCCAGATCGTTTGAGCTACACCTCCTGTCAACCCTAATCAGGACAGCCCAATGGTGAGGGATCATAGACGTTGTACTCCAATACATCAGAATAGCCAATCCCCTGCTCTATGGTCTGCAACCTTTTGCTCTCCATTTGTTGTTGACTCAAGTCCAATAAGCTCTATCCAGCAGAGTCAATGGCAGGGGTATGGGATTTGTAGAAGGTGTCCCTATTATGGATTAAATCAGCCGAAGACATTCTAATTTCTTAATCGTAGCTCGCTGGCCAGGCTTTACCATTCCTCCAACAAAGAGGAATTGTAATATGGTTCAGATGTGTCCTCCTGTTACTCTGTTGAGTGGATTTGACTAGAGCACCATACTCTGTTCCTGATAACAACTAAACAGATTCTATGTTTGGGGACATGCATTCCTTTTGATTTTTCTGGGTTTAGTGTAATGAAGATGGGGAGGGATGTTGTGTTGGTCATTCTTATACTACTTTATATCTGCATGTGAAGCTTCATTTTGGATACACCCAGTACCTGGAAGCCTTATCAAATCAAAGCTGCCTGGTGTGGTTTCCTGTGTCAGCTCTGTTGGGACAAACTTCAGTCCTCTTACTTTTCTTGGGTTTAGAATGTGAAAACGATGTGTACTTTAATCCATGGTTATCACTCCTGCGCCTCTGCCAAGGTTAGACTGTGAACATATTTTCTGCATGGAATCAGTGCTGCTTCTGCTCATCCTTCTGCCACTATTCCGTTTCTGTTGATTTGTATTATTGCTGCATGCTCTTCTTGGAGCCTGACATTTCCCATGCCTTATTATGGTCAATTCTGTGGCCACAGCCTTTACCCAAACCAATGTCTAAGGCGCCATACATGTCCCCATGGCTCATACAACCCGTTATCTGTTGGCATCTGTTGTCCTGACTATGGCAATGCCCTTACACATCCAGTCAGGACATGGCCAAAGTCAGCCATAGCTCCACTCACAGGGCATTACCTTAAACTAGTCCTAGCAGGCACAGACATGTATGCCATGTCTCCATGCACTAGTGCTGATCACGTTCAAATACTTTGATACTGAGCATTGTCGGGTATGGTATGGTAGCCTGTGGACCTAGCGGACATTTAGCAGACACTAAGCATAGTTAGCCACAGCATACGCAGAGGGCCCTGATGTAATATAACTTAAGCATGCACTTAAGTGTCAGCCATAACCTCACACACTAGACATGACCTCAGTGTTAGGAGGAGTTCTATCCGCCCCATATTCAAGGTGTGGGAGTTGTGATGAATCTGTAGCTAGCCTCTCTATTTTCCCTGAGGCATCTTCCTCCTATTTGGCCAGGGGGCGCAGCCACTACCTAATTCTGACTCTGGGGGCTGCTATATGAGGGGTGACCACCTGGGGGGAGATGCACTTTGGGGAAATGGCGAAGCATAGTTAGAGGAATCCTTTTCCCTTTTATGGATGTTCCCTTAAACCCTAACGGCATATTGTCATACCGCTCCCCAACCTTTTAGTGGATCTACTTGCATTTTCCCCAGGATACCAGTTGGAAACATATGCTAGCCACTGACCTGAGGAAAATAACGGGAGTAGGGAAGGTCACTCCTAGTGAAACTCCGAATTAATTTCCCAGTACCATTTCAGAGGAAGACCCATAACCACTGATACAAGGAAGAGACTAGGAATAGTAAAGACTACTCCAAACACAGTTCAGTCTTTAATTCCTCAATACCATGCAAGAGTAAAATCCAAGGCCACTGACACAAGGAACAATGGCGAAGTAGCGGTGATTACTGGGACGGTGTATCAAGTGCAACGGTCTAGTTGTTGGAGAAGAAATAGCCGAGACAGGAAGTTTAAATGCAACCCAGACTCAGTTGATGGAGGTCAAGGCAGTCACGGGAAGGAGTAGGAGCAGATAGAGCTGCAGACGTGGGTCTGCCTGCCGGTCAAACTGCCGAACACCAAGCAGAGGAATGATGCGCTGTGGAAAATAGCAGAGTAGCCAACACAACCTCGGGAGGGAGGTGCTGACACTTTACCATGGAGAAAGGAACCGCTGCGGGACCTGTGCACCGAAGAAGCAAGTATGGCGGCAAGAGAGCGTGTGTCTGGGCACACACCAACCCAATTCAGCAGAACCAACGAAGAAGAAACAACGCCAAAGGCAACCGGTAAACCCAGGGAAAGTGAAAGTTGCAGGTGTACCGATACCATTACTTAGAGGCGAATCGAAAGGAAAGTAACAAGAACCAAGGGAAGCCTGGAGCTATTCAAGAATACAATATAAATAAGTGGGAAGCCGGATGGTGTAGAAAAATATATTGCTTCATGAAAACGCAGCAAGAAAGCAATTGGGAATCCATTAAGCAGATGCAAGTATTTGTCATGCAAATTGTAAATGGAGCAATACAATCGTACCTGAAGGAATAGGTAGTTGTGTAATAAAATCCTACACAAAAATATGAGAGCGAGCACACCCTACGTGGTTGTGAGATTATTATGGCTTTCAAAGATGTTGAGCTGCTAACGCTCGCTGAATCTTTATAGATGTTAAGGGTGTGGGGGAGAAAACAATGACCCTGGCATCAAAAGTCAGTTAAAACATGAAAACAAGGGAGTACCCATAATCAATGGGTGCTCCCGTCCCCTGCACACCTATGTTTATTGGAACAAGTTCCAATCAAAGTTCTGTTACGAATAATTACAGTTTCAGGAATATAATTTCAATGATTAAGTCACGTGTAAGATTTATACCCTTTAGAGTACAACCCTCTTAGTGGTCAACATGAGAAATGTATTATTTGCAATTAACTCCAAAGTTCAAAAAAGTAAATAAAAAATAAATACAGTGCAGAGCTCTACACGTTTCGAAAGTAAGACTCTTCTTCAGGAGCAACAATAACAACAAAAATACCTTTTTAACACTGTTTCTAGTGTAACTTGAAATATTAATTCAACCACTTTGTTACCATAATTCAAAAAATCACAAGAATTCGCAGAGAAATTTAACTTTCAATGTTCCTTAATTTCATTATGCAAAAATGAAAACGTCATCTATTGTTGTCCAAATTAACGCCAATGTTCACTTTTCAAACTGGTTGCTTTCACCTTTCAATGAATTGGGTCTTCCTTTCATGCTCTCACATGTGGGTTAGAATCCCTGTCTATTGCCAATCTTTAAATCGAAATTCTCGGGTATTGTTACACGTTCTGTGTGATCATATGAATACTCAAGCTTTCCTTCCGGTGGTGAGCTGCACCATTTAATCCGCTGTAGATCAAATACTGCAATCAAGACTCCTCATATCACACGATTTTGGAGAGAGAAGATCACCTGGGTAGGGGAGGCCAGGGTTGTCCACAGGAGAATACCCTAAGGGAGACGCAGTATTCCAACCAGACAGTGACAGAAGAGGAAGTCCAAGATACCTTCATGGGATATCTCGACTCCCATTACTTAAATCCGGGTGGCAGGATCCTTAGGTCGTACCCTATCCATTATGGCACTAGAATAAGGAAGAAAGGAGATAAGGACCCAAGAGAAAGACACAATTGTCACAGGATCAGAGTATTGACAATAAAAATGATTATTTCTCTCCAAATCATTGGGAAGATCACCTAACGCCCTCTACCCGTAGATGCCGTGTCTCTGCGGCATCTAACAACTCGGCCGAACTCAATCTGCAAGGAGCTGGCCAACCCTGCTGCAGTAGCCACCCCTCCTCTCGCCTCTCAGGCTCTTTGTAATGCCCTGGCTGCACACTTTGTCTTGAAAACCCAGGACATCTTGTCCACTCTCTCCTCCTCTCCCACTCCTCTCCCTTCTTCTCTGCTTGCTGACCCACCCTCAGCAAACCACCCTCCCTCTTTCTCCTCCTTTCCTCTTTTCTCCCCCGATGAGGTCGCAAGACAAGTCCGATCCATGAAAGCCTCATCAAAACAGGTTCATCCCTGTTCCTCTAAAACCATTAAGGACCACATCGATACCCTTGCTCCGGCCCTTGCTAATTTCTGCAACCTCTCCTTTGCCTCTGGGTCTTTCCCCTCCGAAGCACTCCCTTGTGCATCCTCTCCTCAAGAAACCCACAGCTGATCCTTCTTGCCCGGCTAACTATCGCCCAATTTCCATAACTACCATTTTGGGTAAGCTCCTGGAAAAGCTTGCCTTCTCTGAGCTTAACCTTCATTCTGACTCTGTTGGCTCTCTCCACGACCACCAATCTGGCTTCAGATCAGCCAGAAGCACGGAAACTGCTCTCCTGAACATCCGTGAAGACCTGCTCTCCAACCTTAACTCTAACATTCCCTCTGTCCTCATCCTACTTGGTCTCTCCTCTGCTTTCGACACAGTCAACCATACCACCCTGCTCAATTGTCTCCGTGACAACCTGGGTATCACTGATCAGGCTTTGGCCTGGTTGACCTGTTTTCTCTCTGATCGACCCTCCCAGGTACAACTTGGGTCCTTCCTATCTTCTATCTCCCTCTCTACCTGTGGTGTTCCCCAGGGGTCTAACCTTTCGCCCTGGCTTTTCAACCAATACCTGGCAACTCTTGCATACTGCATTTCCATTTTTTGCTCAAATTTCCAGTGCTATGCCGATGACACCCAACTCATTTTCAGGCTCCCTTCAGCCACCTCCTCTCCTTCCCTCATCTCTGACTGTCTCATCGCCATTCAAAATTGGTGTGCCACCAACGATCTCTGTTTAAATGCCAACAAGACTGAGATCCTCCTCATTGGTACACCCTCTCCATCCTTTCCCCTCACTCTCTGGCCAGCCTCCCTTGGCCCTCCTCCTGCCCCTGCCTGCAAAGCTAAGAACCTCAGGGTCATCTTTGACTCCACACTTTCCTTCTCCCCACACATCTCTGATGTCTCAAAAAAATCAAACTTCTTATTGCACCTCCTTAGAGGTACTCTTCCTTTCCTCACTTTCCCTCAGAAGCTCACCGTCTCCCAAGCTCTGATTCTCTCTAAGTTGGACTACTGTAACAGCCTCTTTCTAAATCTACCTGCCTCTACTCTCCGCCCTTTACAACTAATCCAGAACAGGACTGCGAGACTTGTCCTTGGCCTCAAGCCCTGGGATCGTATCTCTCCAGCTCTGAAATCCCTTCATTGGCTCCCAGTAGATACAAGGAATACATGTAAAACCCTTTGCATTGTCCACAAGGCTTTCCGGGGCCTGGGTCCAAAATACCTTCAACTATCCCTCCGTAAATACCTCCCCTCTCGAGCCCTTTTCTTTTCTACCTCTATCAGGGTCAGTCGTTTTTCAAAGAAACGAGCTGGAGGTAGATCTCTGTCTTCGGCTGGGGCCTCCCTTTGGAACTGCCTCCTTGTCACCTTGAAACTTGAGAACTTCTACGGTTCTGGAAGCTCCTCAAGACCTTCCTCTTCGCTTCTGCCTTTGCCCCGCTTCTCCCCTGCTGATCTGCCTTTTTCCCTCGGCACTCTGCACCTGGCCACCTTCTGCCCTTCGGGCCCAGGTACCTGCTCACCCTGCCATCCTCCTACCCTGCCTCCAGGCCACCCCTTGCACTGGTGCCTGTGTCTGTACCCATACAGTTCCCCACCCACTCTTCTTCTGCACTTATCAAATACTCCCTATCTGACTAACCTAGCACCTTTGCCTCTTACAGGCTGCACTACCACTGCTAACACTCTATTTAATTATTTATGTGCTTACTATTTATTTTGTTTCTCTCCTATGCTCTGCACTTCTCCCTTTTTCCCTCCCCCATGCACTTGCGTGTTCTCAATGTCACTGGGCCTAGTAAGATCGTTGTTTTTGCCCTGTTCCCCTCCCTTTGCCTGTTCGCGCTCTGAAACACCTGTGTAATAGCGCAATATAAATAAAATATATCATATCATCAGCAGACCAAACAGAAGGTACAATTTCCTCCCACGAGGGCGAACACACCAGAAGAAATTCATATACCCCCTGACACTATTCAAATAAGGTGACTAGAACTCAACTTAAACCTGGTTATCCCTTTTAAACCCTCTTCCCTAATCTCAAAGGAAGATCTACACTCTTACCTCATCTCCCCCTCCCCATTTTCAAGAAATACTGAGACGAGGAGGAGGCCATTAAGATCAATGAGGATTACTCGGAGATAACCTGGAGAAAGTAAGGGCAACTGGCTTAAGAGAAAACATCTGTCCCACTAATAGTCAGGCAGAGTCAGGCATGGATTGGTAACCGTTCACACCTGACTCCACTTGACTGTGTTCAGCTATAAAAGGTGTGATCAGTCAAAGACACTTATGCAAGCTGGGGATGCATTCCAGTCCAGTGAGTGGGTCGCTGGAGGGGAGAGAGAAGGGTGGAAGAGGACAAAAGAAAACTTGCAAGAAAAGCAGATCGAAATGGAAGATGAGAGAAAGTGGAAAAGAAAGTGAGTGACCCTCACCAAGAGAGGGGAATGAGAAAGATAAAGAAGAGTGCCTGGGGCATGCAAAAGAAGGTGCAAGTGTGCACCTAACCAAAAAAGGGTGCACAGAAAAGACAGCAAATTAGTAAAGAAGGTGCAAGGGTGCACGGAAGGAAAAATAGATCAGCTAAGTGCTGGCAGCATGTTAAAGAGGGTGCAAGTGTGCACAGAAAGGAAAGCAAAAGAAAAGGGATGCAAAGAGCAATGGAACAAAATAAAGAGGTAATAGAAGAACAAGAGGGTCAGAGTAGTCGCACCTAGGAAAAGCTAAAAGCCTGGCGTTTTCGAAAGCCTCTGATTCTACCCTGTGAAAGAATGATTTATGAAGACAGAACTGTAATTAAACATAAGTTGTGTTTGGAAGCTGGAAGAGGCTTAGAGTTTGGGGAAGGAACGAGACCCTTAGAAGCCTATTTAAGAAATCAAAGTACATCCCGATAAAGAACTGAGTTTTGTGTTTCAAAGTTGGAAGGGGCCTGAGCTTGGAGAAGGGAACCCTTAGAGTCCTAACCAAGTCAGAGACTTAAGTATTGTTGAACTGGTAAAGAGGATTGAAGCGTGGGGAAGGGAACCCTGGAAAGCTTTCAACAGCAACTGTTATTTTCGAGTGGTGTTTTGAAACTTGCTGAAGCTTGGGCAAGGGAACCCCAAAGAACTTAGATATTTGAAGGTAGTTGGAATAGCTATAAGGGACCTATAAAGGACTTCTGAATAGCTCTGTGGTTTGAACTTATTTGTGTGACGCAGCACCTGGTGAAAGACAACCTGAAACCAATCCTGGTTTCCATTTTTGTTGAACCACTATTTTTGTTATTTTTGAAAATGTTAGGCAGAAACATTTGCAGTTCCCTTAGGGACCACTGCAAAAGATTTAGGACTACAGGTGTTTGGCAGTAAACCCAATTGGTAGCAGTCTGTACCACCCAGATTTACCTGGTAGCTGTGGCTGAGCAGTCAGACTTCTCTCAAGATGAGTTAGGCAGTATATAGAGTATACACAATAGGTACCGAGATACAGTAGCACAAGCAAATACTGACCAGAGCTTTGGTGTAAAAGTATATAATTATTTATTTAAAGACACACTTGTAAATTACACTAGCACAAAAAGAGGTAAGTAAATTCAACACACAGTCACTATTATATATCCCTATTTACTTATTAGACAAGTCTTAATGAGAAACACCACTTATTTTCAGACAGAGGTGAGCGCTTAACATAAGATGGCACTCTAATAAGTTATAGAAAAAGGGAGGGAAAAGGCAGAGTTATGAAAGCACACAATTTCAATACTTTTCAAAGAACCACAGAGAGGCAGGTAAGGCAAAGTCTACTGGAGAGCAAGGAAGTTCAAATGCCAGGCCCACTCGGAGAGAGCAAGCAAAATGTGTCCAGGATCACACAGTGGAGTTATGCCCAAAGAGTCTTTGTAGATAGTTCACAAAAGATTGAAATCAAGTCAGGAAAAGTTAGTTAACAGGCCCCAGGTTAGAAAGTCGAGGATTTACTGTCACCCCAAACGATCTGTCGCAAGGGAAGCCAGGCGGGACACAGTACCTGAATTGGGAAGAACGCTCCAGCGGGGGCAGTTGTTCCTGGCAGCGGGTGCAAGTCGGTGTTTCTTCCAGAGGAAGAGGAGGTCTCCACGTGGAGGGAAGATGAAGGTCGTTGCACTGCCAGGGAAGAAACCAGCCGCAGAGTTTTCCGGTTACAAGGTACCACCCTTTTCTTTGCGGTAGTGGTACACCGTGGTATTCTGGTTGCCGGGGTGCTTGGCACAGGCAAGGCGGCCACGAGATGGTCCAGGAAGGCGAAAAGACGGGCAAACTGGTTATCCCCACCAGTCAAAGGAAGAAGACTCCCCGGATTGGAGATCTCCTCTGTCGTCGGGAAAAGTGGTGAGACGGTTCAGCAGGGCTCCACCGGTGGTGTCGCCGTTGCAGGTCGGTTCGGCTTCTCCCTCCGCGGATTCTTTAGGTTCTGTGGTGACGTCTGCTGTTCCAGTCCCCAAAGTCCTGCTTTTATGCAGAAAACCCCCATTCATTCAGCCTAGCTGTCACTCAAACATGCTAAGTGGTGAGCCGGGCGGCTCACCACTTGGGCCAATCACATGAGAGTGCGACTTGAGTTGCCGAAGCAACTCAGTCCAGGGTGCCTAAACCCCTCCCACACACTCTGTGGTACCCAGACAGAGTGGCACCACTTTTGGAGGCTTCTGTGGAGAAGCCCGCCAAAAAGTGGAACAAAGGGCTCGATTTGGGTTGGAGTCACAGAAGCGAACACAAACGCCATTTTGGAACCAAGTTTCGGCAAAAAATACCAACCGGTGAATTTATATTAATTTAATAAACCGGCGGTATGTTCGAGGCTGTATTAAAAAGTGGTAGCCTCGAACAATGGGAAAATCCCATAGGAATATATTTGCGGTCGAATATAAAAAGTATTATCCACTGCCACCAGCCAAAACTCGGTCGGGGGGACTGGACAGTGCCCCCTCGAACAACAGACCCCAGGGCAATCGACTTGCCCCGACCAGTACGTCCACAATATGATGGTTTGTACTGGTTCTGTTCACAATTTGAGACTAGTAAAGCCAATGGTGACTTTACATGCCCTGGCAGACAGTAGTCAGTCCCAGGGTATGGAGTCTATGTTTGGGGGTCGCTACGACACCACTGGGTTACTGCACGGAGGGTGCTGTGTAACCCACATATCAAAAACACATGAAGCCCTACGGGGTAAAGGATCCCATAGCCCATAAAACACATACAAAGTCAAAGGAACACCTCAAATCATGTCTGAGTGGGAGAAAAAAAGAGTCTCACTCTTAGCAGGAGAAAATAATAACCCCAAAAATCCAGCAAAGCTGCTGGGGGACTCGCTAGGTTCGGGAAATTAGCCTTTACAGCAAATTCTCCCTAACGGAAAAGACTTCCCATCAAATTTTTGGATAAACTGGGGGCAAGCATAGGTTTAGACACAGACAAACCTTTATTTTGGACTTTTAGACCGCGACGGCCATTAGAAACATACTTTGAGGGAATTATCCCTTTAGAATTAGGGTCAGTCGGGCATTACACTAACCGAAGAACTTTAGTCAATGAAGGTTTTTGAATGAACCCACTTGATTCTGGCTCTCTTGATACCATACCTGTCCCACATATGGTGTCAGAGGTGGCATGCAGTTCAACTATCAAAAGTTGAGACCCTAATACTACTTATAATAATTCCATCCAGCGGGGAACAGATTATTGTACAGTCGGAGGACCTGGATCGAGTCTTAGTAATAAAACAATTAATAAGCACATATCACTCTTAAAAACACAAGTTAGCCAGAATGTATTTATTTAATGTATTTATTTCATTTGTTACTCGTCCAGACCCTTGGGTATCACAGCAAGGTTACAGACATCTTATAAATTGTTTAACATTGTTACAAAGATACAGATGGAGATAACATTATGCCAACGGGGCTCGAAGAACAGTGCAGTTACAGATACAGAGAGACATATTGGTTCAAGGGAAAGCCAGCATGGTTCATGAATAAGGTATGAGCCAGAATTGGTAGGATGCAGGTGGGAAGTCTTGATCCCACAATGAGTTTTTAATGATTTTTTTGAAACTCGCCATGGATTCCTCATTTTTTGAGTGGTAGGGAGTTCCATTGGGTGGGGGTGAGGACTCTAAAACTGCTGCCTCCTGCTTTGGTGCTTTTATGATGCAGAATTTCTATTAGGGCCTTATTCTTTGATCTGAGAGCTCTATTAGATGATTTTTTCATAATGGCATTAGTGAGGTAGCTGGGTGCTTTATTTGTGAGGCATTTATGTACTACGCATAGAGTTTTGAAAATTATTCTGGCTTTGATGGACAGCCAATGGTTTTCTCGCCTAATGTTGGAGATGTGGTCTTATTTCTTTATGCCTAGTAGTAGTATTTGTAGTATGAAACTACAAATATTTATTAGGCCTCAAACATTTGTCAATCAAAAATCACAGGTACATAAACTACGGCACATACACTATACATTCATCTTTGGGTGTTCTGGTTACAGAAAGCCAACACTTTGCTCTAAACACGTCTATCAGATTTCAAACACTAATGAGCAAAGTTAGTGATGTAAGGCAAAGTTGAGTAATGAACCAGTTTGAGAACAGGTAAGTAATTAAAGGTGATAAAAACACAATACAAGGCCTGTGGTTAGTCAGACATAGGAGACAGACACAGAGACATGTTTGAACAAGATGTTTTATTTTTTAACTTAAAGGAAGCATCCTCTATCCTGTAACCCTATTTTTTAAAAAAACAACTGGGTGCTTGTCAGGATGTCTTACCCTATCCTACCATTAGTCCTACCATTATACAAAGGAAAGAAAGACAACTTGACCTCTCACTTGGTATAGGATTGCTCTTCCCCCTTGGGTAAATTAGTGGTGGCTGGTGTTCTGACCCCCACTATAGAGTTCTCTGAATTGATCTCCTGTAGACCCTCATTGGTGGCGGGACCAAGTAGTCCGGACCCCCACAAGAAAGTCCTGCCCCTTTGAAGACTTGGGAAGCATTTTAGAACAATCCTGTAGGCTGACCAGTTCCACTCAGGCCACTGCATCGGTCCCAGCTCCGAGTTTGGCCTTGTTGCTTCACAGCTTGTGGTGCAAGATCCATCCTCCTGCAGTTGATGCTGTCTACTCTGCTGGAGTGGTGTCTTCTTTCTCGTCACTTGAGTTCCCTGCTGCTGCCCGATTGTGGTGTTTTTTTTGCTGCTGCCTGTTTCCATCGTATGACCCGTGTTAGTCTGCATCTCGGGGTGCATGAGTCACTCAGCAGCAAAGCATCAGGGACCATCTCGTTGGAGCGCAGATCTGCTGCCTAGTCGGACACAATCTTGAACAAGAAAACTAAAACAGCACTTGTTTATTTTCACCTGCATCTTGTCCTGGCCGGCCCCCTGAAATCACCAGGCTCGCAGTGGCTTCTTCAATACGCCTGGGTAGTCCCACTATCCAGTGCCAAAAATTGTCTCGCCAGAGCGTGGAACGTTTCACTAATCAGACCTAAATCCTTATACCGAAAGTGACCCCTGCACCAGTGAACCCTACATTCCCTTCAGTGGGAGCCAAGACATTAAGCGAGGGGGGCAGTGAATTTGGGAGCCTCTGAAGTGGTCCCTGAGAGAATTGAAGTGCAGGAGGTTAGTTAGTAAATCAATATTTTTATGCCTGCCTCCCACCCCACAAAAGTGCAATCCCTACCGCTCTCTTGCTTGACCATGATCAGTGGAGTTATGATCAAGGATCCCCCTTGCTTCGCCAAAGGTGGTGGGATTGGGATAGAACCTCCTAAGGACTTTGCTTTATTTGTTCTTCACTTTTAAACTGCTGCATGTTTTCTTCGCCACCACTTGTTCAGCCTACTTCAAAGACTTCTAGCCTCCTGCAAAGGGTTCAATTGGGATTTGGGATTTTTAGGGCACTAGGCCACATCTCTTCTAGCAAGGGAAGGGATTTTAAAGTTTAGGGCCCTATTTTATAGATCTGTGTATTGTGTTTTTAAACTTTTTTATTGGACTTCATATTCTCAAATTGGTTTAATACTAACCCATGTGTGAGAAACCAGAAGGTGTTTTACCCGCTAGTCCCCAGGGATATGTCCCCCCAGGTGGCCAGCACACGGCCATCGCTTTTGGATCCAGTTCCTGTGGGTGGAACAGTGCAGGAGGATCACCTGGGTGAGGGGGTCTTCGGGGAGTGGGAGTGGGACACCGGATGGTGACATGCGGTATCCCCATCCCTATAAGACCTTTTCTCCCTCCTAACAAGTAGGATACCTAGGAACTTTACTCCCGCCCCCCCCCTTTTTTTTTACAACACAAACACTTTCTCCCAGACAGCCCACTATGAGAAAAAACAGACTAACACCCGAGCCGTATACCTGACTTGTCCCAATACAATGGTCAGGCAATTACTGATCACACACACACCCGATTTCCATTACACTTCTCCACATGGATAAAAGGCGGAGCACGAGAGCACACTCGGAGCAAGGCAGAACACACAAGGAAACCAAATTTCCAAGATGGCAGTTTAACAAGAGAGGAAAGACGGCAAGACCAAAGGGGATCGCAATGAGGGAAATTCCCTTGACCTTTTTGACAATTTAATGAACTCATGGTGGCAACAGTAAAGACAGACACAAGTGATCACAGTTCAAGGGTGTTTATTAAACTGTGTGCAGGTTAGAAAAACACCTAATCTAAACCTAAATATAAGATGGGAGCAAGTGTCGACCATGAAATGAAAGTAAGGCAGACCTAGTGGCGTTGTCATATAAAAAGGGGCCTATACTAAGAAACCTATTGCCAAACCTTACAACTAATACAAAAAGTGTGTGAAATAGTTTTAAAGAAAAGAAGGAAGTGTTCATACATAATGTCTGGATTTGATGGCTTGGGTCTTTCTTCCCCACGTTTTGAGCATGAGGTAATGTGGGATCTTGGCGCACAGCACACACTTGAGCTTTCCTAGCACAAGTCCACAGTTCTGGTTCAGTTTATCAGGAGCCTTGAAGGCTAAGTCTCTTGTACAAAAAAGTCTCCTGCCTTCGAGGGTCAGAAAATGACACACAAAATAAGTTCAGTTCTAAATGTTCTTTGGGTGATGGTCTCACCCCTGAATCCCCCTCTTCCAGGCGCAGACCCTTCTCAATTAGGGTGATAATGGTTCACACCTGGGTCACCCTCTTCTGGTCGCTGACCCTTGTTACTCGTGTTGTTGGGTGATAGCTTTTCTCACCCCTGGATCTCCCTCTTCCGGGTTTGGATCCCCCAAACAGTTCCTATCAGTCTCGGGGCCTTCGATGGTTGTTTCTTCCGGTTCCGAGGGCCTGGTAGGTTTACAATAATAACAAACAAAAGTTCCTTCAACAAAAGGACAGTTTGTTTCCTGGTTTCGCTTAGGGTGGGGATTCTTCACCACTGAGTCCCTCTTCTGGGCGCTGACTCCTCTTTACTTTCAGCCTCCCTCCTCCGGGTTCACTATGGCTTGTCCTTTATTCACCAATTCTTAATGTCTTTTTAAACAGTTCCAGTGGACACCCCTCGGTCGGGTGCACCTTTGTCAACACACTGTTTGTTGGGACTTTAGACTTTACGCCCTCTTTGTTAGCATCCCTCGGTCCGGTTCACTCTTGCCAACTTCATATTCACATTCAATGTTTACAAGATTCACTTCCCTTGCTTTCTTTATAGTTGTTAGGTCAAAAGCTTTCTACTGTACAGGGATTTTGCTTGACCTCCTGTATGACCACTTTGATCTATCTTGGCGGCTCTCCTACGGCCTTCTGGTACCTGTAGATTCACTCAAACAGGGATTGACCAAGGTTTCTCAGAGCAGCACCCACATGGTGCTGGTTCCCTCTGCAGCTCGTCTGCCCTTTAACACCTTTACAGTTCTTTGAACATGGTTCAAATTGCCATTTTGTGACATTCATTTGCCACATCTCGGCTCTTATCGCTTCTCCCCTCAACTCACCGGCTGTGATGAACCGCTTGACTTTGCTCGTAACTGGAGTCAAGGCCGGTACCACAGTAGCAGGAGTTTCCCCTCACTCCCGCTTATCCGCGTCGACACGCTCCAGGTACCATAGACCTCTGTTGCAGCACGCTTGGGCTATTGTCCTCGGTCTTACACTTCTCTCTGCAGAGAGTTTGTAGCTGTGTGTTGAAAAGGGCAGGGTCGTGACTCTCCTTGTCAGCCTCTCGATATTCCTGGCCTTTCTCCTCCTCTTGAACTGCCGGGTCTGGATAGCTTTCTCGTTGTGTGGTCTGCCTTGCTCGTACTCTGCTCTCTTGCGCTACCTTTTATCCCTGTGGGGAAGGGAAGGTGCTGTCGGATGTGTGTTATTCTGATCAATTGCCTGACTTTTGTATTGGGACATGTCAGGTAAACGGTTTTGGTGTTAGTCCGTTCTCTTGTGTGTCGTGCAAAAGTGTTCGTGTGGGAAAAGGGGGGGCAGTGGTTTTGAATGTCCTTCGTGGTAGTCAGCGGAAAAGGTGTTGGAAGAAGGGGGAAACCGTGTTTTCACCCGTCTGTGTCCTACTCCCACTCCCCGAGGACCCTCCATACAGGTGATACTACCTCATTAGTCCACCCCCAGGAACTGGATTCAATAGTGATGGCCATGCCTGTCCACCTGGATGAGATTCCCAGGGTTTAGCCAGGGAGACGCCTTCATGTTTCTCACAACAATGAACCGTTACTTTCCAGAGTCCTCGAAGATAGGAAGTGTAAGACCAGGAAACCGGGCTGAAGAATCCTGCATTGTGTGTCGGAGATTCCTTTGGCCCTCCCACGTCAGTAATCAAGGTGGGGAGAATCACAAGCCTCTGTGGTACTGTCCTAGGCTCCAAGTTCAAAGCAGCAAATCAACACAGCCGGTGAGTTTGGGAGACCGATACAAGACCGGTCTGTGTTAAAGTCAAGGTTACAGGCAGCAACATTGTATGGCGAGCGCTGGAACGAACATTGTTAAAACGTGCGATAAGAAACGGAAGTGAAGTTAAATGGCTGATGAGTGATTGACCTTTGAAACCAAGATATGATACTTTTGACAGAGTGGTCCAGCACTGCGTGTGTGCTCAGTCGAAAATCTCTAAGGTATCCAGCTGAGAATTGGCACAGTGAAAGTAAGAGAGAGAGAGAGCACATCAAGAAAAGCGCAAGTAATTGTGAATCTAAATGGTCCTGCGGCGGGTTGACCAAAATCCTGCGCACAATCGAAAGTCTTCGATTTCTGAAGTAAACGTTTGGAAAAAGTAGAGCAAGTTGGTCCGTGCCCAGCCGAGGGAGATCCATTGAAAGCTTGGTGTTAAAGTGGGTCTGAACCCGGCAGAGCGAGAGCTGGGGGAGGGGAACAGGGAATCGCTGAGAAAGTTTTGTGTGTTGGGGTATGAGCCAGGTGGAGGGCGACCCGGGGGGATCGAAAAACACCCAAGAAGTTGAATATGAAAATCCTGAAGAGAAAGGAGCTTTGGGATGTTTGTTACATCAGGGCCTCTGAGGTAAGACTTTTGAATGGCAAAGACTTTGGTACAGAAGGCTCTGATACTGAGATTTGAACTGTATCCTCATGCTATAGGAGCCATAGACTGTGCTGAGCTCGAGTGTGAAGCCTTGTCGCCTGGTGAAAACGAGGGGAAGGGAAGCCAACATCTTGGATATCCTGACAGATCATTTCTTTAACACTTTTGTTTTGCATAACATTGATTCCCACACTATTTGTATTTAGAAGTAAGGATTGGCAATAGGTATATTAGTATAGGCCCTTTTATTTTGACAAGACACCACTAGGACAGTGTTATTATTTGATGGTTGTAGCTTGCTCCCATCTTTAGATTTACGATTAGATGGGCGTTTTTCACACCCGATTGAAGTTCAATAAATACCCTTGAACTATGATCCCTTGTGTCTGTCTTACTGTTTGATACCATGCCTTCCTTACACCATGTCTTTTTTTCACTTAATTCGCTATACTACTATGTTCTATTTTATGCCTTATTGTGTTTAAAGTAAAGTGTTGATGCTCTGCAGCCAGGGAACCCCAAAGTGAATGTACATATATTAGTAGTGTATGTTTAGTGATTTACTTACCTTCAATTTTTGATGATTGATCAGGGTTGTCCAAGGCCTGAATAAATATAACTGTATTTGTATACATTCTTCCCAACTTGTAGTATTCAGAGTGCCATTTGTGCGCTTACGTCAACCCTTTGCCACTTATTGTCCCAAGTCTAAGCTTACTGCTCAGTCACACCACCTTGCTAGTTTAGCTACTGATCACAGCCATGGAAGAGTACTGCTATGGAGTGGACTTTGTGCACATATTATCCTGATGGTGTGGTTTGGGCACAATGAGTGGCATGTACAATCTCAGCCCAAACTCCAATTTTCCAAGTAACCACCCCTGGGGTACTTTGAATTGCAGGGTCTGCTTAGTTCTGTTGTTGCTCTCATTGATAGAGGTTCAGCGGTTGCAGGTGCACTGGTCGAAGTACATCTTTGAATTGGGTCCAACAAGGATGAGGTTCAAATCTCTGGTTCTTTGAAAGTGCCAGCACACTTGCAGCAGGATAGGCCACACACTCAAGGACAGCAGCCACAACTCAAAGGATGAGAATTCACCCCCAGGGAAAAGCAGGCAAAGTGCAGCAGTGAAGAAATCTGGGTCGGGTTGAGGCAGCAGCAAAGAAAAGTCTCCAGGCTTGAACCTGTTCAGAATGGAGAGCAGCAGATGCAGGCAGCATTCCTGGTCGGTGAATGGTCGGTCAACATATGAGGGTCCAGGGACACTCCCAAAGTCTACTTAACTTAGGATGCAAGTGCATTGTGAAGGTTGGTGGATCGATCCCAACAATCCAAGGGAGAAAGGCACTGTCAAAGGTGTTTCCCAGTCTCAAGGTAGGCTACAGAGTTTCACTGGGGGATGGCTTTGGCAATGCTGCTTTTCTTCAGCAGAAGTCATCTGGGTCCTAATTCTAGTCATGGTGTCTTTGGTTCTTGGCTACAATGTGAAACCTTCCGAATGGCTTCAGTGTTCTTCCTCTTATTCAAAATGCTTGCAGGAGGAGTTTCCCCATCGCACTAATGGGAAGGAACTGTACCTTTTGAACAGATAAGGGCTGTGCAATCATCGACAGACACCTACCGTTAAGATGGATTTCTCAAATCTGGCCTGGTGGACAGATTTCAGGCCACCCTAGTTGCAGTGAACAGGGAAACTCTGGGAGTTTAGCCAAACCCAATCAAGGTAGGTGTGGATAGTGGTCAAGGCTAGGTCTCAGGAGAGGCTAGAGGGATCAGGGTTTCACAATGAAGCCACACAGTGAAGTATACAATGATTACACTTGGACGATAAAGTACAAACATACTGTTATAAGTCCAAAATATACTAAGAAAATGAATCCGGGAGATATCATCACACAACACTCTAAATATAAAATATATATACAGTCACCTTTGGTTCTAAGAATGCATACAATTCACTTAATTATCTGTAAGAGAAGGCAAATAGTTAAGCATTGTTATGTTAGTGGGATTTATAGAGCGCATGCACGCCCAAACGCATCATGGCGCTATGAAGAACCAGGACAGTTAAATACCAGCAGAAGAGGAGCATTCTACAATAGCAAGTTTTTTAATGTCGGCTGGAAGGGAAGGTGGTCAACAATCTTCCGAATGTCAAGAGGAAGTCCGTTCCAGGCCTTTGCTGCTACAACGGAAAAGTCACGACCGCCAGTGCGGGTGCGCCTAAACCGAGGGACAACTAGTAAAAGAGGTGCGTGGGAGCGAAGAGCGCGGGTAGGAATATAGTGCACACATTTCGCTTGCAAATACTCAGCACCAATGCTGTAGAAAGCCCGGTGAACCATACACATAGAATTAAATATAATCCTAGCCTCCACCGGGAGCCAATGGAGTTGTCTCAGCAGAGGGGGGGGAGGACATGTGTGTACCAAAAGATGGACGAAGAACCGATCGTGCTGCTGCGTTTTGAAGAAGTTGCATCCGCCTGAGCCTGTACAGGGGCTGACCTAGATAGACTGAGTTACAGTAATCCACTCCACTTAACACTAGGGCAGCAACCACAGGTGCCTGTGAAGCAGTAGGAATAAAAGGAAGAACCTTCCTTAGGATCCGAAGTTTGAAATGACCGGTCTTACACACTGCTGCCACCTGATCCGTCGTAGTGAAAGAGGCGGCAATTTTTATACCCAGGTTTCTTACTGATGCAACAACCGTATGTAGTTGGACCAAGGAGGAGGGTGAGAAGTCATTGGTCCAATACAGAGGGGGGGGGAGGCGGTGCCTACAACTAAGACCTCCGTTTCATCCAACCCCCTAGCTCCTCCAAAATTGAATGGGCCCTTGTACCCAAAAGTTCAGAAAGTTCCTTTAGAAGAGGGGACAACGTTAAGACATGTTCATGTGGGGGTGAACAAGGTTCCAGAAGACTTCTCAGGACTTTTAGATCTAAGTAAAGTACTTTTACTGTCTTTTAGAACAGCTTTTAAAATAAATGTTTAAAAAGCAGTGGAACGGAATATAAATCAAAGTTTCTCACTAATTTTATAATGGAGGAGATTGGGGAGGGGGCGGGGTGTACCAGTAAGTATTGCGACAACTCACTGCACTTACTCCAATTTTCCCCAAAGGACTTGGCAGGTCGATATGGGAGTCTCTGGAGGTAGGTTTTCCAACAGTTGGAGCCAGTAGAAGATACCAGGAGCTGCAGGTGCAAGGAAGTTTCCATTCAGTTCCAGGAGCTGAGTGCAACCCTTTCCAGCAAAGAAATGCTGCAGGCCCTGATGCAGGGCTCTTCAGAACATTCTACCAGATGGGGGATGGCCAGTTCCATACAGTCACTGCACACGGGCGACCGCAGGCGTCTCTCCAGTCGCGAACAAAGGAAGCCCACCAGAGCAAGATCCCTGGATACAGGGATACTGAAACTTGGCAGGAAGACGACTTGTAGGATTAGCTGGCGAAGTTCTGGTCAAAAACACAGAACGGCGACACTTCTGGCACAGTAGCCTGAAACAGAGCTGGTCAGACCACTGGGTGATCCAGGACACTACAAAGGCTACAGGATTGTGAGAAGGCGTTGAGTCTAGTTAGTCCAACCAGTCAAAACCGGGAAGCACCAGCAAGGGTCTTCTGAGATCAAGTAGTCCAATAGGGCTTCAACGGTACAACAAGAATGGTCAACAGGCCGCTTCAGGATTTGTCCTCGGTTCTTCCGTCGTCTGCACAGCTACACAGGATACTTGGCTCATCTTCTGATCTGCTAGAATGGCTGCAGGACTCCTTCTTATCCTAAATTCAGGTGGGTGATCAAACTCAGCCCTCTAATAGCAAGGATCTTCACCGCTCATGCACACCAGCAGTGGTCCAGTTAGGGACCGCTGTGGGGCTGACTCATACATGCACACTAGACTCACTGGCACCAGTTTGTGGATTGGGACCAGACAGTCCCAGCCTACTTCCTGGGTCCATACACAGATGGCATGCACTAGTCCGTGAAAAACACAGCTTTCCCGGGAAAAAACATGACCATAAAAAGGAATTCCTGACCTGAGAAAGCAGGAATAAGGCCAAAGAACAAAATGGCCAAAGAACAAGTGAAGAATCTCATGGCACTGCCATTTTTGGCCACTAGCCAAACACAGTAAACACGAACGTGCTAACAATTAAATCAAAAATAATAAGTGTATCTGCTGTCACAAGCTTGTCTTTAGGCACATTGTAAAAGTAACCAAAAATCCCTTTGTTAAAAGTGAAGGGTGATACAAAAGTATCCCCATTGCACTCCATTGAAAGATGTGGTGTGCAATATGAAAAAGTTACCCAAACAGGTAACGTGTCGAAAGACAAAAGGGAAACCTAGTTTCCCAGTACTGACAGCCTGAAGGATCATCCGTTTCCCCAGCTGAAGGCTTCACTTCTCTGTAAAAAGTCAGGACAAGGTGTAAAACAAAAGGAAAAATGTTTGGGGTCCATAGAATAAGGAGGGAAAGTGCCTAAAAGAGAAATGTTTCCTAACACCTACCCCACATCTACCCAGAAACAGAGATCCCCTCGAAGAAGTGTTGATTTGAACCAGGCTGTTCCAAGCCCAGTTTCAACCAGTTCAGTCACATAAAGCACTAACTAGCCCTGGTCTAACTAGTTGTTTATAGGAGTTTCTGCCTGAGTAGGCAGGAAAACAGCCAAAAAGAAAGATGACCAAAGGACAGAACTTAAACTACATGGGGAAGCCGTTTTGCAGTTATGGGACTCAAATCAGCATTATGCGGTAAAATAACATGATGTACGATAGTGCACTGGAAAAAGTTGTAAAACCAGTTTGCTGCCACCAGCCTTTCCTGGGCACATAAAAAAGACATGCAAAATGTTACCATACAAAAGAGAACAAGGAATATAAAGTATACCTGTAGCACTTCACTCTGAACTGCTAGCCTTAGGGGCTGACCAGTGCCCCCAAAATAAGTTGAGCAGGAGAGTGAAGCTAGAAAGTATTTACTTACCTCGAATGTCAGCTAGGATTCCAAAACCTAAACAGATATGGTGGATGTCCCAATGAAATCAGTGGAGGAAATCTGCAAAAACAAAATGTTCCTGACTGTTAACTTAGTAGAGAAAGAGGGAAAATGCAGGATGGCTTTGCTGCTGTGTTGATGTGTGCCGTTTGGAAGTACCACAGTACTGTGTCCGGGTCTGTTTTCTAGGCGTCCAAAGAGTAGAGGCATTTATATCCAGAAGGGAGCCTTGTGCTGCTGATCATAAATATATTTATTATTAACACAAATGCATTAAGCTAGAATACAACAAGGTAAGTAAAACTTAGGGTCACAAATGTGCACAAAATAACTTCACCTTTATCAAGGTGGTCATTAACCAGGATGTGGTCTATTCTCGGGCAAACTCGAAACCTATTGTCTCTTGGGAAGGTTCAAATTAAAAGTTCTTCAGTTCTTGTAAAACCCGGGTGGGGTTTCTCCTGGAAGCTTAATACAACAAAACAGATGTGTTGAATAGGAGGAGGTTGATTCATACAAAACATAAAGAGCCCCAAATAAAAAGTCACTCGAGTCCTCTTGCGGCTTCCCCGGGTACCTTCCCCATCTGTCTCAGTATTTCTGCAAAGTCCTAGCTGCTGCTGTTGGTAGCTTTCTTAGCAATGTTCGTGTGCAGCTAAGTGAAGGTGGGGAGACTTGACTCCTCCAGGGCCTTTGTGTCTTCTCTCTATCACCACCCTCTCCTGCTCTTATTCTCCCACTGATCTTCACTTCTTCTTCCCTTACTCCTGGGGATTCTCTGCTTCACCTTGGGCATCTCTCTGTCAGGGGTTAGCTTCTTCATCCCCTCTTTCATGATTCCTCTCCGTACCTTTTTAGATAAATTCTCACAAGCTCCTTAATTTGCCTCACCAGCTCCTTCATAAGCACCTCTGTAACCAGTGTTAACGCCGCAAATTCTCCTCGAACTTTCTTTGGTCTCCAATTCTCTCTCCTCTTCTTTCTCTCTCTCTCCTCTTCTTTCTCTCCTCTTCTTTCTTTCTCCCCTCTCCCACCCCCCCCATTCCAGCCTCTTTGGTGCAAGGAAACACAAGTGTGTATCCCTATGCAGCTGCTATTGGGATTGGCTGATGGGCTTCGTGCCTGGGGATGGCGTGCAACTATGACATTGGAGTTGGGTTGGTAATTTCCTCTTTGAGGTATCTGATGATGCAATCACTCCTTCCCCTGAGTTAGCCTTCCCATGTGGCCAGGGGACGTCAGCTGCTACCTGACCCTGGCAGCGGCTATATGAGGGGCGGCCCTTGGGGAAAATCACATGCTCTATCCCCTAGACCCTAATGGCATAGTGTCATACTCCTCCTCAACCTCTTAGTAGATCTACTTTGATTTCCCCCCCAATCCCATTAGGGACCATATAATCACTACTTGGACGAGGAAGAGGCCAGGAGCAATGAGGATCACTCCTAATGAAGCGCAGTATGCACTTCCTCAATACCATTCAAGAGGAAGTTACGTAGCCACTGACATGAGGAAAACCAAATGGGACTGGGCATCCAGCGCAACGGTCTAGTTGTTGGAAAAGGAATGACCGAGTCGGGAAGATTAAATGCAACTCGGCCACAACTGATGAGTGATGAGAGAAAGGAGCAGCAGACGTCGATCTGCTGGTTGATCAATAATGAAGCTGAGCACTAAATTGAGGGAAGCCACGGCAGTCAGCAAGAATGCTAACTCCAGACAAACGAGAGAGAGGTACCGGCGGTTCACCACGAGAAAGGGAAGTGAAGCAGGAACTGCACACCAGGGAGAGCAGCCTGGGAGAAGGACTGCGTTCAACAGGGCGCACACCAAGCCAAAGCAGTGCATCGAATGGAAGGGAAGAAACGCCAAAGGCAACCCGATAATCCTGGGGAAAGCAAAAGGGTTACCGGGATACGGATGCCATGACTTAGAAATAATATAGAGGGAAGGTAACGTAAGCCAGGGGAAGCCAGAGACTACCAAACAACCCAACGTATACACATGGGATGCCGGATGGTCTGACAGGCTATGCCGTTTCATAAAAACGCAACGAGAAAGCAAGTTTAAAGTCATTGAACAAGTGACAGTATTTGCCAATCGGGTTATGAATGGGACAAAAAAAACCTATCTAATGGAGAATGTATTTGTGTAACAAAGTCCTGGCACGAGAGTGTACCAGGGGTAACCAAAATGTGTGTACAATTGTGATGGGTCTTATGGAAGGACCATGCCTTTGAGACTATGAACTATTGCGTACATTTCTGAGAGCAGGATCTCAGGAAAGGCAACATCATTGTGCTAGTGAACTATGAACAAAGTGAATAAAGAAAAAGAAAATTCCTTAGAAGTGTACCTCTTGGATATTAGCTGAAGAGAAAACTTGGGGAAGGGAGCATTTTCCCCGATCAAAGTGAGTACTCTGAGGGGAAAGAGAAATCCTCTTTTAAACTTGGTGATTCCGTTTGAAATTTATCGTTATATTAAAGAGAGTCTGAAGAAGGAGGTTCTTTCGTAAAACTGTGAACATTGTCTGGGTGAAAATGTTTGCTGGATTTGAACACTTTAAAAAAGCAAGAGGCATTACCTGTTTCACCTTGGAGTTACTTTAGCGTATGAGGGCCAGAATAGAATTACGGACAGAGGACATGCTTTTTGTTTGGACATCTTGACATTGGACAGACCCATTAGTTTTGGTTTAGGCAGGGAAATTCCTCCTAGATTGGGGATAGTGAGGTATTTTCCAACCCCCATCTGTTTTAATAAAAGTTAGTAGCCACAAAAATGTCTCCCCTGTGTCCGTGTCTCATTCCTGGCTCCTCATACCTCCCACTGGGTGGTCTTGCCTCTCCTTGCCACTACATAGGCATATCCGTGGGAAGGACATCCTTAGCCTATTTGGCCTTAAGTTTGTGTGTGCAGACCATTATGATGTGACCGGTTAACTTCTCAAAATGTATATCTTGGTTTAGGTCCCCCGCCATTGCCTTATGGATATGGTTTTGGCACCCGTGCAAGGCACGCATGCATTTGCTGCCAGCACTATCATGCGCAACGTGACTAGCTCCTGCCTTCCGCGTCTGGTATGGTCGGCCAGTAGGCCGTCCCGGCGGGGATCCTCGCCCATGTAGGCCCAACATTACCTTGGAGTAATCTACCTATCTACAGACTCCTGTTGTATGCGAACTAGCCTATTGAAACCACCTTAACTTGTTAAACGCCTAGCCACCAGCCTCTGCTGCTTGCAGTCTGCCCTATTTTAACAATTGTGATCAACCAAACTGAAGTATGTGTGCTCACAATGTATGTGTTTTATAGATAATGATGCCATAGTATGTGACCCTGCTACAATTTAGCCCACGTGAACATTTAGTTACCAGCCTCTTCTGCTTTGCAATCTACCCTATCTTAAATAATGTGTTCTACCAGACTGAAGTTCTTTAGCTTACTACATATGTGTTCTACAGATTGTTGGCATAGTTTGCTACCCGTTATTACCTTAGCCTTATGATTGATCAGCCACTAGCCTCTACTGCACCTCACCTCGCCATCTGCTAGATTGAAGCCTATGCTCCTTTCACTTGGCTTACTCTACGCTGTGCTCCCCATCCCAGTCCTAGAAATGAGAACTGTGCTCCTCAGGTCCATCACACATACTCGCACACATACACCATGTACCTACCACCAATCTATACAACACTACTAAGAGCCCTCCTTTATATAATCACGTTACAAGAACTTACCATGCCCCAACATATCCCACCATTGTCACCTGCACACAACTCAGCCAAACAGACCACCAGACCTTGCACTCCAACACAAAGGAACCTTAAACTACGTGCAAGACTCCCAAGACTGCATGACTATCTACCTAAAATAGTGCCTAACAACCCCATTCCTGGCCTTAGTAAAACTATTCGACATCAACTTCAACTCAACAGTAGGCTCTTCAGAGAGACCGTTACGACCGATTGCCATCCCTAAGGCACGGCCGCTACCAGTTCAGCCGACGATAAAAGGGGCTCTTATAAATGCACGCTCGATGGTCGCCCACGTAACGGAGATTGCAGACCTATTACAAAATGAAAACATAGATCTCCTAGCTGTTAACAGAATCATGGCTCCACCCTGCAGCCGGCCCAGCAATTATGTTAGCCATTCCAGATGACTATACCCTCCTCAGACTAGATCATACCACCTCTCGAGGCAGAGGTCTTGCCATTATACGTAAAACAAACCTCACACTGAAACTTGCTCCACCTCATAGTACAGACTCTTGTGAAGCCCTCACAGCCAAGTTAACTATGACTAATTCACAGTCTGTAACTATCCACCTTATCTACCGCCCACCAGGCCCTCTAGGACTCTTCGAAGAAGATCTCACAAATATCCTATCAAACAACCTGAAAAGTTCCTCCCTGAAACTAGTATTAGGAGATTTCAATCTAGGACTCAATGACCCCCTAGACTCTAATGCCACACTAATTAACAACTCCCTAGAGGAATTAGGTTTCACCCAAAAGATAACATGCCCTACCCATATTAAAGGTAGAACCCTGGACTGGATTGCTGTGCACAATTGCCCTATCTCGGTACTATCCACACTACCCCAGCATTGGTCTGACCACCACTTGATTACGTTCTCCTTAGAGGCCCCACCCTCGCTACTCACTGATAGTGTAGCCCCAGCAGTCCCTACTAGTAACAAAAGAAACATCATTCCGCAAAACCTCATCCCTCTGATCATACCTACTCTCAACTCTATCCCAGATCACACTGACCCATTCACCATGGTAGACGTGTACAACAAAGTGATGCTATCATCCCTTGATGCTATAGCACCCTTAAAGATTAGAAAAAGCAAAACATGCAAACACGTGAACACCTGGTTCTCCCCACAACTAAAAATACTCAGACTTGAGAAAAGTCGATGTGAGAAAATATAGAGACTTAATCCTTCAGAGACCAATAAGTGCAACCTAGGTAAGCAATCGGCCCTTTACAAAAAATAAATAATTTCCGCCAAACAAACCTCATACAACCTCCGAATCACGCAAGCCAAGTCTAATACCAAAGAGTTCTTTACAATTCTGAAGGAGATAGAATCTCCTATCCAAACCCCAGACTCCTGCATCAAGGACAAAAATTGGTGCACAAACATTCAAAATGCCCTGTCTAATAAAATCATCACCTTGCAAACTAAGATCCACCATAAAAAGGACACCCTTCTCACTATCACTAAACCTAATAATAATGTGACAGTGACGCCTCCTATCTCGACCCCCCCACTTGACACTACTTCTTACTTCAATTTCTGTAAAGTATCTATCAAAGAGGTTGAGAATGTCATCCTCACCCTTAAACCTTCGAACTGCCACGGGGACTTATGCCCAGCACAACTCATAAAAGATGCAGCTCACAAACTCTCACCCTTCATTACTAAATTAATAAATGCATCCTTCATTTCAGGCACAATACCTAACAATCTGAAAAAACAAAACCTAGACCCCTCCAGCCCTACGAACTACCGCCCCATTACTACAGTACCATTCATACTTAAAATCCTCGACAAAATGGCATATCTACAAATCCAACAATATCTAGAACATAACCATCTCTTAGGAATCTGACAATCTGGTTTCAGACCCCAACATGGAACAGAAACCGCATTGGTTGACCTTAAGATTCAAATTGATGAGTTGAGAGACCAGGGCAAAACAGCACTTCTGCTGCTCCTTGACCTCTAAGCAGCCTTCGATTTAGTCGACCATGAGATTCTGTGCAAACACCTTGAGTTGGCCGCACACTTCTCCCAAGAGGCAATAGGCTGGATTCAGTCTTTCCTCAGTAACAGAACAATGCGTGTCTTCTCACCATTGGCGGCTGCTGACCCTACGCCCATTGCCTGCGGCGTGCCTCAGGGCTCCTGTGTTTCACCTACCTTGTACAACATCTTTACAAAGCCCCTTTTCGATGATCTCGATGGTCTGGGTATCACCTACACAAACTATGCTGATGATACCCAGATCCTCATCCCGTTGATGGGGGATTATGATAAGAATTTGGCCTTTGTAAACAGAGTGTACCTCATCATCCAGGCATGGATGGCCTCTCATGGACTATGCCTGAATGATGACAAAACAGAACTCCTCATTCTTGGTACTTCAGCCAATATTAACAAACTTGGGCAAAACTACTCATCATTTGTAATTGACCACAACATCATCACTGTGGCTAAGGAGGTAAAAACCATGGGTTTTTACCTAGACTCCTCATTATCATTCAAAAAACAGGTAAACGCAATGGCCTCCGCCACTGCCTATACCTGTAAACTCATCCGAGCAGCCAAACCATTCCTAACTCCCAATAACTGCATTACCCTGGCTAGAGCATTGATCTTATCTAAGCTGGATTACTGTAATGCCCTTTATGTAGGCAGTAACAAATACATCATAAATAAGATCCAAATCCGACAAAATAACGCCCTAAGAGCAGCACTAAGTATCCCCAAGAAAGCCCACATCTCAGATACCAGAAGATCTGTTAACTGGCTCGCCACGAAAGACAAGATCTTCCTTAAATCTGTCTGCCCGACACACACATACCTTCAAGACTCGGCCCCTAAATTTCTTACAACGAGATTCTCTAGACAGGCCTCCCACCGACCCTCCAGGAGTTCCAATGCCAACTTACTACTAGTCCCAAGATTCAAACGGACGCTGACAGGAGGGAGCAGCTTCCCTGTCAAAGCAGCAATACACTGGAACTCACTACCACCACCTCTAAGGAAAGACCTCCCTATCTTCAGTTCCGGACAAATATCCAATGGATGAAGGACCTTGACAACTAATACTCCGTGGTTCCCTTCATGCTTGGCCAGCCTACCATTATTTAAATTGGCCAGTGCGATTTCCAGTAGGCTTAATGTTCAGTGTACTCCTGTTATTTTCTTTGCTACTATGTAAACTGCCCTAGATAAAGTGTCATTGGTATCTGCTACTTATGCTGTCACTGTGTCCCTATTGTAACTCCATGGGACGTTATCTAATATGCTATATGTAACCAAGCTATACAACCCTCTTACTATTTTCACGCCTTGTTACCCTTTGGGTTATGTGCGCATTATAAATAATAAAAACAAACAAACTAACCTTGCTTGTGACAACACACCATCAGTGAGCCCACCACCCACCAGCAAGGTCAGACAGGGCTTCACAGCACTTAGGGGAGCTTATAATAGTTACCAGAATTCTCCCATAGTAATCACTGCGGCACAATTCAATAGTAAAGTGTGATTGTATAGTGGCTCGGGTCCATGACGCGACTCGCATCGGAAGCCTTTGAGGTCCAGTACGGACAAGGATTTGAAAAGTCGCAAGAGACGTGTCTGTAGGTCTCAGACCTTGTCCCCAGCGAGACCGCAGCTACCGACTGAGGGCTCGATGCCGGCGTCAACTCGGTCTCCGCCCTCTCCGTCCGACTTGGACGTCGACGCTTTACCATCGTACCAGCCCAAGGCGCCACCGAAGCCTTAGGCGCTCACGACGTCGAGGTTGTCGGCGCTCTCAGCATCTAAGCCTTTGGTACCTTCGCCGCTATCGGCGCCTTTGGGGATTTTTTTCTCGATATTTGCCTTTGGAGTACCCAGATATCGTGGATCCTCTAAGGAAGGCTACTGCGAAGTCAGTGCGGCCTGTTTTGGCCTCCAGGGCCTCTTCTGTCACCAAGCCTGGGTTTCAACCCCCTCTGGATGACATTTATGAAGAGGAAGAAAGGTCTGGGTTTGAGGACCCTGGTGAACTTGATGAGGCTCCACTGTTTTCTGGAGACAGCCAGTTGGAGGAGTTGAGGCAGACCCTGCATGATGCCAGTGGGTTGGGCACTTCTCCGGAAGTGAAATTTGGTAGGCCGGAGCCTGGGGCTCATGTGTAGTCTTCGTATCAAAGGCTTATTGCTAGGGTCTCTGAGTATCTGGGCTGGTCTAGTCGTCCTGAAGACTTTGTGCAGGATGACCTAACGAACATCTTAGATCAAGGTCCGTCCTCTGACCCAGTTTTACCATTTCATCTCACCTTGCAGAAAAGGGTGGCAGCTGCTTGGCAGCCCCGGAATCTCTTCTGGCTGTTAATAAATCTTTGACTAAGAAATACCGCCCTTCCGTTAGCGACCCCAGCTATTTATCTACTCACCCCACTCCCAAGAGTTTGGTGGTTCAGGCGGCTACGGCCACCTCGAGGCAGGCGGCGTACTCTACCCTACCATCCATCCGGATATGGACGACAATCGCTTCGACGGTTGGACCCGGAAGGTATTTTCGTCTGGGAGCATGGCCTTGAAATCGGCCAACTCCACTTGTGCCTTGGCAAGGTTGTCACACACTCTGTGGAACTGTTTCTTTAGCGGCTGAGCATATTCCTGAGGGGGAAGAAAGGGATGGGTTCCTTGCTCTCATGAAGGATGGCAAGGATGCCATGTGCGAATCCCTTCAGTCGGGTTGGATACGGCCGACAGTGTTAGCCGATCCATGGCTGCGAGCATCGTTATACACAGATTTGCGTGGTTGTGGAAGTCGGGGTTTGCTCCGGATGTGCAGGCCCATCTTCTGAACATGCCCTTTGATGGTGCACATTTTATTTCGCAGCAAGGCTGACGAGAGCCCTGAGAGGTTGCAGACCTCAAAAGCTGCGGTAAAATCTTTAAGCGCTGTGGTGCGCCAACCTCCACCTTTTTGTCCTAGGGGACAGCAGTCGAGGGGAGGTTCTTTTTGTTACTACTCCTCCTTTGGTAGAATGAGAGGGGCCGCCAGTCAAAGGGGCCAGCAAAAAAGTACCCATGGTGGTCTGGGAAATCAAGGTGCCAAAGCTGCTCAGGCAGCTGTCTCTTGCCTTCAGGCACTGCCGCAGCCCCTTCCAAACAGTCATGAGACCATGTCCCATGGTTCGCCGGTTGGGGGCAGACTGTCTCAGCATCTCAAAAAATGGCGAGCCATTACTTCAGATGTGTGGGGTCTGGATACCATAGCCCACGGCTACTGCCTTCCCTTCTGCCTTCCCTTCCTTCAACGGTCTCAAGACAATCCACCGAGGAAACTCTCTTTTGAAGCTTCCGGATCCGCTCCCTGCACAGGAAATCTTGACCCTGCTGAAGAAAGGCGCTATAGAACTAGTGCCTGTAGCGGAGAGGAACAAGGGATGGTATTCCCCTTATTTTTTTATACCAAAGAAAGACTGGGGATTGAGACCCATCATGGACTTGCGTTGGTTGAACAATCTTCTGAGGAAGGACAAGTTCAAGATGGTCACTCTTTCTCAAGTCCTCCAGGCCTTTCAACTTCAGGATTGGTTGGTATCTCTGGACCTCAAGGATGCCTACTTTCATGTGCCGATTCATCCCGTGCACAGAAAGTACCTGAGGTTTGCGGCTGGCAACTCCCACTTTGTTTCGGGTCCTGCCGTTCGGATTGATTTCCGCCCCGAGGGTCTTCACCAAGCTAATGGTGGTGACAGCGTACCTCAGGCGAGGGATGATTCACGTCTACGCCTACATGGACGACTGGCTGACCCGGGCGTGCTCTCCCGAGCAAGCGTTGGATCATCTCGGTCTCACCTGACGCACCCTCCACATGCTGGGCTTCTCCCTGAATTTCAAGAAGTCGCATCTGACACCTTCCCAACGGCTCCAGTACATCGGGGCTGTGTTAGACATGTCCTTGGGGAAGTGTTCGCCTCCCAAGGTAAGGGCTCATCACATTGTGCAGATGGTGGACAAGTTTCAACATGCCCAGAGTCTCCCGGCTTTTGAATTCTTAAGGTTACTCGGCCTCGTGGCATCCTGCATTTTTTCTGGTGCCCGAGGCCAGGCTGCGGATGAGATACTTTCAGTGGCTCCTCAAGATGCAGTGGTCACAGTTCTCAGGCAAGATATCGGATCCCGTTCTGATTCCACTCTGACTCCCAGGATCTTCTGTGGTGGGCCAACGAAGGGAACCTGATGAGGGGGGATCCGTTTTTGCAACCGTGGCCGGAGGTGACTGTAGTGACGGATGCTTCCCTCACAGGATGGGGCGCTCATGCCAACGATTTGACAGCCAGCGGTCGTTGGTCTCAATCTGTTAGAGCTGAGTGCCATCAGGCTAGCCCTGAAGGCTTTTATGCCTTCTGTACGGGGGAAGAGTGTCCTGATCATGACGGACAACACAGTGGCCATGCATTACCTCAACATAAAAAGGGGGTAGGGTCACTCTGTTGTGCAGAGAGGCAATGCAGCTCTGGTTCTGGGCCATCCAACATGAAATTTTGATCTCGGCAGTTCATCTCGCCGGAGACAAAAATGCGGCAGTGGACGCTCTGTGCAGGCAGAGCACATTCTCTCACAAGTGGGTGTTGGCTCAGGAACTCCTTCAGGAGGACTTCGCATTTTGGGGAACCCCGCAAGTGGATCTCTTTGCCACCAGTGTCAACCGGAAGTGCGAGAGATTCTGCTCAAGGGAATTTCCTCCAAGAGGAGCCTTGGGAGACGCGTTTGTAGTGGATTGGTCATTCCCACTGCTGTATCCTGCTGCTGCTGTATCCTGCTGTATCCCACTGATCCTCCCTACTGGGAGGATCTACTCTCATGTGCGAAGGGTGGGGGGGGGGTGATCAGGTTCTCCATCCAGAGGTCAAGACTCTCAACCTTCACGCTTGGTTTCTGAAAGGTTGAGGTATAAGGATTGGGACCTCCCGAACGACTGGATGGAGGTGTTGCTTTCGGCCAAGTGGCCGGCAACAAAATCCCTGTACTGTTAATGCTTGATAACCGTGCCCTTGGCGATTAGCCTCCCAGCATTATCTGCTGCATCAAAATTAGTTTTTAATATTCAGCCTGACACAGATCTCCCTTCTGCTGCCACCCGAGCCAACTGGCTCTTAAAGGTGTCGGGTGCAGAGGAAACTAAAGCGGCCACTTCGTCCCACTGATGGCAATTGTAGCTTGCCAAAAGGGTGGTACTGTTGGCAATTCTTGCCCGATAGGCTGCAGTGGAGGCAACTTTCCTTCCCAGGCCATAGACGTTTGCTCTCCTTATCCGGAGGTGTTTCCGAGGAAGGAAGCGGGGTGCCTGCCCTCTTCCTGGTGGTTGTCACGACCAGGGAATCAGGTTTTAACTGACCCCTAATGTACAGGGGATCAGAGGGTGCGGCACAGAACAATTTCTCGACCTGCGGATTAACCGCTCAAGTGAGATTTGGGGTTTGCAGCGAGAGATCTATCCTGCGCTGGATAGACTTTAGTAATTGGATAGCCTTCGTAATAGCTTTTTTTATCCACTAGGATTTCCTCAGCGAAATCCCCATCTTCCTGAACACCCTGTGTGTCAATACTGAAGTGGGCAGCTGCCTTATCCAGCACCTCATTAAGGAGGGGTTGGTTGTCTACAGGCGAGTCATGCACCGGCGGGTCTTTAGGAATCGGGGAGTCAATGTTGTAAGTTTCAGCTTCATCTTCTTCCTCCTGGTCTTCATTATCCCCATAATAAGGATCACCGGCTTGGTCCTCAACAAACTGAGGCTCCATCTCGTCACCATAGGAATCAGGTTGGTAAGGTCCCACCGAGAAGGGGTCTGTGACCAAGCTCTGGAAAGGGGCATCTGAGTGGAGTTTCTTAGTAGGGGGGTTGAGAGGACTCAGGTGTTACCTTGGACCCAGAAGGGGCAGAGGTAGGAGAGGTATTGGAGTAACTACGAAAGTAGTTATGGTCTTTTTCGTAAACGTTAGCCATGAATGTGAACCTTTTCATGACCCTATCAATATCTTCTGAGCTCCACTCTTTAGAGCTAGGAATAAAAAACAGGTTCTGGTTCCTCAGTGCCATATCCTCAGCAGTGGGAGGAATTACCTTAGTTTTTGGGGTAGGTTCCGAAACTTTGGACTTCCCTGTTACCTTAGGGGCCTTAACCTTCTCCTTATGAACATGGGGACCCACAGATGTCCTTTTCTGTTGTTTATCCCCTCCCCCATGGCTAGAGGAGTGTTTCCCAGAATGTTAAGGGACCTCCGAGTGTTTCGACACCTCGTGTCGAATTTCGGAGGCGGGATTCGAAGGAGGACGTTGAATCTCGGGTGTACGGTCAGACGCGTCGCATCTAGCCTCTTGAGGGCGCTTGGCGGTACCGTCATCCGACGACTAGGCCTCAGGGTCTATTGATCGGGCAACACCTTTCTCAACCGAAGACGGTCAGGCCTTGCCATGAGGCAAACGGGAACGCCCAGAGGACAAAGATTCATTGGACCGCTCTCGTGGTGTCGTCCGGTGCCAATCGCTCGACACGCGTGTCGAGTCACGGCGGGGCTGATATGCTTAGTGGTGGTAGCCTATGTAGCGCTCTTGCTGCCAGGTGTTGTCCGCACAATGTGGCCGCCGACCAGTCCTTCGGGGTCGGGGCCTGCGCGCGGGTGTCCGAAGTCACCCCTTTCCCCTCGCCGTCCGATTCGGTGGTGTTGCTGCCATCGCTGAATGTCCCTTCGACGTCCATGGCCTCTAGTTGCCTGGCGTAGTGGGCCCAGCGCTTAGTTGAGCAGTTCTTAAGGGTTTTCGGCTTGAAGAGCTTGCAAGCTCGACAAGTAGCCTCGGGGTGGTCTCGTGGGAGACACAGATTGCACGTATGGTGCATATGAAAGGGGGGAATAGAGAACCTATATGACCACCCCTCACTCTCCCTAGTGTATAGGGCCGAGGCCAGAGGCCTTCCAAGGCCTGGGATCCGTTGTGGCAGTCGACGGTCGATTTCTCAGATCTTCACCGGCGTCGGTCTTCGGGTTGAAATGAGAAATATTAACTTCAATTGAACTACAATACGGCTTAGCGTCGAGGGAACTCTGCAACATGCGTCCGACTAGTATGGCGGAAAAAAACAATCTGAGGGACCTACACGCGTGAGGGATCATGGGTACAGGGGACGTCACACTAGGGATAGTATTACTGGCATGCCCTGTTCGACGCCCCTTTTCGAGTTTCGAAAAACAAACTAATACTTCCACTAGATGTCGGCCTATGCACAGCATGTGATCTAAGCAGATTCCACAAGCCTCAGATATATATATATATATATATATATATATATATTTCTGATGTTTGTTAATCTGCTTAGAATCACATGCTGTGCATAGGTCCGACATCCAGTGGTCACTGCGGAGTATTGCATTTTGTTTTTCGTAGTCGAAAAAGGGGACGTCGACAAGGCGTGTCTGTAACACTATCCCTATAGTGACGTGCGTTGTACCCACAATCCCTCACGCGTCGAGGTCCCTCAGATTGTTTTTTTCCGCCCAGCTTCTGGTCGCCTTACGCGGAGCTCCTAGAGACATTGCAAAATACTTACTACGGACCTCGGTCCTTAATTATACTTATTATATTGTTAAAGATCCCTCCACTCGACGTTAGCTGTGAAGCTGTTTCTCCGCCGAGCAAGTTTTCGACGGAGGGGAAGAGACGGAGGGGATCCTTCGGCGCTGCCGAACATGTGGCCTGGCCTCGCCGGCCAACATACAGTAGGGAGAGTGGGGGTTCGAACTTTTATCTTCTCTTTGAGAATGTCTTTCTTTCTCCCCTATCTTTCCATTGGGGTTGTTATCACCAGTTATTATTGCCCCAGCTATGGAGAGGACACCTTTTAAGTTTTGCCCACGCTGTAGGGGCAAATACACTTGGAAGGATAAACACAAGCTCTGTAATCGTTGCTTGCCCGTCGATCATAAGGAGGACAGCTGCGCGGCCTGTAAGCTCTTGAAACCAAGAACTCTTAAAGAACGGAAAGTTAAGAGGTGGGCGGACTACGCTATGTCGAAGTCAGTTTCCTCACCCGCCGCCGCTGTTACGGAAAGTGACGAGGAGGGTGATAACTCGACGTCCTTTACGGAAGTCATTAACCCCCAGAAGGAGCGCTCGCGCTCCTCGACGTCCGTCCCCGGCCCCGACGGGCTCGGCTCATGCCCTGCTTATGGGGATGAACACCCCGGCGACAAGGACGCACATAGACCCCATAAGCCTAAGCACACAACCCACGGCTCTTCTTCGTCAAAGACGAAGGATCCATCAGCGCCGAAGGGGACGCAGGGCACTCCGGCGTCTACCTCAGACCGTAAGGGTCTCGAGCCCCACCCGCAAACGCAGCCGCGACCAGCAATTGGGCTTTCATCAAACACGGGCGCTACCTCAAAATCATCCGACGTAACGCTCCATAGAGCGGCCGTCGAGAAACAACGCGTAACGCAGGCAACGTCGACACCAGAGCCCTCTACTGATGAACTCGTTGTCGAGAGCCTGGCGAGAATTGTTTCCGAAGACAAACGTAAGCGGACGACGAAACAGACGTCGAATACCGCACAAAAAGCTATAGAAACGCCGAAAAAGCACAAGAGTAGCCAGGAACTGCCCCCTTCATCTAAGGGCACTTCTGAACTACCGGAGGGCTTTTCTGAGGGCGACGGAAACCTTTCTTCGACGTTGTGGGAGCGTTCTAAGCGTTTGGAAGGTGAAAACACTGATTTCCCCCCTCTAGACTATTCAGGGGTCCCCCATGAGACCCTTGAAAGACTCCATTCTTCTATGGAGAAAATGGAAAGGTTTTTGGGAAGCCAAAACCCACCCACACACAAAAGACCAAGAGAATGGCCCCAGGATGACCCTAGGGTCAAGATCCCTAGGCTGTTTCCCCTTTCTACAGACTTATATGACCTCACTGAAGAGGAGCAATACCTCCAGGAAGATGAGGAGGGTTTGGGTGGAGAGGAAGAACATGAGGAAGAGGGGTTTGAAGAAGATCCTTACACTAGTGCAGGAGTTTTTGAAGAAGATACAGCTACCTCGCAGCCCTGGCAATCCCCATCAGTGCACTCAGACCCTGATGCCTTTCACCCTTCTCCTCCCAAGGATTCACCTATTGGAAACACCTCTCCCATAGATGACCAACCTTCACTTAATGCACTATTGCGCAAGGCAGCAGCGCATTTTGAAATAGACACAGGGGAAACTCTTCCTGACATAGACTTTGTAGAAAAAGTTATTAAAGAAAAAGCCCCTGTTAGTCAGTCTATTCCGCTCCTGGCTTCTATAAAGAGAAGAATAACTCCTTCCCTTTCCAATCCTGCATTAGTCAGAGGGGTCAACCCTCGGATAGAAAAGCTCTTCAGCCCTTCGTCCTCTGACCCCTTGTACATCAGAGGACATTCTATTCCGGACTCCCTTGTAGTTACTAATACAAGAAAAAGAGCGGGGGTACCACTATTCACTAGTGAGGCACCACCTGACAAAGAGGGCAAGAAGCACTATGCACTTGGGAAGAGAATCACGACCTCCGCAGCCTTCTCAACTAGGATTGCTAATAACAATTCCCTACTAGCTAGCTACGCAGATGCACAGTGGAGCAAGCTGCGCAGCGAAGCAGAGGACGCACCAGAACCCCTGCGTTCACGCCTGTTAGCTATCATCTCAGAGGGAAACAGACGTCGAATACCGCACAAAAAGCTATAGAAACGCCGAAAAAGCACAAGAGTAGCCAGGAACTGCCCCCTTCATCTAAGGGCACTTCTGAACTACCGGAGGGCTTTTCTGAGGGCGACGGAAACCTTTCTTCGACGTTGTGGGAGCGTTCTAAGCGTTTGGAAGGTGAAAACACTGATTTCCCCCCTCTAGACTATTCAGGGATCCCCCGTGAGACCCTTGAAAGACTCCATTCTTCTATGGAGAAAATGGAAAGGTTTTTGGGAAGCCAAAACCCACCCACACACAAAAGACCAAGAGAATGGCCCCAGGATGACCCTAGGGTCAAGATCCCTAGGCTGTTTCCCCTTTCTACAGACTTATATGACCTCACTGAAGAGGAGCAATACCTCCAGGAAGATGAGGAGGGTTTGGGTGGAGAGGAAGAACATGAGGAAGAGGGGTTTGAAGAAGATCCTTACACTAGTGCAGGAGTTTTTGAAGAAGATACAGCTACCTCGCAGCCCTGGCAATCCCCATCAGTGCACTCAGACCCTGATGCCTTTCACCCTTCTCCTCCCAAGGATTCACCTATTGGAAACACCTCTCCCATAGATGACCAACCTTCACTTAATGCACTATTGCGCAAGGCAGCAGCGCATTTTGAAATAGACACAGGGGAAACTCTTCCTGACATAGACTTTGTAGAAAAAGTTATTAAAGAAAAAGCCCCTGTTAGTCAGTCTATTCCGCTCCTGGCTTCTATAAAGAGAAGAATAACTCCTTCCCTTTCCAATCCTGCATTAGTCAGAGGGGTCAACCCTCGGATAGAAAAGCTCTTCAGCCCTTCGTCCTCTGACCCCTTGTACATCAGAGGACATTCTATTCCGGACTCCCTTGTAGTTACTAATACAAGAAAAAGAGCGGGGGTACCACTATTCACTAGTGAGGCACCACCTGACAAAGAGGGCAAGAAGCACTATGCACTTGGGAAGAGAATCACGACCTCCGCAGCCTTCTCAACTAGGATTGCTAATAACAATTCCCTACTAGCTAGCTACGCAGATGCACAGTGGAGCAAGCTGCGCAGCGAAGCAGAGGACGCACCAGAACCCCTGCGTTCACGCCTGTTAGCTATCATCTCAGAGGGAACTCTTGTAAACCAGGGCATCGTAAAGAACTCCTTAGATGCCGCAGAGACGGCTGGCCGTTCCCTGGTTCAGGGAATACTTCTCAAACGCCATGTCTGGCTGCGCAATTCGGGATTTAAGCCGGAAACCCAGGCTTCCCTGATAAATAAGCCCATAGAACAAACACATCTGTTTGGGAAAGCAGTTGATGAGGCCCTAGAACATGCGAAGAAGGAGTTTGATACCATCAAGACTCTTGACCAAATTTCTAGGCCCCCTAACAGACGCGGCTATGGCAATAGACGCTCCTTTCGTGGCCAACGCCAGCAAAACCAACAGCAATTTTACTCTGCTACCAACTGGCCCTCTAACCAGGGTAACAACCAGTTCAGTCAAAGAGGCCAACGCCGTGGCAAAGGAAGAGGTCGCGGCTCCAGCCCCAAAGGTTCCACGCCCAATACCAACAAATGACCCGAAGGTTCGGGTCCCCTCCCATGCATCACCGGTCGGGGGCCGGCTAACATCGTTCCTATCAGCATGGGAGGGAATATCGTCAGACCGCAGGGTTTTATCCACCATAGCCCACGGATACTGCATCGAATTCAACGGTTCCCCGAAGTACAGACCCCCACGGAACCGACGCATGACACGAACACCTCACCATTCTTCTTCAAGAAGTAGAAGAGCTACTGAAAAAAGAAGCTATAGAGGCTGTCCCCCTATCTCAGGTAACAGAAGGTATTTATTCAGTGTACTTCCTTGTACCCAAAAAGGACTTAACCATGCGCCCTGTATTAGATCTGCGCCCAGCGAACAAGTTTGTCAAACCCCAAAAGTTTCGTATGGTGACCTTGCAGGAAGTAATCCCACTGTTATCACAAGGGGATTACATGACAACACTAGACATGAAAGATGCATACTTTCATATTTTAATGTTGCCAGCGCACAGAAAATACCTCGGGTTCAAGATAGAGAACAAGCACTACCAGTTCGGAGTACTACCCTTCGGGATAGCATCTGCACCAAGGGTATTCACGAAAGTACTGGCAGTGGCAGCGGCCCACCTACGCAGGTTATCCATCCCGGTATACCCTTACCTCGACGACTGGCTCATAACAGGGGATTCTTACGAAACATGCTTCTCCAATACCCAAAAGACCGCAGACCTTTTGTCCCAACTGGGCTTCTCCATCAACGAAAAGAAGTCCAGCTTAGACCCCAGCCAAATCAAACAATTCCTAGGTGCTCTAATTCGAACAAAGGACGGCCTCGTCTTCCCCTCCAACGAGAGGGTCCAAAACATGCTGTTTCAGATCCCCCATTATGTGGCAGGTCGAGAGGTGACGGTACGCAAAGCAATGCGCTTGCTAGGGATGATGGCGTCATGTATTTATTTGGTACCTCACGCGCGCCTGCGCATGCGCCCAATGCAAGAGTGGCTCTACAGCTAGTGGTGTCAGGCCAGCGGACAATGGGACGATCTAGTGGTGGTCTCGCAGGCCTTGGTTCTCTCGCTACGGTGGTGGACAAAAGAAAACTTGTTATTAGGGAAAACTTTTGCCACACCCGCAGTGGAAGCCACTCTAACCACAGACGCATCCCTTACAGGATGGGGGGCTCACCTATCCCATCAGACTGCTCACGGAGCGTGGACTCCGAGCCTAGCATCCAAGCATATAAACCTGCTGGAACTACTAGCGGTTTTCAAAGCACTGAAAGCCTTTCAGGAACACCTACAAGGAAAGACAGTGATGGTCCTCACAGACAGCACCACAGCCATGTACTACCTCAACAAGCAAGGGGGCACTCACTCTCCAGGACTGTCCAAGCTGTCCCAGAATATATGGAAGTGGGCTCTCAAACACAACATGTTTCTACTATCACATGTACCAGGGGAACTCAATCTGCTAGCAGACAAACTCAGCAGAGACTTCCCCCTACCCAAAGAGTATGAATGGCAATTGCACGAAGACATCGTCTTAGACGTCTTCACGCAATGGGGGTTCCCGGAAATAGACCTGTTTGCAACTCTGGAGGACTCACAATGCCAAAGTTACGCCTCCAGGTACCCCCAGAACCAGTCCAAGGGGAACGGTCTGTCGATTCAATGGTCAGGGAAATTTGTTTACGCCTTTCCCCCGACTCCCCTTCTCAACAAAGTGGTACACAAGATGCACCAGGAGCAGGTTACCATGATACTAGTGGCCCCAATGTGGGCCCGGCAGCCATGGTTCGCTCACTTGATGGAGATGTCCCTATCTCCCCCAGTGAAACTTCCCTGCCCGTACAACATGCTGTCACAGGACAAGGGCAGGACACTGCATCCATGCCCTCAGACCATGAACTTAGCAGCCTGGCTCCTGAGCTCATAGAATTTGGACATTTACAACTCCCGCAGAGATGTATGGACATCCTCAGGGAAGTCAGAAAACCTAATACTCGCCACTGCTATTCTAGCAAGTGGAAAAGATTTGTCATCTGGTGTAGAGGTAAGAGCATCAACCCGGTTGACTGCTCTCCCACTAACATTGTTCTGTACTTGACCCATCTACTGGATTCAGGTCTAGTCTTCAATTCCATTAAAGTCCACCTAGCGGCACTTTCTGCATACACCACTTCCCAACTTAAAGTGTCGTGGTGGAAGATACCAGTTATCAAGGCCTTCATGGAGGGGGTAAAGAGAATACACCCTCCGATAGCTAACCCAGCTCCCGGATGGGAATTAAATGTGGTACTTTCTAGACTCATGGGCCCTCCTTTCGAACCCATGCACAAGGCAACTCTTAAAGACCTCACTCTTAAGACTGCTTTCCTAATAGCTATCACCTCCATTAGGAGAGTAAGTGAACTACAGGCTCTTTCTGTACTAGACCCCTTTGTAACAGTTCACAAGGATAAGGTGGTTCTACGCACACACCCAAGGTTTGCACCAGAATTCATCTCGAAATTTCATGTAAACCAGTCAATAGAACTACCAACGTTCTTTCAAAACCCTTCCAGCTTGGGAGAAAAAGGTCTGCATACACTAGATGTACGCAGAGCTGTCATGTTCTACATGGAAAGAACCAGACCACTGAGAAAGACTAATCAGTTCTTTGTCTCTGTGGCAGCAGGAAGAGAAGGAGATGCAGTTTCAAAGTCCACTATATCTAGATGGATTGTTCAATGCATCACTCTCTGTTACACTCTTGCTAAGAGAGAACTACCCTTCAAGCCAAGAGCACATTCCACTCGAGGCACTGGGGCTTCCATAGCGTTCATTGCAAATGTTCCCCTTGAGTCCATCTGCAAAGCGGCTACCTGGAGTTCTGTGCACACCTTTACAAAACACTACTGTCTAGATGCACACTCTAGATCTGACTCCCAGGTGGGACAGGCACCTTAAGACATCTTTTCTCTACTGTTCCTTCTCATAACCCACCGCCAACTCCGGGTACTGCTCGCTAGTCTATGCACAGCATGTGATTCTAAGCAGATTAACAAACATCAGAAGACAATGCATTACTTACCGTAAAAGCATTTCTGATGGTTGTATCTGCTTAGATTCACATGCGCCCACCCTTCCTCCCCGCTCGGATGGAAGGAACATTGACATCCTTTTCTATATTTCTCTCTTTTCTGTACTCACTCACGTCTAGAAGGCTCCCTCAGGGCAGAAAAATACAAACAGAGGGACCTCGACGCGTGAGGGATTGTGGGTACAACGCACGTCACTATAGGGATAGTGTTACAGACACGCCTCGTCGACGTCCCCTTTTTCGACTACGAAAAACAAAATGCAATACTCCGCAGTGACCACTGGATGTCGGACCTATGCACAGCATGTGAATCTAAGCAGATACAACCATCAGAAATGCTTTTACGGTAAGTAATGCATTGTCATATATATATATATATATATATATATATATATATATATATATATATATATATATATGGGCGGGGTCAGAGGATTGTTTATTTGGTAAAGCGCACCAAACCCTTAGGTAGTTGGGCGCAGCAGAAACAAGGATACTTGAAGCTTGGTTACAACATATAATAGTATACAGTAGATACAATAGGAACATACAGGAGGGTCCTGTAGGAAAGTGCAGAGGTTAGAGAATATACATAGTCAGGTGCAGTGGTACTTGGGTATAGTTTAGCATACATGGTCAGGTACATAAATTAGTGCGGCAGAGCAGGCAAGTATTAAATGTCATTTTCTCGTAACCAATTTAGCATGTTGCATCTGAATCTGAGGTATGGTTGTTCAGATCGGAGGGCTAGGGGTAGTGCATTGCAGGATTGTGCCGCTTTGACTGGGAAACTAGCTCCGCCAGATTTGGTAAGTTTGAATATGGGAATTTCTAAGCAATGGGAGTTGGCTGATCTGGCTGGACGGGTCAAGGTCTTCCTAATCATTCTCTCCGAGATATGGGTGTGCAGCATTGTTCAGGCATTTCAATGCAAGATAAACATTTTTGAGAAGGATCCTATCTCTGATACTTAGCCAGTGGTGGTCTCTTCTGATGTTAGAGATGTGCTCTTTGCTAGGTATGTTCAGGGCTGCTCTTAAGGTGTTATTTTGAAGTGTTTGGATTTTATATAGAATGTATCTGTTGGCTCCTAGGTATAAGGTGTTAAAGTAGTCTAGTTTAGACATAATTAGTGCGTTGGCGAGCGTGATGCAGCTGGCTTTAGAGAAGAAGGGTCAGCAAGCCCTAAAAGTTTGCAGGTGTAGGCAGTCGATGCCATAGAATTGACTTGTTTTTTTAAAGTTAGGGACGAGTCGAGGTAGAAACCTAAAGTTTTTACCTCAGTTACTACTTTAATTGTATTGCCGTCAATATTGAATGCAGTGTAGCTAGGGTTGAGTTTTTTTAGATTAGCATCTGAGCCCAGAATCATGATCTCAGTTTTGTCGTCATTCAGGCAGAGGCCATGTGATGCCATCCATGCCTGAATGAGGAGGTATATCTTGTTTATCAAGGCTGTGTCCTCGTCAAAATTGCCCAAAAGGGGTATGAGGATCTGGGTATCATCTGCGTAATTAGTGTAGGTGACACCCAGTCTGTCCAATTTGTCAAATAGGGGATTGGTAAAGATGTTATACATTGTCGATGAGACGCATGATCCCTGTGGCACGCCACAGGTGATTTGGATTGGGTCAGCAGATGCTGAGGGAGAAATGGGCAGCCGACGCCAGGTGTTTGCATAAAACTTTATGATCAATGAGGTCAAAGGCAGAGGAGTAGCATAGCGGTTTTGCCTTGCGGTCTGAATCCGGATTGGCGGGAACCTAGTAAACGGTTAGCTTCAAGGTGGTTCTGAATTTGAAGATAAGCTACTCTGTCGATTATTTTAAGGAGGAGAGGGACTGTGGTAATGAGTCTATATTTAGTTGGGATGGAGGGGACTAGGGTCTGTTTCTTCAGCAGTAGTAGAGCCCAGGAATTTGTGAGGTTGTTTGGGACCGTATTAGTCTTGAAGGAGGTGTTGATTAATTTAGAAATGAATGGTGCTAGGTCTCTAGCTGCGTCCTTAATTAGTTGCGCTGGGCAGTTGTCGCCCTGACAATTGGAAGGTTTCAGGGAAAGTATGACTTTCTCAGTCTCAGTTTCAAGGATAGAAATTTTATTGAAGCTGAAGGGTGTGCCGGTACTAGGAGTTTCAATAGGTGAGGTAGGTAGGTGAGGTAGGTTGCAGCTCAGTGGAGAGCAAGGATGCCTTTTTGTTAGCAATTTTAGTCTGGAGGGTTGCTATTTTGTTGGTGAGGGTATTATATATGCTCGTGCACCATTGCTCATCCTTAGGGACATTGTCTGTAGGTGGAATGGGCTTTTCCATTTCCCGGAGGATGGTAAAGAGCTCCTTAGTGTTGGAGTAACCTTGGAGATTCTGTCATTAAACGTATTCTTCTTAGTGAGAATTATTTCTTTTTTATACATATTGGAAAAGTTTGTTAACTGGACTTTGTTCTCGTCCGTAGGGGAGTGTCACCATACAGCTTGGAGTTTTCTTTTTTGAAGTCTTAATTCTTTGAGATGGGGTGTGAACCAGGCATTGAGGTGGGCCTTTTTGTTTACTTTTGCATAATTGGAGTGGCGCAATGATATCGAGGGCCTTGGTCATGGTATTGTTGAAAATCTCCACTAGCAAATTAGGGTCAGAGTTACTGGTTAAGGAGTTGAGGAAGTAATTTGGCATCTGTTATGTCTTTTTTGCTTCGGGTGGGGGTGGGGGTGGGGGGGGTGCCATGGCTGTAATTTTTGGATTATGTTGTTCTATTGTGGAGGAGAAGCCAATTAGGTGGTGGCTAACGTCCATGGTGGCGGAGCTATTTTGGTGATGGTAATAGTGCTGTTCAAGTCGGCAACCCAATCAAGGGTTCTCCCTTTGATGTGGGTAGGCGCAAGCACTTTTTGGGTAAGGCCATACTCAGTCAGGATAGTTACTACTGTTGGGGCATGTTTGTCCTCGGGGTCGTTGAAGCCCAGGTTGAAGTCTCCTAGCAATAGGATTTGTGAGGAGTTTTTGGTGAGGAGACTAGATCGGTCCTCCTCAAAGGTACCCATAGGTCCTGGGGGTCTGTATAACAAATAGTTAGTTCGTGTGCGGCTACTGGATATAGTAATTTGGCTGAGAGTATTTTGCAGGATTTGAGTGGAGGTGGAGTAGTAAGTCTTACGGCCAGGATGGTTTTAGCTATGATGGCTAGGCTGCCTCCTCTGGCATTGTGTCTGTCTGCTCTAAGTATTTGGTAGTTGTCAGGAATTGCCAACATAAGGGCAGGGCCTGCTGCATCATTAAGCCAGGATTCCATTACTGCAAGGATTTCCAAGTCGTCAATGGATAAAATGTCTGCAATTTCAGTGGTATGTGCCACAAAGGATGTTGCGTTGATAAGAGCTCCGGATATGGTTGTTGTGTTATTCAGACCTTGGGGGGACAGCAGATTTGTGTTTGTGTGGATCAGTTCTCATATGGGATTTAGGTGAAGGGGGAGGGCACGGTTCAGTGTACTATGCAGGGCTTCAAGATCTAATCTGGATGTCGAATCCTGAACTAGGGCAGTGTTATTGTACTTGAGGGGAGAGTTTTGGATCATATTACTGGTTTATCTGGTGGGAAGAACAAGTTACTTATCAACTGGTAACGTTCTTTCGACTGGATGTTCCTCCAACGTATACCACATCTTTGACATGTAATGTCCACAGCTGTGCACTTCGTAAAGTTTTTCAGCAGAGGGCGTCTTGTGTCGATGGCGTCGGGTCGGTGTGCCTCGAAGGCCTCTGTCGAGGGCGACGTCACCGGATGTTATAAATAGGATGCACGGCGCCCGTAGCCTCAGTTTAAGTTTTTTCCCCTCAGAAAGTGTGGCACCACTCTCATGCGTGCTTCACTGCACTTAGCCTTGTGGAAACGGAGGTGGCAATCGCATAGGAAATTCTCCTGAGGGGCAGGCTGGGAGGGTGATGTGGAATACGTTGGAGAAACATCCAGTCGAAAGAACGTTACCAGTTGGTAAGTAACTTGTTCTTCGAATGGATTGTGTCCTCCAACGTATTCCACATCTTTGACAGACTCCCAAAGCAGTACCAGTAAATGGAGGAGGGAAAAAAATGTAGAGTACCCAATTAGATTGCGGAATAAAGAACCGTCTTCCCAAAGGCCATATCCTGACCACGGATTGTATCAAGGGAATAATGTTTAACAAAGGTGTGGATTGAAGCCCATGTAGCAGCATCACAAATATTCCTAATAGGAACACCCCGCTGGAGGGCTGTGGAAGTAGCCACGCCCCTAGTGGAATGAGCCTGCAACCCTTCAGGAGGGTCCTTACCCACCAATCGGTAACACTCAGTAATGGTGAGGATAATCCACCTGGACAAGGTCTGTTTGTTAACAGCCTGGCCCAATCGGTGTCCAGCATACCCAACAAAGAGTTGATCGTCCACTCTGACCCTGGACATCCTAGAAATGTAAAAGCTCTGAGCTCTCCTAGGATCCAACCGATGGAGTTGCTCCTCTTCCTTACCAGGATGAGGAGGAGGAGGAGGGTAGAAAGATGGAAGAACCACCTTTTGACTCAAATGATCTTCAGATACTACCTTAGGTAGAAAAGAGGGACATACCCACAGTACAACCCTGTCCTTCTGAAACACAGTAAAGGGTGGCTTAGCTGAAAGTGCCTGCAATTCACTCACTCTGCGAGCAGAAGTAACCGCAACCAAGGACAGTAATCTCAAAGGACAAGAGTGCAAAGGTTCAAACGAAGCACCCATGAGAAATTTCAAAACCAAATTCAAATCCCAAACCGGCACCTGGAAAGGAGACGGCGGGAACACATTAGTCAGTCCTTTAAGAAACTGAGAAATCAGAGGAATCTTAAAGTAAGAACATTCTTCAGACAAGCGCTTAAAGATAGACGACGCCGCCAGTTAACCCTTAATGGTACCCACTTGAAGGCCCCTTTGGGCCAAAATAAGAAAGAAAGACAAAACAATAGGAATGGAGCACTAAAAAGGATCCACATTGTGACCTATGCACCAGTTGCAAAACTTATATCCTTGGGGGCGCATTTCCACCTTCACCCACGCATGGGAGGGGATCACTTCGGACAGATGGGTGCTGTCCACAGTGTCCGTAGGATACTGCAAAGACTTGCTAGGGCGCCCCCACGACCATTCTCTGCGACAGAGAGTACACTCGCTGGAACATCAGAAGATCCTCCGCGAGGAGATCGCTGTTCTGCTAACAAAGGACGCCATAAAAGTTATCCTGATCAACCAGGTAAACGGCGGTATTTATTCAACCTACTTCCTTGGCCAAAAAAGATCTGACAATGCGCCCAGTATTAGATTTGCGCCCTGCAAACAAGTATATCAAGCCACAAAAATTCCACTTGACGAGGCCACCAGGTGGCGCAGGCAGGATGGTCGCCTGAGTTTCGAGCTCCGTACCCAGCCCCGGGTGAACAACGGCTTTAGCACGGAATGAGGGTGCCACGAGCTACGCGACCCCCACCATAGGCTGTGGGAACTTGTGGCCCCCCGCTACACCCAACTCCGGTGCCGATCTGACACCCCCGAGCTGAGTTCTACAGATTGGAAAGTTCCTGCGGCCCCTCCCCCACGGCCCGGCACGACACACTGAGGGAGGCCGCAGCAGCCGCGCACACGTGGCCACTGTCGGAGTGAGAAAGCCGCGGGCGAGGAGGAGGCGGCACAGCAAGGGGGGAGAACCCGAGGCTGTGCACCTGCGGTGCGTCGGGGCTTCCCGCCCCGGCCCTCGATACTTGGCGTGGGTCTGGCAGGGGTCTGGCAGGGCGCTGCCGACGCGGCCCGGCGCAGGGGGGGTCCGACCCCTCCGCCCATCCCGCGACTCTGGTGGCAGAGCCGCCGAGGCCTGAGACAGAGAAGGCCACCTGCCCACAGGGCAGCAACATGGCGGGGGGGCCGACGCGGCAGCGCGCCCCCGACCCCCTCTCCCCCAATCGCAGCAGGCAGCAACCTGGAGAGATCTCAGGACCCCGGACGCGGACACCTCAGAGCCGCTTGAAAAGAGCAGTGACGGGGCCCTGGAAATTGGGTGCCCGCCCCCTCCCCACATTGAACAGACCTGCAGGCCACCAGGAGGCCATCGCCACACAGTGAGTCCCCCGCGACCCGTGGGGTCCGGGAGCTGGGGGGCCGACACGGGAGCACGCCACCCCAATACACACCCCTCCTCCGCTGTCACTGGAGGAGGGCATCCAGGGGCACTTGTGACTTCGAGTGGACTCCCCCCCCCCCCCCCCACCCCCCACTACAGCGGGGCCTGGGGATCACAGGAAGCCACGCGCTGAAGGTGAGGACCAGCGCCCCCATATCCTCCTCGGGGGACTCGACCCCTTAAGGGAGGCCCACTTGAAGGGTACTTTGATAGATTGGGGCGCCAGAGGGGACACTATCCACGCTTGGCCTTCAGATAGCCCCAACCACTGCAATTCCAGAGCCCCCTAGCCGAGAAGCCCGGAGACCACCACCACAGGGGGAACTAACAGATCCAGATAAGTCTGGCACGTACTGAGTCACCGACGACCACGGAAAACGCGCTCCCCCTCCACCCCGTGCCCTAACGGACCCAGACACGGCCAATGACCAAGCGGTGACCGCCAACAACAGGTGACCAAAACAAACCTCCCATGAGCTGGAAAGAAAACCTGTTGAAATACCAATTTGTGACCGGCGAGGGCGTCATGGCGACCGGGGGCCCCCTCCAACCCACCCCCAGACTTGGGTGCCATCCAGAACAATATCCAGATGATTCTGGAGGAGATCCGCGGGATAAGGACTGACATGGGTGCCAAATTGGCTGACCTCACGACTAAAGTCATCACCCTGGAGGACCGAATGGAGGGAGTCGAAAACAATCAGCTCTCCACAACTCTCCTTGAGACCCAAATGGAAATCAGATTCCAAGACATGGAAAGACGCGAAGAACAACTCCGGCTCAAGGTGGACGATATGGAAAACAGGGAGAGAAGGAATAACCTGCGTATTTGGTTTAGTGGAGGCCGAGGGTGAAACAACACAAGGCCTGGAGTGCAAAGTACATGACATTGTAAGGATTGTCTTGGGGGCAGATGCCGAAGGTGCGATCAAGTTTGACAGGGTCCGTCGAGCAGGCGGAGGGGGCAGAGGCCCGCGTTCGGTCCTGGCCCGGCTACACTATTACAAGGACAAAGCTAAAATTCTGGAGAAAGCGAGGAACCTTGGCAATATTCAATACGGCGACTCCAGGGTGTCCATATTTCAGGACCGATCAGCCCTCACCCTGTCAATGAGAAGGAAGTGTGGGAACCTCACAAGATGGCTTCAGGGAAAAGGGGTCAGATACCACTGGGGCCACCCCTTCTATCTGGAATTTGAATGGCTGGGGGAGAAACACCACTTGGTGTCTGAGGAAGACATTCAAAGGGCCACGGACGACCTCGTTGGCGACCTGGCGGGCCACTCAGGTGGCCAAGATGGAAGAGCCCGGGACCCTCCGTGGGGCCCCGACAGATCGGAAAAGCTCAGCGGCAAATCTAAGGTCAAGGGGGCACGGAAGTTTCGAAAAACCAGACCCCCATCAACGACCTCCGAGGACCATCCAAAGCCATAACAGCATCGCCCTTTCCAGAGGTTGAGGAAATCCTACGATGATCATTAATTCCAGGCTCTGGCAGTAAGGGGACCTGGGGCCCGGAGGTGCCACGGCTGGGCGCCACGTTGCCGCGGCAAGTGGCCTGCCGGGTTGGAGGGCGGGCGGAAGTTTGTTAAATGTTAACTATTTTGTTGTGTTGACCCACGCACGAAGTCGGAGTTCGAAGTTTACAGGCTGAAGCGAGGGCTCACAGTTCCAGAATTCCACCTCGGACATTTGCACCGAGGATTTGGTGGGGTCGACTTATATTGACTTTAAGAATTGGGATTCCCTAACACAAGAAAATCCTGGGGCTGGGGTTAGAGTCCTTGGTGGTTCGTTGACCAACCCCGACACTTGTTGGGGGGCGTGGACGAACGCCTTACATTGCAAGGGAAAGGGGGGAGGGGTCAGGGGGGGAGCCTAGGGCCTGGGAGGGTGGGGGTGGAATGACCAGCGAGAGAGACAGGGAGGAAGGGGGGGAAAACCAGTTCAAATCACAGGAACTTGCTTGGCAGCGGGCTCTGAAATGCAGATGTTATGAGGGGTTCAAGGTGCACAACCTAAAAGACGATAATGATTGAGGGGAGGATAGGCACGCTGAACGTCAAGGGCCTTAACTCCCAAAATAAGAGGTCCCTTACGAGCAATATGTTCCGCAAACACTATCTAACAGTCCTCTTCCTACAAGAAACGTATTACAAACGGGGAAGAGAATCCAGAATTAAGGGGAAGGATATTGGTTGCAACTACTGGGCCTCACATGCGAGCTCCAAGAAGGAGGGGGTGGGTATTCTCCTGGGGAGGGCGCTCCATCTCACGGGGGTAGAAACCAAGAGAGGTTTTGGGGGTCGATTCTTAGGTGTCAAGGGGTTCTGTGAGGGACAATGCATCACTCTGGCCACCTTATACGCACCCAATTCAGGTCAAGTGCAATTCCTCACTCGGATCTTTAATGTCATGGACGAATGGGCAGAAGGGGCCATGATACTTGGCGGGGACTTCAACCTGGTAGCTGACCCCCCCGTCTGGACTGGTGGTCTGCCAAGGGAGGGGTGGCCGAGGGGATTTCCAAGGATAATCTGGCCCTGCAGACCCTCTTGAGGGATCATTATTGGGTGGACGTCTGGCGCAAAGCATATCCGGGCCAGGGCGGTTACACCTTCTTCTCTCCACCACACTGTACCTACACTAGAATTGACCTCCTGCTAATTGCCGAAGAGGGGAATGGGGTGGTTCAACAGCCGAAGGTGGAGGCCATAACGTGGTCGGACCATGAATTACTCGTAGCTAACTGGTCACTGTCCGTCACCCCAAGATCTTCCCGTTGGCGGTGCAACGACACACTTCTTAGGGACCCCGTATTTCGGGATTTTATGAAGCAAGAAATGTTGGCTTATTTTGAGACGAACAACAATGGTGAGACCGACATGTCCATGGTATGGGAAGCCGGAAAAGCCACTTTTAGGGGTCTCCTCATAGCAGAGGGCTTGAGGCGTAAAAGGGAAAGGGGCCTGATTGAAGGCAAGCTCTGTGCGGAGTTGGGGGTCCTGCGGGCCAGACTGGGCGTTCCTGGGGTAGACCGAGATGCACTCCTGGAGGAGATGCAGGGCAAAAGACAAGAGCTCCACACGGTTCTCATAGGGGAGGCTATTAAGAAAATGCGGTACACCAAGCAAAGATACTATGAACGGGGAGACAGGGTGGGGACTCTTTTGGCACAAAGGTCCCGGGGTTGTAGGGTGGAAAGGGGGGTTGCCCAGCTTAGCGATGGGGAAGGTAGGATTCACGGGGCCGGGAGAAAATAGCGGAATGCTTTGCTGATTATTACAGCAAACCTTATATCGGGCAAGCGGCCGAATCATTGGAAGATATCTCCTCCTACCTGGCGGAACATCCCCTCCCCAAGCTATCTGACGAGGATCTAGGGGCCCTCGAGGGGGAGATTTCAGAGGAGGAGGTGGAGGGCGCCATTAAGAGACTGAAGGCAGGAAAGGCACCTGGCGGGGACGGCTACACGGCTGATTTCTATAAACAGACCCAATCGATCCTGTTGAAACCCTTGGCCAAATTGTTCAATCAGATTAGGAGCCGAGACTCAATTCCACCGACTTTTCTGCAAGCCCTCATCACCGTCATACCCAAGCCCGGTAAAGAGCAGACAGAATGTGGGTCCTATAGACCCATCTCGCTCCTTAACTTAGATGCCAAGATTTTAACCAGAATCTTGGCCTCCAGACTTCAGAACTGCCTTCCACGCCCGATACACCCTGACCAAGCGGGATTTGTCCTCAACAGGCAGGCCTCCGACAACATACAGAAGACACTCCATATACTTGCCACAGTGGGGGTCCGAGACGAGGGCACACTCCTATTGGCTCTCGATGCGGAGAAAGCCTTCGACTGGGTCAGCTGGGCTTTTATGGGGGAGGTTTTCACATCTCTGGGGATGGGCCCAAGGTGGCTGAGGTGGATGGCCGCGCTTTACTCTTCCCCCTCGGCTAGAGCGGTGGCAAACGGGACAAAATCGTGAGAGTTCCCCCTTGAACATGGCACAAGGCAGGGATGCCCCCTGTCCCCGCTAATTTATGTATTAGTAATGGAACCATGGGCAATCTCGGTCTGCAATGATGTGGCCATTAGGGGAGTACAGATGGGAGACATGCAATGCAAAATCTGCCTCTTCGCGGATGACGCGCTACTCTGTCACCAGACCGTCCCAAACAGTCCCCCGGTTACTAGAGGGCCTCTCGCGCTATGGAGAGCTATCGGGGTATAAAGTCAACCTGGATAAATCAGTGGCGTTTATAGGTGGGAATCTGTCGGATCCGGAGATGGCCTTTGTGAAAGGGCTCCCCTTTAGAAGAAGTGAAGAGGGATTCCGGTATTTGGGAGTACAGATCACGCATGACCTTGAGGAGTGTACATGGCCAACTTCCCCTCCCCCCCCCCCCCAAACCCCCCCTCTGGTCTGCAATCAGAAGAGATGTAGAGAGGTGGGCGGGATCGGGTCTCTCCTGGATGGCATGCCTCAACCTCATAAAAATGGTTCTCCTCCCAAAGTTTTTATTTCTCTTCCAAATGCTCCCGATGCTGATCCCTAAGACCTTATTTACAGAAACGAAGCGAGTCCTTCTCAACTTCCTCTGGTCGGGTAAAAGCATAGGATCTCCTACGAGGTGTTGACTAGAGCTAAGTAGGATGGGGGGGGTGGGTTATCCCGACCTGGAGACATATCACAGAGCATCCCATTTGAGGGTTTTGGTCGATCACTTCTCCCCAGATACGAAAAAACAATGGGTTGCCATGGACAATAGGCCCCTTGCCCCTGTCACAATAGAGGAATGGCTTTGGGTCCCAAGGAAGAAGATCCCCAGAAGCGTCCTGAATCATCCAATCTTGAAGGTGCTGTGGTCCCTGTGGAGGGAGGGAGGTTACTATCGGTGGCTCACAACGTGGCCCTCCCCTCTAAGTTGCATTTGGGCCCCTCCTTTCTTGGCCAAAATAGCAGAGCCAGCGGTGTACCAGACATGGTTTGAGGCAGGCCTTAGCAGGACTGGCCATCTTTGGGTGGGGGGTTCTTTCCTGCCCTTAAATTACCTTGAGGAGGCCCTGGGAATAGGTACCCTGTCCCCCTTTCGCTACCTCCAGCTTAAGGGTATCCTCACTGAGCCATCTTGGGGCGACACCCTCAGGAGGGATCTCACGGATTTCGAAAAGCTTCTCCTATCTGCGAGGGGCTCTAAGGGGATGATATCTCGCCTTTACAAGCTCTTCCTGTTCTCTGCCCCCAGGGATCCTCCACCGGCACGCACACAATGGGATAGGGACCTAGGAGAGGAGATTGATGAAGAAAGATGGACGGAGATATGCAGGCGGGCCAATCGATCCACGGCCTCCCTCCAATAATGCCATCAAGCCCTCAAGATACTACACCGATGGCACTACCCCCCCGCAGAGGATTGCTAGGATGAAGCCAGGATACGACCCACACTGCTGGAAATGTAGGACTGAGAGAGGGGATTACTTCCACATGTGGTGGGGATGCCCAGTGGTCCAAAATTATTGGGAACGGATATTGGCCTGGATCAAAGGGGTGGACGGGGTTGAGCGTTCCTCCTGCCCTTGGCTCCTCCTCTTCGGAATCGACAACAGTGAAGCGGTGACTGTACACCTTGCCTAACCACCTCGTACCTTAGGAATTTAAAACCTAAAAAAAGAAATCATACCTTCAGTCAAAATCTGAATTGCAAGCAGTGGGAACCTTCCTATAGCCCACGTGCCTGCAACACTAATACGTTTTGGGATTTTATTCCCTCTGGAGTGCACTAAGGGTTGGCAGGTAGTAATACACGCCTTTCCTTTCCAGTTTCTTTATCAGTCCCGAGTGGCCCCGTGACATTCGCCCTGGTGCACCTGAAGTCTCACTACATTTGAATAAATAACAAACGTATTTGTTTTCACCACCATTTTTAAATGATATAAACGCATAAGCAACCCATAGTAGTGCCTCCTCTTCATTTCCTCACAATTGTTGTTCCATCGGCCACGATTCTTGGGAGAGCACACACACTTAACCATCCAGTAATCCACCTAAACAGCATGTCTCAACAAAATCGAACAAAGTACAGACAGAAGAGCCGAAACATTAGGCTTCAGTGAAGAAGAAGCAAAACGCATCTTAGCATTAATCAAACTAACGACCGAAGACCTAACCACATCAGAGAAACCAGAGGCACTCATTAGACAATTAGAGTGGAAAATAAGACGTGAAATTAACTTGAAACTACACGCCTCTACCTTAGCACGTTATTATAAGGCACAGAGAATACCTCGTGGCCTTAGAGTCAACTTGGAACCAACCTTATGCAAGGAAAACCCCACTTTTGTGAAGAGGTGGCGCCAGATTTTAAACAAATGCTCATTGGATCTCATACTTCTCACAATTGAAGAATTGGCACAGAATCTGAAAACACTAAGTGAAGACGTGGAAATCCTTAAAAATTCACTAAGTAAATGCTACACAGAGGACCAACTCAAAGAAGTGTTGGACGACACCAACCAGAAACTACAGAAATACAAACAGGAATTAGAAACCAAGAAGATACGTAAATTTCGCAGAGATACACTTGATTATAAGTTGGACATAGTGTACACATGGCAGGAATACTATGGACAACGTCCGAACAAGCCATACCAGGGACAGGTACTGAAACCAGCCACACCACAAGCCGAAGTTACAACCTCAGATGCATCAAGTACAGAAATGGATCCAACAGTGATACCAGAAACCTCCCAACCAACTGTCCCACAGGAAGCAATACCATCTACAGAAGAAACGCCTTTTTTAGAAATAGGCCAACAAGACGTGGACAAAAGAAGAAACGCGCAAAGGAAGAAGACCCAGAAAAAGACCTAGTAATCAATATCTCGTCACACACCCTGACTCACCCAGAACTTCGGGTACTCCGCAAAGGTCTGTCCTTTGTCCCCCAGAGCAACAGCACACTTCTGAAAGAAAAAATAGACTTCTTTAGACTATTGAGGAAAATGAAATTAAAAATATTTTTCGATGACCTCGAAGAAGATCAAGACCCTAAAGAAACACCAGAATTTCTTGAGTTTAATCCAAAAAGCCATTTTTATCCTCAAGTACAGAACCATGTGCTCTCTACTTTCGAAAAAATGATACTCCAAGACCTCAAAAAACTGGAATTCAAGAACAGGGGCTATGGGAATTTCTCGAAATGGGAAAAGCAGACTCTAAAAAATCTATTGGACAACCAGACGATAATCTTCAAACCCGCTGATAAGGGAGGCGCGCTAGTCTTAATGGACAAGAGCGATTATCTGGAGGAAATTGAGAGACAACTGGCCGACACAGAAACTTATATTGAAATCAACTCCGACCCTACAAATCAGATCATGACACTAATCGAGGAAACTCTCGACGAAGCTGAAGAAATGGGCAAAATCTCGGAGAAAACGCATAAGTTCCTTAACAACAAACATCCAATTATGCCAGTACTATACATACTGCCTAAAATTCACAAAAGATTATTGAAACCACCAGGTCGACCAATCATTGCAGCTACAAATAGCATCTTAGAACCCCTAGCACAGTATCTGGACCGAATACTGCAACCTTTGATTCAGAACACAGAGACGTATCTAAAAGATACAACACATTTTTTACAAAAACTACAAAATGTTGAATTTGTAGCGGGCCGTGACATGCTCTTCACCATGGATGTCACATCCCTCTACACTAATATCACCCATGAGACCGGTCTAGAGGCAGTAGAGTGGATGCTCCTAAGAACAGCAGATTGCAAGGCAGATCGAGTGTTTGTACTGACTTTATTAAAATTGGTTCTAATGAACAATTTTTTCAAATTTGGAGAGCGCTATTTCTTACAAGTATCAGGAACCAGCATGGGAGCCGCCATGGCACCATGCTATGCTAATATATTCATGTTTTACCTAGAGTATGTAAATGTCCTCACCCCCCCAAGATGGTCTCGACACCTATCACTCTACACACGATACATTGATGACATCTTCGGTATCTGGACAGGTCCAGCAGACGAGTTGGAACAATTCTTTACCATGATGAACCTAATGAACCCCAGAATCAAGTTTACATCAGTCACTAGTGACTCTAGAATACACTTCCTTGATGTCGAAATCTACGCGAAAGAAGGAAAACTGGAAACAAGGATCTTCACAAAGGAGACAGACAGGAACAACTTACTACTAGCAACAAGCTTTCATCCTCAAAGAACACTGGATAGTGTACCGTTGAGCCAATTTTTACGATACAGGCGAAACATCTCTGAAATGTCAGAATTCTCCAGACAATCATCAACCTTACAAACAAAGTTTATCGAGAGAGGATATGATAGAAATCTAATTTCTGAAATCAAAGACAAAGTTAACTCAACCCAAAGGGATACTCTACTTACTCCCAGAACCAACCAAGATCAACAGAAATTGGTATACGTTACGACATACTCCACCCAGAGTAAGAGGATCAAAAGGATTTTTCAGAAACATTGGCACCTGCTCCAAATGGATCCGAAATTGCTACAACTCTTCCCAGATATACCAACGTTCGCGTACAGGAACAATAAATCCTTACGTAACAGCCTGATTAAAGCAGACATAACTACCATGGGAACCGGAAAAACTACATTCAAGGGTACTGTCCCCTGCCACAACTGCCAACATTGTGACAATATATTAAAAGGCAATACCATCAGCCACCCATACACAGGAAAACCTATCCCCTTGAAACACTCATGCACGTGTGATGCATCAAATGTCATTTATGGACTCAAGTGTCCTTGTGGCCTATTCTATGTGGGCATGACCACCAGAAAAGTAAAAACCAGATGGTCAGAGCATAAGTCTAACATCAGAACAAAAAGTCAGAAATCACCCGTGGCCACACACTTCTCAGAAGCTAGACACTCGGTAGCACAAATGAAATGTGTTATACTCGAACATGTAAAACTTGGCCCTAGAGGCGGAGACATTCTAAGAACTCTCCACCAGAGGGAGATAATATGGATTGACACCCTTGACTGCCTTAGCCCTAGAGGCATGAACATAGAGTTTGATCTAATGTGTTATGTTTGAATGTATGCATATTTCGGGTCACAAGTATGTAAATGTACAGATGTCTCTTCTGTTAAATATACTCTACCCTACCTCCGGGCACCTAACTTTGTAATTCCAACTGACTAATGTACATGTCTAAAATGCCTTGATGTCAGCCACGTTTGATTATATGCAAAAGCAAAATTTGGCTCATAAACCACACAGAATGTGAGCCATCTAATTGGCAGAGACCAACTTGTTAAAATGTTGAAACAGGCCTTTCAGGTAGCAGAGAGGCAGGAGAGAGACTATCGTGTCACGTTTCAGCCACAGTGTGGAATGAAAGGGGACCCAAGCAGACTAGCTGTCTGCGTCACTCCCCACTCATTCACAATGTGGCTCTATGATACAGATTTTTGGCAGAACCTTCTTTTATAAAAAATATATGTCATTTTTTCGAGATTGACCATATTAATTTATCCTATCTTCCCAAATGGATGGGATAAGATGCCTTACCTAGCAAGTACCGGCTCACTAAACTGCAAGTCAGCATAGGGCTCGCCCCTCCCCGAGATACATCAGGTATGCATACGCATGCGTGGAGGCACAGTGGTCCTGAACCGAGTTGCGATTAGACGGGCACATCATCTGCGCAACAGAGGTTCACACAATGCACCCGCGCATGCCTAAACGAAATCGGACCGAGCTCCTGTCGACACACATGCGCGTGGAATCAGTGGCACAGCCCGCCCACGCGCACACGAAGTCAGACTAGACACGAACTTCCACCGTGCGCATGCGCGAATAGTAAGCGGCCCGGTCCGCTCACGGGCATGCGCACAGGCTCCCCACACTATTTAGAACATTTACCACCAGGCAAGGCTACGAACCGAAGAGCTGCGCTCGATGCTCCGGATACCCAAGGACTTACAAGGCACCCACACGCTGCACCTAGAGGTGAGAAAGAGATTTAGAACAGATTTAACAGGCGCAGCCCTGGTCCCTACATCATTTGACTAGATAAATAGTATGCACAATGTGCATCTAGTTAAAAGAATACAGCCAGATTAACATTATGGGGGATTAGTATACCCCTGGATCTACTCTACTAACACATAGCGGTTCACTTTTATAACTTGCAAATATAATTCTCAGTGGAGCCTACCAAGTATCCAAAAAATAATCTCCCCCTGTTGGTTTTTTTCTAGAAACTCTTTGAGAAGAATTCTCCTTGAAGTACAATTGTTCACACACAGAGCAGATTAGGTGTATTTAACCTATCAACAAGATAGTGTCAAAGAATCAGGAAGCAAGGTGCCAGAGGCAATAGAAAAAGGTGCGTTAAAAGTAATGTTTTGAATTGTCTGAAAGGCAACCATTCAAGTTGTTATTTCTTACTGTTGAGTTTCCCATTTTTTTGAATAAGTGATGAAACACTAATAGTGAAAATATTGTCTATGTTTCTATCGTAGGAATTGAATTCAAGAAACACATGTATTGTTGGAACAAATAGTGTCATTAGCCCTGAAGATGGACTGTCAGAAAAGTCCGAAACGCGTTGGCAACACACTGATAAATCTTGATACTAGTTTGGTTTGGTGACTTTAACCAAGAAATTTGTCTTACTTTATTTTGTCATTACCCAAAAAGGGATTTGGTGAATTCATGTATGAAAACAAAGTTTTATGATTTAGAATGTATTTAACAATAAGGCTTTGAAAAAAACTATATATTTTGATTAAAATAACCCATGAAGGGTTTTTCTACTTTCACTAAGGTTGTAATATTTTGTATCAAATAACGGATTTGCGAAATTGTGACACCCTGTGAATTGAATCCAAAAAAGTAAAATACTATTGTTGGATATAACACAACAGTGAAGCGGTGACTGTACACCTTGCCTAACCACCTCGTACCTTAGGAATTTAAAACCTAAAAAAAGAAATCATACCTTCAGTCAAAATCTGAATTGCAAGCAGTGGGAACCTTCCTATAGCCCACGTGCCTGCAACACTAATACGTTTTGGGATTTTATTCCCTCTGGAGTGCACTAAGGGTTGGCAGGTAGTAATACACGCCTTTCCTTTCCAATGGTCAGGAGGGCACTCAGGACCCTATGCTCCAGGTCATGTTGGTGGCAGCCAGATGCTGCCTGGCACAAAAATGGAAACACCCTGAAATGCCGGGGGAAAAAGCATGGGTGACCAAGGTGCGGGCCATTTACGACATGGAGTTTCTCACACACCTGCTCGATGAGTCCAAGTCCAATATCGAGGAAATCTGGCTCCCCTTTTTTGACAAATATGGCCGATCAGTTTAATGCTTTGTGCCTGGGCTGGGGCCTTCCCCCAGGGGCACTGGACCATTGCCCACCGACCTGATAGTGAACTTCTCCCAGTTGGACCCATGACTTCGGCGCGCCAAGTGCACTGTGTAACGACACTTCTGTTTTCGAAAAGCCCGTCAAACAAGCAACTAATGAGAACTTGAACTGTAGGGGGGTGGGAGAGGGACGGGGGGAGGGGGAGGGGGGGGTGTTACGATTGGTTTTTTGTTAATCCATGCTTACACATGCTATGTAATGTCGTAATACATGTACGAAACTTAATAAAAATTGATTAAAAAAAAAAAATTCCACTTGACTACACTACAAGAGGTAATCCCTCTACTAAAAAAGGGGGATTACATAGCAACATTGGATATGAAAGATGCCTATTTTCATATTTCAATGTTCCCTGCGCACAGAAGATTCTTGCGTTTCAAGATAGACAACCAGTACTACCAATTCAAGGTGCTGCCCTTCGGAATAGCCTCGGCTCCAAGGGTATTCACCAAGGTACTGGCGGTGGTGGCGGTGCATCTACGCGGGGAGGCAATCCCAGTGTACCCTTACTTGGACGACTGGCTCATTACAGGGGAGTTCCTCCTAACTTGCATACTAAACATCCAAAGAAAAAAACGACCTCCTCCTTCCAATTGGGCTTCTCAATCAATGAGAAAAAGTCAAGCCTGGTGCCAAGCACCTTAAAACAGTTACTAGGAACTGTCCTAAATACCCAAGAGGGCTTGGCCTTTCCATTAGAGGAAAGAATTTGAAATTTGTTGCTGCAAATTTCTCAATATCAGGCCGGTCGCCAAATAAGGGTGCGCAAAGCTATGCGTTTGCTAGGCATGGCATCTTGCATTTACCTGGTTCCCCACGCGCGCCTGCGACCCATGCATGAGTGGTTGGCGAAACAGTGGTTTCAGGCAAGTGGTCAGTGGGACGATCTAGTGGTCGTTTCGCCAACACTAGTACAGAGTCCTCTCTGGTGGACAAGAGAGAATCTTACGAAGGGGAAACCCTTCTACGATTCAGAGATACAGGCCGTTGTCACAACAGACGCCTTCCTGGCAGGGTGGGGAGCTCACTACCTTCATTACACAGCTCAGGGTCTCTGGTCTCACACAGTGGCTCAGAACCACATCAATCTGCTAGAACTTCTGGCAGTCTTCAGAGCGCTTCGGGCATTCAAACCCCTCCTATCCAACCAGTCAGTGCAGATCCTAACAGACAGCACAACTGCAATGTTGTACTTAAACGAACAGGGGGGCACTCATTCCCAAAATCTGTCCAAGCTTGCCCAGAAAATGTGGAAATGGGCACTCAAACGGAAGATTTACCGGTCATCCTAACATGTTCCAGGGGAACTCAACTCGCTAGCAGACGCTCTGAGCAGAGATCCCCTCTCAGAGGAACACGAGTGGCGAGTACACGAAGAGGTCGTAGGAGACCTCTTGTCTGTGGGGTTTCCCCACTATAGACTTATTCGCCAAAAGCGAAAACAGGCAATGCCCAGACTTCGCATCCAGATTCCCCCAGCCAGGTTCCAAGGGGAACGCCCTATAGATTAATTGGTCAGGGATATTTGCCTACGCTTTTCCACCAACTTCTCCCTCTGTTGAGGAAAGTGGTGAACAAGATCCACAGGGAACCGATGACGCTCATCCTGGTTGCTCCTATGTGGGCAAGACAACCATGGTATCCACTCCTGCGCAAACTGGCGGTGTGCGACCCATTAAACTACTGTGCCAGTACAACCTATTCTCGCAGCACGAGGGGCTAACAGTGCATCCTCAGCCCAACTCGATTAACTTGGCATCATGGCTCCTGAAGTCATAGAGTTCAGACATCTCAATTTACCGCAGATATGTATGGATATCTTGAAAGAGTCAAGAAAACCGAAAATGAGGCACTCTTACTATGATAAATGGAAACGATTTGTAATTTGGTGCCAGAATAAGCAAATCAGCCCAGTTGATTGTACTCCTAATGTTCTAACCTATATGCTCCACTTACTGGATGCAGGGTTAGTGTTTAACTCGCTAAAGATACATCTGGCAGCTTTGTCAGCCTACACCACTTCCCATAACAAGGTGTCATGGTGGAAGGTACCAGTCGTCAAAGCATTTATGGAAGGGGTAAAAAGACTCCACCCTCCCATTTCAAACCCGCCGCCAGGTTGGGACCTTAATATGGTACTCACTAAGCTCATCGGGACCACCCTTTGAGCCCATGCACAAGTCTAGTCTCAAACACCTGACTTATAAAACTGCCTTCTTAGTAGCCATCATTTCGATAAGAAGGGTCAGTGAAATCCAAGCTCTGTCAGTGCAGGATCCTTTCTTTACTATACATAAGGACAAACTGGTTTCACACACTCACCCTAGGTTAATTTCCAAATTCCATGTTAACCAGTCTATTGAGCGACCAGCTTTCTTCCGGGAACCCAAAAGCTCTGCTGAGGTAAAACTCCACATACTAGATGTGAGGAGGGCGGTCCTCTACTACGTAGACAAGACCAGACCGCTAAGAAAGACAGAACACTTTTGTCTCCATAGCGCCAGGCAGAGAAGGAGATCGCATCTCTAAAAATGACATCTCTAGGTGGATAGGTGGATAGTCTGATGTAACCAACTGTTATTCCCTCTCAGATTTACGCCAAGGGCCCACTCCACAAGAGGTACTGGAGCCACTCTGGCTTTCATTGCAAATGTCCCCTTAGACAGCATTTGCAAAGCAGCTACATGGAGCTGTGTTCACACCTTTACTCAGCACTACTGAATTGACACTCATTCCAAGACAGATACACAAGTGGGACAAGCGGTTCTAAGACATTTTTTCGGTCATGACCCTTCTCACATCCCACCTCCTTCTTTTAACACTGCATGTGACCTAAGCACATTCCACAAGTCTCAGCAGGGATACATTACTCGCCGTAATCGTATTTCTGATGCTTGTATCTGCTTAGATCCCCCTCTGAGAGAAGGCGCATGGATGCTTGTAATCTTATCTGCTTGAATACTCTGTACTCAGACTACTCCTCATGCTACCTCATGTCAGAAAAAATACAATCTGAAGGTCCTACATGCGTGAGGGATCATGGGTACAGAGGACGTCACACTAGGGATAGTATTACTGGCACGCCCTGTTCAACGCCCCTTTTCGAGTTTCGAAAAACAAACTGTAATACTCTGCAGCTTCCACTAGATGTCGGCCTATGCACAGCATGTGAATCTAAGCAGATACACGCATCAGAAATCCGATTACGGTGAGTAATGTATCATATATATTCAAATATTCTGTATATTTTGCGTTCTAAATGTTTAGATATTAATATAGCTCGTTATTTTCTATTTGTTTAAATCACTGCATACATGTCATGCCTACCTCCAAGGTGCCAGACAAGACCCAGCTACCCCAGAGGCAGACATCATGTCTTCAAGGGAAGTCACAACAGCCTCAAGTAGGGGCTCTTTGGACTCAGTCCTGGCGCCTTTGGCGCCAGGCTCATATCGGGCCACAGTCCTGGCGCCATAGGCGCCAGGCTCATAAAAGGGGACTTTGTGTTAAAGGTGCTTAGTGTTAATTTACCTGATGCAGACCATGCTGCAACATCCAGGCCTTCTGAGGCCTGAATGGGACTACTTTATCTTTGGAACTACTTAACCACACGGGTGTGGTCAGGGGAGGAATACATACCTGAGAGGAAGGATACATACCTGGAACTACTTTGAAGGCTATTTAAGCCACGCCCAAGCAGCAACTCACGCTTCGCGTTGTTCTGCATCTAGCAGCTGGACGCTAACCGTGTTTGCTCCTGCATTCTGTCTTCTGCCACTCCTGCCAGCATCCTGGAACACCTGCAAAGAGAGAAGAGATGAGAAAAGGGTAAAGAAGAGTCCTTACCTGCTAAATCCGCATTCCGGAGACATCTCGCCGACAGTCCTGAAAAGGAAGACATCCATTTAAAAGCACATCGCATCGATCGCTGCAGCGCCGCATCTCACTCACCTGTACAAGGTACCACCACGTTCTACGGCGACATCTGGACTCGCAGCCACATCGCCGCGCCTAGGGAGAAAAAGACAAGAATAAAGGTGAGAGGGGAAAGAAAACAAGGAAACCATCCATTACAAAGCTTACCTGTTGGGTTATTCCAACTTCATTTCGGGTCGGTGCCGCATCCTGGCATTTCCGGACCCCGGCCCCTAAGGGGAAAAAGAGACATCAGCGTTAGTGGGCGCATGAAAAGACGTTACCCAATGCCCATTAAAGACTTACCTGATTTCTTCTGGATTTATCTTTGTTTCGGGTCGGTGCCGCTTCCAGGCATTTCCGGACCCCGGCCCCTATGGGGAAAAAAGACATCAGCGTTAGTGAGCGCATTGATACAAGGACACTGAGAACTCTCATCAAGCTCACCAGAGTCTCATTCTTCGGTTCCACAGCTCTTCGCGGAATAGTTTCCGCACCTGAAAAAGAGACAACGAACAATTATTATTGCGGAATCCTACTCATTAACAGAATCCTTACGGTACTATACCGGGAAAACAAAACTTGAACCCTCTACAATCAAAATCCCAGTGAAGTAACTGGATACAACGCGCCCCTGCATGAGAAGCAGGATGGAGAGCTCAACCTTTCAAACCCTAAGGTGAGACTTCACGTGGGGGTCGCAGGAGGGTTTCGTAGAGGGGTGAGAAGGGAGCGGGAGGCTTATACTTTCTCCCGCAGATTGTTAATACTCCCTTTTCGCATACAGAAAGATATTCCTGCGAGCCAGACAAGCCAGATTCGAAGGTCCGGTCCAGTCCATCTTCCGGGTCCTGCGCTTCACCATAGAAGAAGCAACAACACTCCAAACCAGACCTGCGCCTCCGTGGGAGTCAGGTGAGCGTAACAATACACTTCAAACCCCGACCAAGAAGACCAACAACCTCCGGTAAGTCAGGGCCTTTGGGGAGGACCGTTTCTCACCAGTGTTTGCTAAACTAGGGATCCAGGAGTCCTGATATACAGGAACCTGGGCTTGTGGTGAGCCTAGCCCACCTATTGGAGAACCTGAAAATTTAAATTTTCAGTGGCTTTCCAGGCATGGAGAGTACGCTCAGCCATATTCCTAACATCACTCTGGCTTGGGTGTGGATTACTGTCTCTAGGACTCCCTGCCCAGTGAAAACCATTTTCAAGCACACAAAAGGTACTGTGTGAGCACTGGAGCCAGATCCCATGAAGAGAATTACTATTAAGATGGATTTCTAGAATCTGGCCCAGTGGGCAGATTTTAGGAGGCCCCACTAGTTATGATGAACAGGGAGCTCGAGAGGTTAGCCAAAACTCAGTTAAGGTACCAATGGAGAGCTGTCAAGGCTTATTCACAGAAAAGTGCGAGTGGGGTGATGGGCCTTCAATGAGTCCACACAGTAATTTCATTTGGACAGTCAAATATAAACATACAGTCAAATACAAGCCTTCACAACACACAGGAAAATAAATCTAACGGGTAGTATTCTCCAGCATGGGGTCTGGCATGGATTCACATGCTCATGAATATTCCCAGTCGTCAGGCTGGGAATCCTCGGTAAAGGAAAAAAAAAATCAGTTTCAGTTTCGTTTCTGAACTGTCTTTCTACTAATAACCAATCACTGGTCTCTGGGTCATACTGCCCCCAGCCAATGACTGCCCTCTACCTAAGCCCCTCCTCTGGAAGCCATCTTCAGATTTGGTAGCACGTAAAGTGGCAGTAGGACCAAGAGAAGAGCCGCAGAGGGGTTGGAGGGAGGGTTCGCATGTGAATCCATGCCAGACCCATGCTGGAGAGCAACAGTTACAGCTAAGTAACTTGTTCCTTATCCCACAACACTCTATCATACAAATATATACAGTCACCATAGGTTCAAATATACATCAGATAACTTAATTAGCTAAGCAGATAAGTATTTTAGATACAGTAAATGATGGTAACCTGATCACAAGACAATATCCCAACTTAAGTCCAAACCCTAAGATGAATGGGGTCTTGTGCCCAAAACATCACAGGAGTCGCACAATGCTTCTCACCAGTATGATGTCTATGTAGGTAGGATTCAATAGGCTTGCATTGGTGATAGTTTTAAAGTTCTACAACAATTTTACCAAAGGTAAGTGAGAGTCCTTCTTTCTTCCAGACCCAAGGCTAACCCACGGGCAGGATACCCAACCGGGTTTCAATGGCCAGTGGTGAGTGGAATGGAGATGGGAGACAAATGGACTGATTCCCAATGTTAACCTATGGAGGACAGAGGGTCAGGAACATCGTTACTTACCCTCTGACTCTGACTTTCCCAGATTACTTGGTGGATTGACTGGGGGTCGCTGGGGGTTCTATCTGCCCTTGTTTGTTCCAGTGAGAGAGGTGTCCAGGAGTTACAGGTTCAGGCATTCTTCCGGCTGAATGGAAATGCATGATGCAACTCTTTTCAGCGAAGAAAGGCAGAATCCACTGAAGCAGATCCCATCAGGAAACTTCACAAGTTGAAGGAAGGCAAGTTTCAGCGACTGTTTCCGCACACAGGTGTTGGGTAAAATGTTCATATCAATGATAAATCTTCCTGACCTTTTGTCAACCCCAGAACGTTTTGCTTTGAATAGGTTAATATTTCACCTTGTCCCTAGGTGAAGGGGATTTTGCCCCTCTCACCTAGTATTTTACTCTTTTTATGGGTGACCATAGTGTATGGTTGATGTTATAGATTCCTGCGACTTTTGGGCTCGGCTGGGTTTCCCCTATGGGCTCCCCTGTTAATTTGTTTTCATGTACTTGGGTGAACTACAGTTCCCAAGTAGTAAAGAGGGATTTTCATCCTCCTTTACATTTTATATAGTGAGCCAGCACATCCCACCTTCTGCGGCATGCTGGGAGGATACAATGTATCCCCTTTCATACCTACCTGGTAACATTGTGTTACAATTGCAAGTTTCCTTGAATGGCTGGTGGCAGAGTAATTACCTTTATAACTTTTTAGTCTTAATTACTCACAGGCTGTTAATTCAGCCTCTCTAATGCACAGAAGGACCACCATTTTGCAAAAATGGTGTGCTCCTACTTTTGTTGCCATTTCTTGTGTGCTTGCTATTTCTGAGATCTTCTGCTGCCATTCTAGGTGGGAACGATCTCAGTGGCTGTACTGTCTTTGGTGGGTATCCTGTGGATTCCCTACCCACGCTTCAGAGTGTCTGGAAAGGCAAGAAGCGAGGGAGGAGTCTGAAACTCTGCAGCCCTTTGTCTTTCACCTTGTCTGAAAGGAACACAATCACAGTGGGGGTGCTGGCTCTCCTGATGGGACAGCCAGGCCGCCCCTTGCTGTAAAATGCAGGGACGGAATGCAGAAGTTGTGCTGTAGTTCATGATAAAAACTCTGAAACTGGAAGCTGCTAACAAGTTGACTACAGGAACTGAAACCGAAGGTGAGATCCACTAGACTCAAGAAGACATGCATTTTGACCCATCCCACGTCGTGCTGCGACCTTGCAAGGCTGCATTTCCCCAATACACTTGGACCTCGAGCCATCGTGCTGTGCCTGGTCTTCCGGATCGAGCTGAAACTTTGGTGGCATCCTTCTAGAGACGTGAATTAAGTCCAAAAAGTCCCCTCCCCAGAGTGGTGGACCTTACAAACTATGAGGATCCAATCGGCAATATTTAGTCTTCTGGCTCCTGAAAAGGGCACCAAAACCACAGAGCTGCATCCACCCACGAAGAAACTTTTGCCTGGGGTCTTCCACGTTGATCCCTGCTGCAGAAGCCTGTCCAGTGTCCTGTCTTTTGTCTTCATGACAAAGAATTCAGCGATCAGGGTTATTGGTCGCAGATCCTGACGTCTCCCCCACTGCAACCTCTTCTGTGCGGAGTAAACCATGAGAATAACCTCTTGCCTAGAGCCTTCCCCATGATCCCTGCTGCAAAAGTCCTTTCAGTGTCTTGTCTTCAATCTTCACCAGAAAGGAATTCAACAACCAGGTTTTTGGCTGCAGATCCTAAAGTCATCTTACTATTTTACTCACCTGTGAATTGGTTGTGCCTCTTCTGCAAAAGTAATGCTGTTGGCTTCACTTTACTATTCCTATTAGGATATAAATGTATGAGTGCCCCCAATTGGGTCTTGCTTCCCCTGACTTGCTGTTATCCTGCCTAGAATAAGTCTGCCTTAGGTTATACATACCTTTTAAGTTGCTGGTAGCGCCTACAAAAAAAAAATATGGTTTCGACTTGCATTGTGCCATCCTAAAATAAGTTAAGTTGTTGCTTACCTCAGTCTGTGTCCCACTGACCTGAAAAGCAACTGTAATAGTATCTTACAACATTGGGTTTTACCTGCCTAGAGCAGCTGTGTGCCATTCTTAAAATGAGTTCTTTACATGTAGCTGACCTTGGTCTACCTGGTGTAATCCTCAATTAGTGTAAAGAGATCTTGCTTAACTTGCACTTTGTTCACTGAACTGAAAAGCAAGTGTAATTGCCAAAAAGGTCTTACTCACTTAGTATAGATGTTATCCTAAAAGTAGTTATAGGTATATACTGTTCCTTGAATCGGTGTTCCGCTATTTAGAAATGTATCCTGGTAAACGGTTTGGTTGCTTATGTGGTCCACTGAATGCCAACAATTAGTACCCGGCGAGGGCGCAATCAGAATTTGTCCCTTTGTCCCCTTTGTCCCCGGCGGGGCAACCCCTCAGCCAATGAGGATGCTCGAAGCGGGGCCATCCCCGCTCCGATCCTCCCCACGGCTGAGAGGCTGCCTTTGCCCCCGCCGGGGACTCGGGTAAGGCATTTCTTTCCCCTCCCACCTCCCTGCCCTTCCCACCCCACTTACCTTCTATCCCTTGTCCCCGGTGGGGGACGATGGCAGCCTCCTGCCTCGTGGAGACTCGGAGCGGGGCCGTCCCCGCTCCGAGCCTCCACACGGCTGGAGGCTTCTATCATCCCCCGCTGGGGACCCAGGTACTTTATTTTATTTATTTATTTATTTTTGTTTTCCTTCTCTCCATTCCGCCCTCCCAACCGCCCTTACCTTCTTTTTTTTTTTTTGGGAGCGGACGCGCTGGAAATGCTTCTGTTTCCACTGTGTCCGCTCCCGATGGCCGCCATGGAAAGGGAAAACTGACTCCGTTTTCCCTTTGCATGGCGGCCATTTTCTTTGACGTCCTTTTTTTTTTTTTTTTTTTTTTTTTTTTTTAAAGCTTTTAGTGCCCCGGTCACGCAGTTTTTGCAGGCCGGGGTACTAATAGCTATATGCCCCTTGCGGCGGGGGATTTACCGACTCTGGTAATGCCCCCGCCACTCATGGCATATTGATTAATTATAGAACAATCTCCCTCACTGACGCCTCATCAAAGGTGTTCTCTATATCAATTCTAAAGGATCTCGAGGGTATCATCCAAACGTCTGCCATTCTCTCGCGATTCCAAGTAGGTTTTCGCAAGTGGATGGGTACAGTACTCAACGCCACCATACTGGCTCATTTGCTAAATAGTCAAACGCAACCAAAATGGGCCAATTTTTATGGCCTCTTTGGATATGAAATCCGCATTCGATTGTGTTATTCGATCAATTTTATGGCAAAAGTTGGCGAGATTTGGCATCTTTGCAAATCTGATTTTACTTGTCTTTGTTGCACCAGGAAACAAAATATATAATACGCATTAACATGGAGGGTTCGCTCACTAGTGCAATACGATCACACATGGGAGTTAAGCAGGCATGTAACATGGTGTCCACTTTGTTTAATCTCTACTTGTGTGATCTTGAAGAGATATGGCAGAGCCAGGGGATTACTTCCGTAAGATTGGGTAAATTGTAAATAAACTGGCTGGCGTTCGCTGATGATTTGATTTTCTTTGACAGAACTCCGAGTGGGCTACAAATCAAATGATAGCTTTTCATGCTTTACGCCTTAAAACATAACTTACAGCCAAATGCCGATAAATCAAAGTGTTGTGTTTTCGGGAAGTAAATAAATAAAAACCATGACCTGGACTCTAGGTGCTGAACACATTGAACGAGTACCACAAATATGATATTTTGGCTACAATTTGTTACACCTCCTCCTGAGCGATGTGGAGAGAATCTTTAACACACAACCTGAGGCTTTTGATGTCACAGATGAAACATCTCTTCAACAGGCTCTGTAAATTCTCTGTGATGCCAGCTATTGAATACTATGTCTCTAAGGTTGACCAACATTGTTGTATGGTCTGGATATGTGCCTTTTGGACATGGGTGAGTTTTTGAATTGCATTCAAGGTCGCCTTTGGAAGGATGTCCTTGGATTTTCCAGTTCTGTGTCTAATGTGATCACGCTTCCCCTGCCTCTTCAATTTCCTTTCTTCTCCTGCTGTCCCTACTCTTCCTCCTTCGGCTTTCTTGCCTCCCCCCTCTGCCTCCTCCTTGGCTACCTTGCCCTCTCCTCCTTCCTCTGCTGCCCTCCCTCGGGCTCCTTCTACACCTCTGCAGGAAGTACCTCTGATTTGTAGCCCTTCCCGGAAGTCTTTCAAGGTTGGCAACCTACTCCATATTGCCACTCTCGCTCTGCCGTCAAACGCGCCTCTGACATCTGCCGCCTCCTGGAAGAACTCAACCTTGATGTCATCGGTCTCACCGAGACATGGTTCACAGCCAGCTGTGTCACGAGCTTTGACACTCTCCTCCCCAATGGCTACAAGATCCTCTCTGCACCCAGATCCAACCGTTCTGGTGGGGATGTAGCCTTGATCTTCCCAGAGTGGATTTCTGCCTCTGTCATGCCTCTGCAGGCCTACTCCTCTTTCGAATGCCGTATCTGCAGGCTTTCTCTCTCTCCTGGCCACTGTCTCACTGTGGCCACTATCTTTCGGCCACCTGGTCAGACCACCTCCTCTATCTCTGAGTGGGCGGACCTCTCCTCCTCCCTCCTGGCCTCGACCAGTCAACTCCTCCTCTGGACTCTTTTGCGACCTCTGCGATTCTCTTTTTCTATTCTTCCCTGTGGCCTGACTCTCCCTGCAGGGCACGCTCTGGGTGTTCTGATCTCCTCTGACCCCCCCCCCTCTCTAACACTCTCCCACTCCTCTCTCCTGGAGTGATCACTTTCTCCTTTCCTCCCATCTCTTCCTCTCTACCCCTCAGGCCAAGCCAACTCCAGCACTGCCATCTACCTTCTCGGTCATCCGGCCCATGAAGCCCGTCAATTGAGGCTTTTGCTGCCACTTTCTCTCCCCTTCTCCACCTCGGGCTGACTCGCATCATGACACAGCCCTTTCCATGCTCCACTCTTCTATCTCTGATACGTTTGATGTTCTTGCCCATGTCATGAGGATCCGCTTGAAGCCCAAAACCAAGTGCAACTTCTGGTACGACTCTGACCCCATCGCCCTTAAGCGCGAGTGTAGGGTGGCTGAGAGGAAATGTCTGGCATCTTGTGCATTCTCTAACAAACTGGCCTGCTCCAAAGGCAATACCGACTCTTCCGCACTAAGAAGAGAGCTCACATCCAAGCCTGCATCTCTGCGGCATCTAACAACTCGGATGAACTCTTTAAAATCTACAAGGAGCTAGCCAATCCTGCTGCAGTCTCTACTTCTCCTGTCCCCTCCCAGGCCCTCTGCACGGCCCTGGCTTCTCATTTCATTTCTAAAACCCAGGACATCCTGTCCACCCTCTCGTCATCTCTTCCTTCTTACTCTACTCTCTCCTCTTTATTTACTCTCTCCGATACCCCTGCGGCCGCCTCTTCTCCCTACTTCCTTCTCTTCCTTTCCTCTGTTCTCCCCCGATGAGGTTTCTAGACAAGTCTGGTCTATGAAGGTCTCATCAAAACAGGTTCTTCCCTGTTCTTCCAAAACCATCAAGGACCACATTGACACCCTCGCTCCTGCCTTGGCCGACTTCTTCAATCACTCCTTTTCCACCAATCCTTCCTGCCCGCCCCCTGGAAACACTCTTGTGCACCCTCTTCTCAAGAAACCCTCAGCTGACGACTCCTGCCTGGCTAACTATTGTCTGATCTCCATCACTCCTTTCCTGTGCTAACTCCTGCAAAAGCTGGCCATCTCCCAGCTTAATCTTCACACTGAATCTGTTGGTTGTCTCCATGAACCTCACAAGGTTTAACCCTTTACCACACCCCCACATATATTTTCGTTATTTTTCGTTATAAAAACAGTATACCTTCACCACATACCCTTAACTTTTGAAGTTGAAAGGCTTAAAAAATATGGTCTAGAGAATATTGGTAAAACCGAATTCTCGAAACTTTCTCTGGTTGAGGTTCATGTGGGGTGAAAAACAATCATTGATAATTGCTCTTACTTGCTTTTTAAAAATCATAAACATGAAATTGTGTCAACTTGAGGTTGATGAGTAAAATCCTCCATCTGTAAATGTTATCTTACTGAATAATAACTTTACTTTTACATGGCGATGAAGACTTCTGTAACATAGTAGTGGTTATGATGCCATGCTTTAGAATTGTGAAAATTCGGATCTACGATAATTATCCTTTGTTTAAATTGATATGAAATAAGTACGATTTCCTTTTCATGTGGAGGCATTTTATTCATTTTATGTCATAATGTTTCTAGTGCTTAGTAAAGGTTTTTGTTCAAACTCAACTACAATTTTAAAAACAAAACCTTTTTTTGTATTACTTTGCTGAGTCTCACTGGAAAACTGACAAGGTCTACTACCCTTGTCTTACTGAAAGGAATCAAAAAGGAACTATTGGTTTTACTCCCCATGAATAGGTGTTGCCTATGCCAAACGTGTATGATGTACCTTATTCATTAGGCCTTTAGGCGACATGCTGACATCATTTTTCTGCATACTTCGAGAAATAGACGTTGATGCAACTCTTTCGAGTTGAGTGGCAACTATAACCAAGATTTAGAATGGTTAGAGCACATCCTCTGTATCATCATCATCAACAACTGGATGGATGTTAACTCTATGTGCCTCAATCCATCCAAAACTGAACTGCTGGTCTTTGGGTCAGCACATGCTAGAAGTAGACTCTCAGACAAAGTATGCCTGCATGCTCATCGATAAACACTCTATTCCCACTCAGAATAAAGTAAAAACCCCTGATGTCTCCATGAATGCTGACGTAAACCCTACAGCTTACGTAGATGGTATAATCCGCGGAACACAATACCATCTGACAGTATCAAGACATGCCAAACCCCTCCTATCCCCAAAAAATTGAGCCACACTGGCTAGAGCAATTATACTAACTCGACTACTGCAAACCACTGCTATTGGGGGCCTCGTCCGGTTGCATCAACCAGCTGCAGATCATGCAGAACAATGTAGTTTGCTTTGTACACAATCTATCGAAAAGAGAACACGTCTCCTGCGCTTGCACGGAGCTGCACTGGCTTCCTGTTTTGGCCAGGATACACTTCAAGGCCAAGACCATGATTCAGAAATGCATATAAGGCAACGCCCCCAAATACATGAAGAAGCTACTGACAACACACACGCCATCAAGCCCCCTCCGCTCGAGCACCAAGGAACTGTTGATGGTGCCTAGAGCCAGAAAAAGCAGGGGACTGGGAAGATCTTTCCCGGTCCTGGCTGCCCAACTTTGGAACGCCATTCCCCTTGGATTAAGGAAAGAAGCCCACCTGCCACGCTTTAAAAACCTTCTGAAACCCACCTCTTCACCTAAAGCTTCGCCTCTTCTCCGACGTCCTGTCTTCCTACTCCGTCTTGTCTGTTTTTGTGGCGCCCTGATGTCTTCGGGCTTTCAGCGCTTGATAAATAAATAAGGTTTGTCTTCCCTAGAATTATTGTTAGGTATTCTGAAGGTTTATGCTTTGGTCTGTGTACCTTCAAGCATTGTGGTGTGTTTTTGATGACATGTTTGACTCTATAACCAGTACATACCCAATACTTCTCGTAAGTGCTTCTATTGAATTGTGGTATCCTATAGGTTCTATGTATTTTCCTACAGCCCTCTCTCCCTCCCAAGATAAGCCTGGCTGCTGTGTCTACGCTACCATATAGTCGGGTTGTACAGCCTTATAATAAGAGTAGAGTCTTGTACTGTCTCCGTTTAATGGTTTTACTAAGCCCTTAGTTGGACTTCAGAAAAACTGTCCTAACAGGCGTCCTTCCAGTCACGGTCACAGAAGCTGCTCCAAGACATGGATCCCTTGATGATGGAAAGCTGAAATTCACAGAGACTGCTACTTGTGACAGAAGCTGGCAGCTACCAAAGTTCTGGACTTCAATTCGGAATGGTGCTGGTTCTGGAGAGGTGGCCCATGTGAGAGCTGTTCAGTCCACCGGGCAGTCCAGGAGCATTTCCGGAGACTCTGAAGGCGGGATCCTCGAAGGCATTGAGACTAGTTGGTCCCACTAGTCCAAGGGATGAAGCACTGCTCAGGGTTTTTGAAGATCAGGCAGAGGAGCAGGGCTTCACCAGGCCAGACACAGGAAGGGATACATCAGGAGTCGCATTCATATCTTTAGCAGGCTGCTCTTCTTCGAGGGATTCTTGGCTGCAACGTGCAGCTGAAGAAATGTCTGCAGAGGTCTTTATCTCTTCCAGAATCTGAGCTGGAAGCAAGTCTAAGCACACCAATGTTAAGTAGCTACACCATTCAAAGAGCCAATAGTTATTCAAATAGGAGCAACTATTGGTTTCACATTTGTCCCACACTCAGTATTTCTGGCACCTGGCATGTGGACTGCAACTAGGCTGTTCCAGTCCCCTTCCTGGGTCACACACACAAAGGCTTACTAGCCCGGGCAGGTTGCAGCCTTCCCAGGCAAGTGCATGACCTTATAAGGCCTTTCCTGTGACGTACTGGAAGAAGGGCAAACTACAAAACGGACAAGGAACAAGCAAAAATCTTGTCCCTGCCATTTTAGGGCACTAGCCATGTTTAGTAAACGCAAATGTGCACACCAAAAATAATGTTAAAAAAAATGGTTAAACTGTAACTGCTGCTACCAGCTTGTCTTTAGGCACAAATAAAAGTAACCAAAAATCCCATGTGTAGAGAGCTAGGGTGATACAAACCTATCCCCATTGTACTGCATCGTAAGTAGTGAGAAACCAAAGGTTGTCTCACCTGCTAGTCCCTGGGGATCTCTCTTTCATCGCTTTTGGATCCTGAACCTGGGGGTGGACCAGTATGGGAGGATCACCTGGGTGAGGGGTCTTGTGGGGGTGGGACAGTCAATTCCTCCCTTTCCTGTATCCATGATCCCTCATATTTCATAGGATTCTCTGATGTCCCAACTCCCCCCCACCCCCCTTTTCTACACCAGCACTGGGCCAAGGAAGAGGGAGACTTGAGAGTAACAATGCTAACTCTTTCATGTCGCATTGGACATGTCCCGCTAATTGGGTCAGGCAAAGTCAGGCACTTGTCTCTAAGTGCATACATCTGATACCAATTAGCTCTCCTCTCACAGATAAAAGGCGGAACATAGAGGCACATTCTGAGCAAGGTTGAACATGAGTAAGAGCAGAACTTCCGGGGCGAAGGCAAACCTACTGAAGCGGAACGGACGAGGGCCAAGAGGCGGAGAATTCCACTAGTTCCCTGCAGGAGATTGTTGCCTCCAAAAGGCTGCAAACGACACGTGGAGAAGGCTTAATCCCAAACAAGAAGGCTGCTTTGTGTTTCAAGGATGCCAGCGACCCTTTGGGGTGAACGTCAGAGTTGGGGAGGCGAGGCCAAACCTGTGGTACTAACCTTGACTCGTAAAATGGAAGGCAGTAAAGACAACGCACACAGCCGGCGAGTTGGCAAGCAACATGAGACCAGTGTGTGCCAAAGAAAGATTGAACTGGTAACATTGTATGGCACAATTGAAGGCTGCACACGTGTGGGTGAGACGCGAAGAAAGGCAGACATACGAATTAACCTTGAAGTAACGATAGCTGTAAAGTCAGACGTTTTTGCGATGAAATGAATGAACTGTAAAAGCGAGGTGATCAAAATTAACCCATAGAGAAGGGGAAAGTAAAAAGGTGGATGTTGAACTTTGATGCATAAGACAGTGAACTACCCAGACCAGGAAGCACTGGGCAAATAACATAAGAGTGTGAGTTGAAAGCTGGAAAGTCAAAGTGGTCCTGTGGAGGTCTGTAGAAAAAGCCACACACATTCGAAAGTCTTTGCCATCAGGAAACGGTCTGGCACGACTGAGGGAGACTGGAAGTCTAATAAGTTAGGGAAAAGGAACCCCTAAAGGAGGTAAATTAAGCTTGGGGAAGGGAACCTCTGCAAGCATTTTGTTTTGCTGTGAAGGGCCTGAGCCTGACCGGGGGAGACCTACAGGAACTTTATGGTGAACTGTGTTTTGGAAATTGGAAAGTAAGACTATAACGTGGAAGGCCAGGTGGGCCTCAATCCACGTTTTGAACTGCCCTTGTGTTAAGAATCTGAGCCAGAGTGTGTCATCGTACCTACAGGGACCGCCTTGCTCCGTGCTGTCCAACTTGGGGAGGAGACCTGACTCAGCCACCTTTTATTCTTTATATTTAAACACTGACTTCCCATTGCATACATTCTCCTTTTCACACTTTTTGTACAAGACCTAGGGCAGGTATTAGGTTTTGGTAGTAAAGGCCATTTTGATTTGACAGACTCAAGTAGGACTGTTTTATTATTTGATGGTCGAGACTACTTCCATCCTAGCTACAGGGCAAAGTAGGATTTTCTCCAACCCCATTGAAACTTCAATAAAGGTTTTAGAAATGTTACCTTTTCTGTCAGTGTCATACTTGTGATACAATGCCTCCCTTACAGTAGCTATGTACAATGTTAAAAAGTTCAAGTAGGAAAAAAGGGAAACCTAGTTTTCCATTACTGATAGTCTGAAGGACTGATAAGTTTGCCTATATGCGAGCAAAAGGCAAGAGAAGTGAAGCTGAAGACTTTACTTCTCTTGAAAAAGTCAACAGGATAAAAAAGAGCAAAAAGAATGGGTTTCCATAGGAAACTATAGAAAGAAAGTTGGAAAAAGAACATGTTCCTAACAACTACGTATGGACATTTTCTACCTTTTCCTATGAAGACGGCCAACAAATGAGGGAGCCAAACAGGCAGGGCTTAAATCAGGTTAGCCATTTCAGCCACTAGTGGTAAAACGGTTACCGCACATGAAACAAAATAAGAGGTGCACAGGAGTGCACCCAAACAATACAAAAATAAAGTGCTACTGCCACCAGCCTGTCAGAACTACACAGAATACGAGAAAATACTCCTTATGTAAAAATGTAGGGTCATGGTTCCCCACACTGGTGCTTTAAGGGAGATAATCTCATGCAAAAGCCCTACATTGGGGCACAATGGCCCTGCACTGGTAGGGTTAAGCACTTCCCAGTGCACCGAGAATGAAATAAGTTAAAAAGGCCTCCATCACGCAAATAGGTCAGGATCACACATACCGCACATATGCTTATAGACCCATTGAAAGAGATGGGAAAGCTGTAAAAAGAAAAATAGTTCCTAGCATGCAGATGCTCCCTCAAACAGGAATGACCCTGACATTTTGTCTTTGATGCATCCACCAAAGAATGTTAGCTTAGATTTACTTTTATTGACTCTGAGCTTGTTGTGTCTGCCACAATGACGCATTGCTGAAAGTTGTGCTTGTATTGACTGGATATCCAGTGTCTGGAGAATGGAGTAGGCAGCACAGAGTGCTCCAGTAAGTAACAAATGTAGCCGCTAGCACAGTGATCCCCAACATGTAGCCCGGTAGCAAAATGTTTCTCACGGCACCCTAACATGTTGCTCGCTAGTTGCTGTGTGCCATAGTGTGGAGGCCAGGAAGAAGGTGCTGAAGGGATGAGACCATAATAGCAGTATAGCCAAGACCGAGAGTCCTCAGTTGTGTGAGATTGTTAGACAATGATCCTGTTGTGGTTCCAGTTGACTTATTTTTGTGGATGCAAGATTTGAGTTTGTTCCCACCATGCAAATCATTTTTCAGAAAATGTACTCATTGCAGTGTCCCTGTTAAACAATGTTCATCTTAAGATGTTTTGCCCAGCTGACAAATGCATTAATGAGATAAATAATTAAACCATGTGTCCATGTTTGTGTGCTGGAGAAAAATATTTTTTTTTTCTTTTGTACAGCCAGAAAGTGCCTAACTTACATAAGTGCCATGCATAGTCTGCTTTCCTTTTTTTAAACAATTTGCATATGCTGATTTTCGTACATGTGAGGTTTGTTTTACTTTTATTGTCCCCTTCATTTAGAGATGCATAGTGTCCTTGTGCACACATTGTCATTGTTTGAGACTGTCAACAACGGCGGGAGATTCCTCACCCGAATCTTCTGCAGAGGGGAATTCCTCTTCAGAATCTCTGGTGTCATCTTCTTCTTGAAGAGATAAGGTCTTCCCCAGGAGGTAGCCACTATGCCCACAGATGATACAGCAAGGGCAAGGGGCTCCCACCCCGGAAATCCCAGTTATGTTTGAAGGGAAAAAGCCAAAAGGCTGAAAACCCTTCTGGTACTGATTTGTTAGCAGGGAAATCATTCGATCCTGTCAGGGTGGCTATCCGCATGTACTGAAGCTGGAGAGGACACTGTGAAGGCTTCAATGGTGTTTGAGGTAGCCCGTGGACGAAAGGCTGAGCACGATGCAAGGTTGGTTGTATCCTCCGAGAAAGGAGGAGAATAAGGCTTCAAAAATGAGCCAAAACAGCTGTGTAACGGGCTGTGTGTAGCACAAGAATACAACATTCCCATTATAGAAGGGAAGTGGAGTGAGGACAACAAAGAGAGCAAAAGGCGATATCCCGCAACGTGGGAGAGCCACCAGGAGGGAATAGGGCAGGAAGGGCAGATGGGGAAGAGAAGGAAGGCTCTGAGCGGGAGAGCACACAGAGATTGGAGGCAGAGTCAGCAAGCGAGCTGACGAGCAGGAGATGCGAGCTGAAAGAGAGGAACAGGGAAAAGGAAGGCAGCAAGGCAGCAGAGGGAGCTAAAGTCAGGAGAGAGAGAAGCAGGGCGGAAAACTAGCATCTTACACCAAATCGCGAAGAGCAAGTGGTTCCAACACGCAGGATGGCAGGGAAGGCTATGGAAAGGAGGGGAGGAGCCCGGAAAGACAAGACCGCTTAGTGAGGTGAAAGAAACTAACGTACCGGCCCATTAATGGAGGAACTTCCATCTCCTCCAGTGTCCACAGGGTCGCCGACCGGTGACAGATACTCTGTACAACTGGGAGGTGGAAAATTGGCAGATAAATCAAATGCATGCCACATTTTTCATAATTAAATAATTTGCTTTCCATTCAAATTTAATTAAGTTACCGTAAATAAGTTTTAATTAGCAAGCCAACTAATTATATCAAATACCTGATTAACACCACTACACCCCTCTATGAAGTGGTCTTCAAAAGCTCAAACCAATGTTTGCCACTACATTTCCTGTAAAATCCCTTTTCGGTGTAGGAAAGAGACCCCAACTCTTTCAGAAAAATTTTATTTGTATTCCTAACCACTTTTTCACCAATGTAACATGCCCAGGTGCTTTACAATGCATCATATAACAATAGATGTCAAAATAATTCTTAGGGGGTTAACTCCCAAAACCCCAGTAAAGTGATCTGTAAAGCCTACTATGTTCTGACTAGTATTACTGGCCTTGGATGCTTAGGAATGCACCATTTGCCACTAAAGATCACAAAGTACAACCGTTTGTATTTCCAAAGATTTGCACTAAATGTCTTGCAAATATTTTGAGCACGAACCCAAAGTCCCTGATGTTTATTTAGTCCTAACATATTTTTGAACAACTTGGCTCATCCGATCTGTCTAAAAATGTGCCACTTACCACTCAATTCCCGCAACAATTTCTATAAACAACCACTTAATGTTAAATTAAGTTAAAGGACATTGCAAAATTCCTAACTAGAATGGCACATGGTCTACCCATCTGTTAAGTGCTAAAAATGAGTATATCCTATTAGCAATCTTAAATGTATTACTTTTTATATGTGTTGTGATCATTTAAAAAAAAAACTGAGCGTGATCTGTTCTGTCGAAGAATGGATGTTGCTCATTTCATTTTATATACAAATGTTGCTCATTGCACACACAAGGTTGGGGACCCCTGCAGCTAGCACGTGTGCATTCATCAAATGAACACAGATATAATGTCCCATGTCTGGTGGGGACGATTTTGGTGGGGGGCACCCTAATATGGTGAACAGGGAAAACAGAGGTTAGCTAAACCTGATCATGGTAATGTAGCAGAGGGGCAATGCTTAATCCGAGTAATGGTTTAAGAGTGGTCTAGAGCTACAATTAATCCACACAGAGCAACACCAGCACTTTCAGTTAGACAGTGAAGTATAGAAATACAAATATTTGAAATAAATGATTGATTTTGACTAAACTACCATCACACACCGCATGGAAGCATTTGTGATATCGGATTGGCTCCTCTCTGAAAATGGTTTAATTGCCATAGGCAAATCTGAGCAGGTGTAGTGTTCAATTTAATATTAGTGTTCTGTAGCTTATTGCCCTCTTCTTTTAGCAATATAGAACACCAATATTTAGCACTCCACAAATATATATCTTCAAATGCTTTCTGCCTTAAAAATTGGCCCAATTTCATCAAAAGCACCCTTGCCCAGCACCAGTAATTTCAGATGCTACAACTTGTAGATCACTGTTTTAGACTTTCATTGCAAACATTGGCCTACATGTGCCAGCATGCAGAATGTAATTTGCTCACGGGCCAGTACTAAAGTGAGCCAAACTGCATTGGTCCATAAAACCTTGGACCCTGGTTTTAGCTGACAACTTATTATGTGCACATTTGCTTTATTCAACTAGGCCTCTGGTCAGCCATTCTGATGTATTTCCTGTAGATCTTTTTATAAGCAAGTTAAACACTGAGCAGGCAAATTTCATTCCAATAGTGGTTTATCTATATTTATAGGTTTTAACTGAACACTCCAAAGTATCGTCATGTGGCTCTGTGGGCATGCTAATGTGACCTGTACTTGGGTCCAACCTGACTAGGCACCACTCTGGCATTGAGACTATTCTTTGCAGCGGTTGCCATCACAGCCCCAGTATTTACCTTGCTTACCCTTAAATGCCTCTTGATTTGCAATCTACCCTCCTCACTACAAAGTGATGATGAGCTAGCAGCACCATCAAAAAGGCATGCTAAATATCGAGGCATGCTGTTTGTACAGGCTTATTTGATGAGAATAATGCACTATTTTGTACAGTCAGCAAGGCTTTATGAATGGAAAGACCAGAACATTTTAAGAGGGCTTGATGAGGGAGGGCACATTTATTTTTCAAAGGATACATTTCTCATACAGCTTCTAACAGTGTAGTAAAGAAGCTGCTTCGTTGCTCTTTATCTGGCCCCACCTGGACATTATCCACCATGAAATCTGTGAGATAAATACATCCCATGTACTGAAGTTAATCACCTATGTTTCATCCTCTCTTCCAGACCCAGTGCCAGTGCCCTGTTGAATCATTCCTTCTTCAAACAGGTAAGATTCTAGGCTCTGAATGTGGGATGGGTGACGTGATGGCGAAAGTCCTAAACGTTGTTTCTGGTGAGAGGCTCGGCTACTTGCTTTTTCTTAACTGGTTTACCAAACATTTTCCAAGATAAGTCATCTTCCATGGTCTTATCTGGGACACACCCTCCTGCTTAGGATGTCCTAAAGAGGCCTGTGCAAGTCTGTATTTATCTGGGAGTTGACAGTGAAACCTATATTTGCAATAGTGGGAGTAGCTTGCTCCTTTCCCAATGGATCCATTGTTTAAATCCAGTAACTGAGGGAGCCCAGAGCATATCGTTGGTGAACTAAAGAACTCGACAAAACAAAAGGTGATGGCTGGAAAGTTTTCAATTAATCTTAAGCTGTGGCACAGCTCTGGGCAACCCTCCAAACCATCGTTCTTTAGCCTGCCAAGCCATTACAGAAAGGGGAAAACCATATGCAAATCAGGCTTGGTCCTAACCCGAAAGCGACAGTCCAGCCCGAACTGCTAGGTCCCCTCCCTACTGCACGAGACCACAAGCATCCGCAGACATTTGCTGGACTCATTGGGCGTCATCATTGAGGACTACCTTGGGTCTCTAGGCCCTGCAGGTTCGGGGCCCACGTCTAGGCATAACCGTCTCACTCTGGGTGACTTAGACAAAACGAAAAGAGGTGGTCTTCCCCTTTTGTAATGGCAGAGAACGATGGTCTGGAGGGTTGCCCAGAGCAATGCCAGAGGTTAAGATTCATTCTAAACCTTCCAGCCATCACCTATTTTGTATTGCTGTAGTCTCCCCGAGTGGGGTGGGTATGTCCAGGTGTGTGACCCGTGCCTGCTGGGCCTAAAGACCTGAACTACTCCTCACTGATGAGGCCCAAAAACGGCCCAAACATGTTTAGGGATGCTTGTGGTCTTGTGCAGAAGGGATTTGACCAAGCAGTTCGGGCTGGACTGCCCCCTTTGGTGTGGGACCAAGCCTGATTTGCATATTGTCTTTCCCCTTGTGTAATGGCTCAGCAGGCGAAGAACGATGGTCTGGAGGGTTACCCAGAGCAATGCCAGAGGTTAAGATTAATTCTAAAATTTCCATCCATCACCTCTTTTGTTTTTTGGAACTAAAGAACTCTACAAATATTATTGGGATTCTGAAGAGTCCATTGCTTTCACAAACTGGAATCACTGGATCTGGATAAACTTAATCATGCAGTACCAGAACCTTAACAAGTGTGGTCAGCAAAGCTGCACAATACCCTTCTGTTAGGTCAGATATCCTCTTTTGAGTTTCCTGTTGCTATCTTGTTAACCCCTAAATATTTTGCTGTATTTTTGGTGTTCTGACTTATTTTGGCTTAACATAGACTGCACCTGCATTTTTCGTGTACTGCCCATATGGCTTCCAGGGCAGGTGTACCTCCCCAACCCCCCATTTACCCCTCGGTGAGTTTTGTAGAGAACCCCTCAATGCTCACGCCATAATAAATACAACCCATTAGGGAAAAAGGCCGAGCACACCTCTTGCAAGGAGAGCAAGGTTTCTTTCCACAAAAAGAGATGCACCAGCAAAGCACTCTGCTGCCACGGAACGTTTTGATAAAATCAGTATGAGCAACACTTTACGAAGGCACACAGCATCAGGCACGTAAATTACATAATGTGAAAATCCAAATAGCTGGTTGGTGAGACCCAAAACATAGGCTACCTACTCCAAAAGGGATGCCATACCATTGGTCCCAGCACCATCTGTCCATCTTCTTCCATGTGGGTTCCTCGTTGTGACTCATCGAGCATGAAGCTACGATTGATTGGTAATTATATGAAGAAAAACAATGCATGCTCGAACTCTAACCTACCTAGATAAGCAAACCTAGGGAGTCCCTCCTCAACATGCACTCACTCACCACCAATACTTGCCCCACTAACCTTCTCTCATTGATCATCTGCGTAGGGCATACACCACCCTAACTTCACAAATCCCACTGACTATGTCTCAGACTACAAATAACGAGTTTCATCATACAGCTCACCCAGATGACCTCAAACCCAGCCCAGTCACTAGTATGCCCTGCCGACTAGAGGCTAGAAACGTTAGACTTCGCTCACGTCTCAGTAAAATCTACGAACCTCTTGCCAAATCCCTGCCGGCAACCAACACTAGAACCACCCACTACACTATCCATAAGACTAATAATACCTCAACTAATAATGGCAACCTTATCACTCAGATCACACATACCTCCAACAATCAAGACCTATCTCCTTCACCCTCCATTGTGACTTCACCTGCCACTCCACTTAATGCAGCATTACTTAATGCTAATTCTCTTGTGGCACATGCCACTGACATCGCCAACCTAATACTGGCTAACAACCTTGATTTCCTAGCCATTACAGAGACTTGGCTGCATGACGCAGCTGGACCTCTGCTCTCCCTGGCTGTCCCGGATAACTACACCATAATCAGACAAAATGGAAAAAATGCACGAGGTGGTGGAATTGCCATAATTTCTAAATCCAGCCTCTCAATGAACACACTCTCCTATGAAACCCTCACAGCAAAACTACCTCTCACCAACTCCCAGACACTAACCATTCACCTCATCTATAGGCCCCTCGGCCCTATTGGAACATTTGAGGAGGACATTCATACTCTTCTCTCTAACAATCTTAAAACCACATCTCAACTGCTGGTCCTGGGAGATTTCAACAACCCATTAGACAAGCATGCCACTGCCATTGCTAATACCTTATCTGAACTAAGCCTAGACCAAAAATCAGCGAGCCCACCCACACTAAAGGGAGAACCCTCGACTGGGTGGCGGAACACAACTGCACGGCTAATATCACTTCCATCCCTGGACAGACCACTTTCTACTGTCCTTCTCACTTCTCGCCACCAGACCAATCATGTCAACCACACCCATTGCTCCTCCTTGTCTAACAAACAAAAAAAACATTATGCAAAGCACATCTGAACAAATGGTTCACGCCCCAACTCAAAGACCTTAGACTGCTAAAAAGGAGTTGTGAAAACACATGGAGACTTCTCCCTTCCACAACCAACAACACTAAACTCAACGAAATCTCCTCTCAATACAAAAGAGAAATCTTCATTGCTAAACACAATGCCTACAATAAACGCATCTCTAGTGCCAACTCTAGCACTAAAGAACTGTTTTCCATCCTGAAGGAACTTGAATCCCCCATAAGCACCCCTGAAATCTGTACCAAGGACAAAACATGGTGCTCTGACATACAAGAGGCCCTCTCTAACAAAGTGACCACCCTTCAAAATAAAATAGCTAAAAAAAAACAATCCCTTAACCTCCTACTTAACCACAGTACTCCGAATGGCCTCCAAAAGGTAATATTGGCGAACTCAACCCCTCGATTCAATTTCACCAAAATTTCCACTCTTGAGGCTGAGAAAGTTATTCTCTCACTCAAGCCGTCGAACTGCCAGGGAGACCTCTGCCCTCCCCAGCTCGTAAAAGACGCTACGAGAGATCTTTCCCGCTTCATAGCCAAACTTATTAATGCCTCATTTACATCCGGCACTGTCCCACCCAACCTTAAACAATCATGGGTGTTCCCAACACTGAAAAAACAATCGCTAGATCCTCTCATTCCTACCAATAACCGCCCCATCACAACTGTGCCCTCCTGCTCAAGATCCTAGATAAACTCGCTTATCTCCAGATCCAAAAATATCTGGAATCTCACAAGCTTCTAGGTGCTCGCCAATCGGGCTTCTGCTCCCAACACGGAACTGAGACTGCCCTCATTGATTTAAAGGCTCAGGTCGACGAATTGAGAGACAAAGGGAAAACGGCCCTCCTCCTACTTCTCAACCTCTCAGCTGCATTTCGACCTTGTGGATCACAAGGTCCTATGCAGACACCTGGACTCAGCTGCCAACTTCTGAAGAGAGGCCATACTATGGATTGAGTCCTTTTTAAGCGAAAGAACCATGAGGGTCTTCTCACCCTCAGAGGCAGCAGACCCGATTCCCACCACATGCGGTGTCCCCCAAGGTTCCTGTGCCTTCCCCACTCTATACGGAACCAAATAGGGGTGTTCCAACCACAGGTATATTTGCTGGCACTTCCCTTGAATTGGGGTGTCTAATAAGTTTAATTCGAATAATTTGCAGGTTCTGGCTTCAAATAGTAAGCCAAGTATCTTAATAAGTACACTGTCACATTGTTTGGAAAAATAAGGCACAAATCCCCTATTTGTAGAAAAGTAATTAAGCAATTCAATTTATAAATCGTACGTATTTTTCTTGTTTAGAAATCATACACAATATTGTACTATTTTTTTGTAAAAGGACATCGTAACAACATAAATAAAGGACATAAATAAATGTGTATATATAAAGCAAAATGTTTTTTGTCCAAAAGTCACAAATTTAGTGTGTTAGTATCATTGAGGTGATGTGAATTCCATTATACAACATCAAGGTAAAAGTGAAGAGAAAAAACAGTAGCAATAAATTAGCACTATATACCCAAGAACTGTTCAACATATGCACAGCACAGTTATAGAGACATAATGACCAAATGTTGGGTCATTTAATTATAACAAAGGTTGTTTCGTAAACCATTTTGCCCAAATATGTAGGGAGTGCAAGAGAAGCCTGGTTTGTCGGGCCTCAGGTACAGCGAGGCACACTCTGCCTAGCAGTGCTCTGTGGACCATGAAAATCAAACCAGGGTATCTATTAACTTCTATGAACAGAGGACCAAAACCATCGGTCTCTATAGAACATATTTACTAAGCCCCTCTTTGATGATCTGGACCTTCTTGGTATCACCTACGCTAATTATGCAGATGATACCCAGATTCTCCTCCCACTTTACAGGAATTATTAGGAGGCTGTGGCCTTGGTGAATAGGGTGTATCATCATCCAGGCATGGATGGCTACTCATGGTTTATGCCTGAATGATAGTTTATCATCTTAGGAACACACACCAACCTGAAAAAACTAGGACAGGATTACTCATGCTTCATCATTGACGGTAACCTCATCAAGGTGGCCAAGGAGGTAAAAACACTTGGTTTTTACCTCGACTCCACCCTTTCTCTAGCCAAACAAGTGAACGCTTTGGCTTCTGCCACTGCCTACACATGTAAGCTAATTAGATCAGCCAAACCCTTCCTCTCGGACAACAATTGCATTACCTTGGCAAGAGCCTTGATCCTATCTCGTCCAGACTACTACTGCAATGCACTCTATATTGGGGTCAACAAAGCTACTATCCAAAAGATCCAAATCCTTCAAAACAACGCCCTAAGAGCAGCTCTTGGCATGCCCAAAAGGTCACACATTTCCGCGTTAAGGCTCTCTACCCTTAACAAGATTCGGCTAAAAACAGCCTCCCTTACACATAAGGCCCTGAACAATGCTGCCCCCAGCTATCTCACCAACAGATTCCAAAGAAGATCCTCCACTAGACCCTCAAGACTTACCAATATCAACTGCATCAGCATCCCCAGATTTAGGCTTGTCAAGGTGGGTGGGAATAGCTTCCACGTCAAAGCTGCCCAATTATGGAACTCCCTACCACACCAAATTAGAGAATACCAATCCTACCCTAAGTTCTGACAACGCTACATCAACTGGCTCAAGTCGAACGACATCTAACTGTCCCCCCTCCACTTATCCCTAGTCTGGATCCTACTCCAGTACCACCTACCTCTTCTTGTATATATGCTGACATGTATCGCACCTATTCGCTGGTATTGGCACCATGTAAGATACTGTAACTACCCTGTATGTATTGCATATCTTTTATTGTGTATTCCTCATTTATACTGTTATGCTAAATATGTAACCTGTCAAACAAGCTTCGCATTTTCTGTAATTGCTGCGCCGTGTTACCCTTGGGTCTGGTGCGCATTACAAATGAATAAACTAAACTAAACTGTGCACAAGGGATAAGACAAGGAGTAAGAGGATACTTTGAGGTCATTGCATCTAAGAGACTACAGCTCGATTCCAGAAACATTGGCACCTGTCCAAAGCTCTGCACCTTTATTTCAGATTTGTTCTCTTGCCCCTCCCGGCACCTCGCAGCACACATCACTTTACCTATGGTGTAGGTAACTGCTTTCTGATTTTTTGATCAATTAGGGGTGTAACAGTTTTATGGTCGGTGGTCCGGGACTGACTGGTATCTTGGAATGCGGAGGGTCTTGGGACAGGGGCATCTGGGCGCTATTAACTGGGTTGGGCAAGGTCATAGGCTTGTGTCCTTCTCATGGGATTGCTTTTCTCAGAGAGCGCTCTACCACCTTGTGGCTTTGCAGGGCGCATTCCTTCTGGGATGCAAATGCTGGCAACATGAGACAATGAAGGATCTGTGTAACTCTGCTGCTCTGTCCTTTCTCACCAGTGCCCAAGCTACAACCTATTCCTGCATGAATACTTATTTCCATGCGTGTGGCTCAGGCATGCTACACTAGCTGCCGTGCAAAGCAAGGCCTCGATTTCAATATAGCTGCTATTATCTAACATTGGCGTTTGATTCCCGATGTACTCTGAATCCGAAGCATGCACCACCATCCCCGCACTATAGCCCCTGCTGACACCCCCCCCCCCCCCCCCCCCAACAACCCCCTCGTTACCTCCCTGAGCACCTACTTTACACTTCCAGGCCTCTGCCTCATCCAAAAGCGCTTGGGGGTCTGGGACGATCGTCCCTCCTTCCCAACATTCCCTGCTTTCGTTAATACTACATTAACAGTCTCCCAAGTGAGCTTCTCATTCTCCTTTATCATTCTTTCCCTTTCCAATCTTTCAGCTTCCAAGTATGGAGGTGACCCTTCCTTTGGTACCATGCCCTGCATACAGATCGTAACCTTTCTCCTGCTTCTGCATATTGCTCGGGAGTACATGTCCTATATATACACCCTCCATCCCCTGTTAAATCTACCCAGTGTTCTGTGTAATTCTCGGGGTCAGGTGGGGGAACTGTGGTGGTGCCTGGGGGGTGAATATGTTGCTATATTGCAACCATGAGTGGCTTGTCTGGGTCATCAGTTTGAACTGCTCTATTTTCTGTACCACGAGATGCCTCCTGTACCCCAATTGAGACCATCATCATTGCGCTGCTAGGCACTGCTTTGAAACCCCAGCTGGCAGGTGCAGAAGACCACCAACACGATCACAGGAACTAACATCTTCACGATAGCCCCCATCTAGGATGGTGCCCAAGAAAAAAGGTTGTCAAACCAATCGCTCTCCTGTATGCCTGCTTCGGTTTGCATGTGCCGAGGATGTGCAGGGCCCCTATTATGTTGGCGAGGGACCCATTTTCTGCGTCATTAGGAGGTACGTAGGTGCAACAGGAATCGCAAATCTTTTTGCAGACCTCTCCTTCCATGGCCATGAGGAGGTCCAGCACTTAGCGGTTCTGCAATGTCCTCAGCCGGATTGTGCGCATCTCCATCTTGATTGTGTTTAGGCCGTGTTCAGTGTCATTGGCCTGTTGGATCACTTCCCAGTGCACAATTTGGCATACGCGGCAGTCTACACTCCTGGTAACAGTAACGATGCAAAAAAACTTTCTTCTTGGCTGTCGAGTCAGTATTGAGCTGGTATTTCTTTGAGTAATTGTGAGGAATCTTGCGAATAAATAATTCAACCTTCTCTGCAATTTTTCTTTTTTTCTTCTTCTCTGGCAAAATACAAAATATAGGCTTCTGTGGTGGGGATGTCGGACACTGATGTAGATGTTTGGGCCGACAAGCCCACCTGGTCCCACTATCAAGTTGTCTTCAGGGACCACCAGGAGTGCAGAGTGCAACAAGGCCAGCAAGCAGATGCCCCTCCAAGATGGCAGGAAATGCAGAAATTCCTGCTGGCCCCACACCCAATAGTTATCCATCACGGCTGCTGTCCCTTTCTTGTGATCTGGAATGTCTAATGTCTTATTGCACCTGCTATTGGTCCCCACAAAGATGCTCCCTTAATTGTAAAAACACAGTTTGTATTCTTCCTGCTTTTGCACTTCCTCTGGTTTCTCCATTGCCTCGACCCAGGTGAGTTTTGCTACTTGCTCATTCCAGTACCCGCTGCATATGGCATTCACTTTTTGGATCCCTTCTCTGAAACCTACAAGTCTGCCTGCCATGCAGCTTATTGTAGTTTCTTGTCATCTGCGCGCCACGAACCTCATGCCTTCCAACTTTACGTACAGTCTTTGTAAGCACTGCACACTTTTGGGATTTTGAGCACATTGCAGCTGATCAGGGTCCATTACTTCAAGTCGCACACTTCGTGTCTGGAAAGTGCTTTGTAATCTGCAGAAGGTCAGATGAAGTAGACATTGAGACTCCAGAATCAGAGTTTCCTGTGGCATTAATACCTTGGAAGCTCCTGACGCGTGTGGTATCAAGGAACAAACATAACAGCTTCCATTAACCTTCTTTTTCTCCATTGAGCTAATGTCTGCATTCCAACTAATACTTAACTCTGGATGTTGCACATCTTCTATTGTGTCTAACCCAAGTCCTCGATACTGATCATATTTGGCCCTTCTAACTTGTCTTTTAAAACATTTCAGAACCAACAAAATGTGGAACATTAGGAGCGAAACAATAATTTGCAATTATGTTAGAAAACACATTAGGAAACAATGATAACATGAGTAAATTTGCACGCCTCTCCATGCGTTGCTGGGTGACAAGTTTATCATTAACATATGCAGTAAGATGTGTATCATGGACCGCAGCTGCTGTATTATTCATTTCATTTCAGTTACATTTGCAACTGTCATGTGCTAAAGAACCCAAAGAGCCTTTAGTAAAAGATCCATTAGTAATGTTCGCTAATTTCCTGATCCAAACATAGAAATAGCAAATAGAAGAGCTACCCAGCGCATAACACATGTATACGTGGCGGAAAACACTCCTATAAGAGAATATTCCTGAAGACAAGAATGTTGCTTTTTTACAAATGGAGTTGTTAGACCTGTGTACATCCATTTCAAAGTGGACAAAAGAGAGCGAGAGCTATTTTGTGCAACTAGTGTTTAGCAGTTTTTTTTGTTTTGTTTCACAGAGCTAGGTCGGTTGTTGTAGGACCTTCAAAGAATAAAATCAAGATCACCCCCGGAAGGAAGCAGAGAGGGTCAGGGTGCAGTACTCAGTTTGTTAGCATTTTACTGAATTTGGGCGAGTGGTGTGGCCTGGGGTGCTTTGTGAACATCAGACAGATGCACACAATAACTCATTAACTTTCACTGCAAAGGGAGTAGCATAGACAACCTCAAAGTGGCTGTTATATCTAGGCTCGCTCCACTGGCGGACAAAGTTCTTCACATAGACCAGGTAGTCAGGCAAGAGCTGGAGAGGAGGTGATGCTGGTGGAGTATCAGATGCAGCGCTGGTTGTCTCGTCAGTCCTTGGCAGCATTCTCAGTTGAGAGATCCATTTTGTTGCTTTTGTTAAGGCACATAAGTAACTTCCAAATTTCTCCCCTATAATAGAGACAGCCCTGTGAGCATCAGATGCTCTCCTGATTGGAGATAGGGGCATGTGCATACGCCGCCCCGTTACCACCTCGTGGGGTGATATGTGGTGATCCTTACAGGGTTGCGCGTGCATGCTAAACTGAGCAAGGTGCAAGCAGTGCACCCAGTTCTTCTTTAACGTGATGCAACGCTTGGATAATTAGCTTTTTAGGGCGGCGTGGCTACGAGAGCCATGTGAGCAGTTGAGCTCTGGGAGAGCTCCTGAGATCCGGCACCTGATCCGGGCTAGAAGTGCACATATGCACGCATCTATGCCCTGAAAATTTGTGTGCCCGTCCATGAATGGGGCGCACAGGTATCCTGTGAATCTGAAGCCAGGGCGAAGGAAGAGGACGGCCCTACGAACATCGCTGAGCCCACGTACCCCGGGGCTGAGACCCCAAAATGGCGGACGCGAAGAGCTAACAAAGGCTCCAGCCAGCAGATCGAAAATGGTGGCGGCACTGCGGCGAGGAAAGACGGATGTGGGCACACTGGTGCCCCTGCAACACCCGCTGGGGAACTGACGCGTGGCGCCCGGAGTCCAGAAAGCGGATGCAACCGCAAAGATCCCCGTTTCGGAGTGCACCCGAGGCTGGATGCAGCGGGGCACGGCCGCCCCTGGCGCCGAGGTAGGCGCAGGACCAGCCACACCAGGCGTGTGAGACCCATCGTCGGACCAGTCCTGCATCCACGTTCCCAGGGGACCGTAAAAGTGGTTCGAGGAGAACGCAGACGTGCTCAGGCGCGTGGGGCTCCCATGTGTCCCGAGCGTCGGATCGCACTGGGGGGGAGGAGACAGGGATGGCCCGGGCACCCCCTCACAAACAGGAGCCGCTGCGGGCACAACGGATGAGTGTGCCCGCGGTGAAATAACCCGGCTGGGGGGCAGGAGTGCTGAATGGAGTGCGGGACCTGCACGGCTCAGACGGGGGCATGCCCCACATAGGTGCAACACACATTCTGGTGGAGACCAGACCTGCAGTCGAGACTTGAACTGCGCTCGAAGATAGTCACGAGTGAGGCGCCGCATAAAGCAGAAGGACCCAGAAGGCATCATGGAAGTAGCTATGTGCCCCACATGATCCCGGGCCACGAACAACAGTAACAGAAGCAAGAGGAAGGAGACACCCCCTAGCCTATGCCAGAGACAAACACGGGAGCATAGTGAAGCGCGTCTAGCAGAAAGCTCCACATACACCACCGTCATGTGTGAAGCGTCAGCAATTCGGCAGGGCTCACGGTTGACGCACTTCGGGCCAGCACATGCACCCGGGGAGCTACACAAGCACTGGGGTGTGTGCCCACGGACCTAGACCAATAAAGTCTAGGGCTCAAGTGTAGAGTGTATTGAACAGCCCAAATAATTACGTGGGAGGACACAGCCCACTCCAGAAGCAGAACCGGTATTTTGAGGGTACCCTTAACACTGCCTGCCCGGGTCCTGACACTAACAGCAATCTAACTTAACTAAGACCAGAGGCGACAAGTTGTGGAGCTTGTACACACAGCTTTGACACGCCACAATGACTAACAAACTCCCTAGAGCAAAGGGCAAGCAACCCACGCTCGATGAATACACCAGAACATCGCCAGGTGCAGAAGGGGCCAGGAGCAAAGACAAAACCCTCGCTGGGGGCACGGATACTATGGGCAAAGACCAGGAGATCCTCGCTGCGATTGCTGACCTGAAAGTGGCTTGGGAAACCAAACTAGGATTGGCCATGGACGAGCTGAAAGCAGCGCTAGAGCTCAAAGTCGGGGCAGTACAAGAGGAGGTGAACCTTCTCCGGCAAGATGTCGGGGTCGCTGGCGGACCGCACGGGGGACCTAGAAAAAGAGGTGGCCCCGAACACGGCGGCGTGTGCAGCCCACAAATCCGAACTTCTTGCCCTAGTACAATGAGTGGGCAACCTGGAAAGTAGGGCGGAAGAGGCGGAAGGATGCGCCCGAAGGAATAACATACGTATTGTTGGATTGCCTGAAGGAGCCAAGGGTTCCAACCCTACAGAGTACATTGAAACAGGAGATAACCGGGGGAGTGTTGACCCAGGGGTTTGCTGTGGAAAGGGCGCACAGGGCCCTGATGAGGAAGCCATCACCGGGAACCCCCCCTAGGCCGGTGATGGCTAAGATCCTGAACTATCGTGATCGGGAAAAAATCCTTGAACACTTCCGGAAGGGCGGAACGATACAAAGGGTGTCGGCAAACATAACCGCATACCCAGATTATACATTGCAGGTGCAACGCTGACGCATGAACTTCGGGGCCGTGAAAAGAAGATTGCGTGAAGCGGGCCACAGGTATATGCTGATCTACCCGGCGAAACTGAAGGTGTTCCACAAGAGCAGATCCTTGTTTTTTGAAACCCCGGAGGACGCTATGGGATGGTTGGACGCGCAGAGCTGCCCCCAAGAATCGGGTATCCAGACAGAAGAAGGCGCAGTAAGTAACATGTGACTGTGGCACCCGCGGTGTCACAGTCCAAGACATTGGGACTTGAATATAGTACAGGACATAGCCTGCTGGAGGGTGCGACTAGGGAAACTTAGATAATAGCGCAGGAGCCTTACAGAACCAGCCCTCATACCCCCATAATCGAGTAGATTAGTTAGGTCACCGGTAGCCCGGTGACACCCTGCCGGGTTCCTGATCTCGGCATTCCGAGGTAGGGCCAAACGCAGGGGAGCCTGAGATCTAGGGATGGAGCTGAGCACTTGTTGGGGTTGGGTGTGGTGGGGGGAGGGAAGGGGTTGTGTGCAGTGGTTTAGAGTTGTGAAGGGGAGAGAGGGGGTTAGTTGTGGAGTTATTGTTGGGAATGAGCCCAATCTAGTGTTAATGCAGGCAGGAGGGGGGGGGGGGACAGGTAGGAGAGGCCGGTCAACCTACAGATGCCATTGGGTAGCCTTAGAGTGGTGACCTGGAATGTGAGGGGCCTCAACAGCTTTCTGAAGAGAAATAAAGTAATGATGCATCTGAAAAGGCTGAAGATTGACATAGCACTTTTACAGGAAACCCACCTCACTAGGGAGAAGCCGGAGGTGGTCAAGAGAAAGTGGAGAGGGATTACCACGGGAGCCGCATACTCGGCTTACGCGAGGGTGGGGGGGGTCATCACGTGGGTGGCAACGCATGTACCATTTCAGTTGCTTCAGACCACAATAGACCCAGAAGGCAGGATGACAGTGGTACGGGGGATGCTGGAAAACAGGGAAGTGAGCATTATAAACTTGTACGCCCCTAACCAAGATGCTGCGGTCTACTTCAGGACCCTATATGGCAAAATTGGCCCCCTATTGGGTGGCGCAATCGTATGGGGAGGGGATTATAACTGTACATTAAATCCCAAAATGGACAAATCAGATGGCAAACCAGATAGGCTCACTCCAGCCGCAAAGGCACTGCAGGCCCTGCTGAGAGACTTTGGACTCGAAGCTATTTGGAGACAGCTACATCCGTCAGTTAGGCAATACTCACACTATGCAGCCCCACATAATCTGCACACAAGGTTGGACTATGTTTGCCCTTGGTCCTGGAGTGGCGACACCAGCCCCCTAGAGTGAGAATCCCGACGTGGAAGCTCAGAGCTGAGGCCCTGCAGGACTCAGGATTCCGTGAGGACTTGAGGGAGGTGATCATAGAGTATTTTGACCCTAATACGGGGAGTGTACAATCGGTGGGTACCTTATGGGAGGCATTCGAAGTAGTAACACGGGGCGCGGCCATATCCAAATCCAGGGGGCTCCAAGGGGGAATAGAACGGGAATTACAGGAATCGGAGAAAGAGCTAGAAGGTTTAATGCGTAAGGGGGGCACCTCACGGGAAGACGGGGAAAGGATGAAGCTGCTGCAACAAGCCAGCAGTGAGCACTGGGACAGATTATGCAAGCTGAGTTATAAGAAATACGTGGAAAGGCAACATGGGTAGGCGGCAAGCCAGGCAGGCTGCTGGCCGGGTTATATAAACACGAAACACCACGACCGGTGACCAGAGAAATTAGTGGGGATGAAGGACAGATCTGGGATACCCAAGAGGAAGTGAATGAAGGGTTCCTTAGATACTACAAACGTCTGTATGGGGTGCAGAGAATGAGATGGATCACGAGATATGGGAAATACTTGAAGATATAGGCCTGCCCAAATTAGACGCTCGGGAGCGGGAGGACCTGGACACCCCAATTACATTAGACGAATTAGAGATAGTGGTGCAGCACCTGCCCATGTGTAAAGCCCCTGGGTCGGATGGTCTCCCTAGCAAATTCTACAAAACACATAGACAGGAAGTGCTCCCCCCGTTGCTGGCCATGCTTAATGAGGCGTTGGAACACAGTAGACTGCCGGAGTCCCTACGGGAGGCGGTGATCATCCCGCTCGTAAAACCCGGTAAGCCAAGTACAGACTGTGGGTCATATAGACCCCTATCGATGCTTAACCTAAACAGCAAAATCCTCACGGCAACGCTGGCTAATAGGTTCAAGCGAGTCATCAGAAAATTGGTACACCCCGATAAACAGGCTATGTTCCTGGCAGGAGCATAACCGACAATCATAGGAGACTCCACCACATTATTGATCAAACGGATAAGGACCCCGGTCAAATGGCAATAATCTCGCTGGATGCTATCAAGGCCTTCGACTCTGAGATGGCCTTGGCTGCTGGCAGTTCTGAGAGAATACGGGATGGGGCCATGGTATCTGAGATGGGTCAAAATGTTATATAGCTCCCCAATTGCTAGGGTCAAAACGGGCGCAATAATTTCGGACAAATGGCAACTCAGCAGGGGCACCAGACAGGGCTGCCCCTGGTCGCCCATGCTGTATATCCTTGCGCTGGAGCCGCTGGCAGTCTGCCTTGGACAACAGTACGGGGAGATAGGGATCCATACTGCGGGGGGTTCACATCTTATATCATTGTATGCCGATGATATACTCTTATATTTGCGCGTCCCAGAGGAAAATCTACAATATGTTCTAGAGGTGATGGAATGGTACGCCACCCTCTCGGGCATAGCAGTAAACCCTAAGAAGTCAAGCATGTTCCCTCTGGGGAGATAGAGAAGTACCCTGCAAAGAAGTGTACCGGTCTTGCCAATACCATGTCAGACCGAGACGTTCCGATACCTAGGAATCAACATATACCACACAACTGAAGATGAACACAACACAGAAAAGGCAGTTGAAGGCATCAAGAATAGCATGGGCTTCTGGTCCAGGCTACCCCTGGCCATGATGGGTAGAGCGGCTTTGATTAAGATGGTAGTCCTGCCCAGAGTATATCACTTTTTTGTAAACATCCCGTATGTGATCCCCCAAATGCTTTTTTTGTCAAACTCCATAGCCTGTGCAGGGGTTTCATATGGCACAACTCCAGGAACAGGGTGGCCCTCTGGAAACTACAAAACTTGTGCGACAAGGGGGGTATAAATCTGCCGAACTTTGAGTTATACTACTTGGGAGGACAGCTGCAGTATGTGGCCAGGTGGTTGTCTGAAGAGGAGACTGCTGAATCCAGGCTACTGTACAAGGACCCTGCCCCCTTCTTTCTCAGAGAGACGGTGTGGTTGCCTAAACCAAAGGTGCTGGGAATGGCGAGACTGCTGGTGCTAGGCTGGGAAATGTGGCACAAAGCATGGCAATTAGTGGGAAACCAACCCCATTCTCTCTGCAGGTGCCGTTAGTAGCGCTTTGCGGGGAGGATTCCCAAATGATAAAACGGATCCGCAGATACTGGGAACCGATGGGCCTGGCGACCCTGGGAGATATATGGCAGGAGGGGGTGGCACTAGACTTTCAGAGATTGATTGAGGACACTGGGGTGCCTAAAGGCCAACACATTACCTATACTAGAATCATTAAACGAGTGCGAGAAAGGTGGCCTGAGGCAGTGCTTGCGGAACAACCTGATGCAACCATTGAGACCATGTATGATGTTTCGGTGGGTGGGCACGAAATATCCCGGCTGTATGAGCTGCTGGGGACTAAGGTGGGTAAGGAGCTGATCCAACTGAGGTGAGACTGGGAGGAGGAGGTGGGAGAACCCATGTCTGATGGGCAATGGGATAGAGCTCAAAGATATCATAAGAAGGTATCCCGAAATGCGAGGTTCCAGAAGATCCAGTTGTACGTCACTCATAGGGCATACATGACCCCCCGAAAAATTGCCAGGTTTGGAGGTCCGGTAGCACAGAAATGCCCACGGTGTGGGGAGTTGGAAGCTGGGATGCTACACATGTTTTGGGCTTGCCCGGAGGTGGGTAGGTTTTGGATAGAGCTGAAGATGCGCCTAGTGGAAAAAGGGATCACGCTGGAGGTGGAGTCAGCCTGGGCATGCATGCTGGGGGGCTTTACCAGACCACGCAACCTGAAGCACATCAGCAAGATTAAAGATCTGGCCTACATCCTGGTCAAACGGAGAATGCCAATGTGCTGAAAAGCTGCCCAACGGCCTAGAATTGAGATGTGGTGGGCGGACCTCATGAAGTGGGCAGAGGTAGAAACGACTGCTTGGTATGAAGCAGTCAGCAAGGGGGGGAGGAGGAGGTGGGGCCTCTGATAGCGTGGAGACAAGTAGTTGCCTCGATGGTTGGACCCTCCCAAGCTGACCATATTGAAGATGATACGGGAGAGATAACTGAAGTAGACACGCCTGGAGCTAAATAAGACATTGATGAGGAATTAGGGGCTCGAGTTATGGGGGCTGGAGGGGGGAGGACCGACACGTTTAACATAATGTGAAGCTTACATGTGGATGTCCTCAACGTTTGTATTGTTTGGAGTGTTGTTAATAAAATAATAAAAATATATTTTTTTAAAAAGTAGCATTTTAGAAGACCATTTATCCTCTCCACAACCCTGTTGGCCTGGGGGTGGTGTGTCGCCTCTTTAGGGGATGCTGCAGGGTTCGGAACTACAGGACATTCTGCCTGGTCAATGTCATTTAGAAGGCAGAGGTCCTGTATCATCTTCCAACTCACCCCTTTTGCCTTTTTGATTGGGTGCCTAGCTGTGTTGCATGGGGAGGTGGAGGGCACTATTATTCCCTGATTCAGAAGTGTCACAATGGTGTCTCGTAAGCCCTCATCTGCCTCTTTGGACAGCGGATACTGTTTAGCTCGAGACAACACCACACCTGGCTTGAGTGTTATTCGGATTAAGTGCCACCCCCTGCAACAGCCCTACATTGTGGGCATTGGTTGTCTATAATCCTTCTGGGACCTGCTCGAAGTCACTTTCAGTGAAGGGGGGGGCGGGGCGACAAGGGCCATTAAGGAACACTGTACCTTTCGATATTGCACCATAATGTCACAGGGGATACAAATTGCTAACACAATCTCTCCATCGTCAACCTGATCCTCAAACAATTCTGCATCGGTCTCTTCTTTAAGGGGCACTGCTGGGTCAATGCACAGTACAGTACACCATTTGCACCCGTCCGGGTCCGTGCCCGCCACAACAATCCTTTTAGCTGATGCAACCAGGCCCTGTAAATCGAGAGAGGATTGTTCCTTCCACAAGCTCTGGGGTCACCACAGGCCGAAAGATGAAATCTGATGGCGCCCACCAACAAGCCTTACCAATCTGAGGCACCACATCAAGCAGTACTGTTATCCCATACACAAACATGTCCGGGTCCATGGGAATGCCGTGAACTACCATCTCACTCCTCTGGCCTGTATGATGACCATTTCCCTTAAGGCGCACATGCCTGGGATGGCGCATACCACCCTGTGGTCCGTGAATGAGATGGTCCTGTTCAGTCTGCGCTACAAATCCCAGCCTAACAAATTTATTGGCAAGGCCTCTGAGTAGAGTAAGGGTGCAGGCACCACTTTTCCTCCTATTTTGAGAGCTACCTCTTCTGTGTAGGGAACCATTGCCACAGCCTCAGAGAATCCTTGCGTGTCGAGAGTTTCACCTGATAGTGGGAATTCGAGGGGATTGTGTCCTCTGACGTATTCCACATCTATGACGGGTAATATCCACAGCTGTGCTGCGTTGGAAAACTTTCGGCAGAGGGTGTCCTGCATCGATGACGTCGATCCATTGTCCCTTGAGGGCCTCAGTCGAGGGTCGATGTCACGGGATGTTATATATAGGACGCACGGCGCCCGTAGCCTCAGTTCCGTTTTGTCCGCAAATGTGTTTGCTTCGGAATCTAGGCGCGCTCGATTCTTTCTTCGTGTACAATGTCTTCATCTTCTTCTACTTCTCCAGCATGGGGTCTGGCATGGATTCACATGCTCATGAATGATCCCCGTCGTCAGGCTGGAAATCCTCGGTAAAGAAAAAATCAGTTTCAGTTTTGTTTCTGAACTGTCTTTCTCCTAATAACCAATCACTGGTATCTGGGTCATACTGCGGGCACCGGGAGCGCCGATTGGTCGGCCTCCTCAGCTGCCAGGCAGGGTGCACCTTTACTGACGTCATCGATGCCCTGGCCCGCGGACACTCGAGTTTCTAAAGTGGCCCTGCATTCCACCCGTGGCCAGGGAGGAAAACCACGTCCCTCAACTGCTGCTGGAAATAAGGGCGATGCTGAAGAAAGGAGCCATCAAGCTCGTCCCAAAGAGGCTCCGGGGCTCCGAGTGGACTCACGATACTTCCTCGTAAGAAAGAAGACCGCCGGCTGGCGACCCTTCCTAGACCTTCGTCGTCTAAACAAATACATCAAGTCCCAGAAGTTCCGGATGGTCACCCTCCAGCACGTGCTGGGACAGATGGAGGAAGGCGACTTCCTATCGTCGCTGGACTTGGAGGATGCCTACTTTCACATCCCCATTCTAAAAGGACATCGAAAGTTCCTGAGATTCGTAGTCCAAGGGTGACATTATCAGTTCAAGGCCCTTCCCTTCAGATTGAAGTCGGCGCCCAGGGTACTCACCAAGTGCCTAGCACCAGTGGCGGCACGGCTGCACCTGCAGGGGATCCACGTCTACCCCTACCTGGACGATTGGCTCATCCGAGCAAAGACAACAGAAATCGCCGTCTGGCACACTGCGAAGACCGTCCAACTGCTCGCGGAGCTGGTGTCACAAGTCTTTCCCCTTCGCACCTGTCTGTATTTACTCGTGATCTTCGGAGATGTCTTCTTTCGCACAGTTCGGGATTTATATAATCCCGTGCGTAGGTCCTCGGATTACAGTGTGTGGTTCGTAACCCAACTCCAGGATACGTTCAGATGTCGAAGACAAGGAAATAACGAGGTTCGCACTCGGAGACCCAAATGCGATAGAAATCCAGGATATGCAAGGTAAGGATAAGGGGAAGGAAGGAAGAAGAGGAATTCAGGGAACCGGGAGCCAGGAATCAAAAGTAAGCGCTGAACAAGCTCCGGCAACACATGTCCGACTACTGCAAGCGGTAGCATTGAAATGCGCAGAGCCGCGGGGGCGTGTCTGCTTTGTAGAATGTAGATCGTGTAACGCAGAGACTGGCAAACAGCGTTCCGTGCTCAGCGGCCATGTTGGAAGGACTACTGAACTCAGTCCCCCATGGGTCAGGGACCACTAAGTCCACAAGGGACGCAAACGGCGGTTCATGACAGCTGGGATTCTCGATCAACTTCGCGAAATCCCACTTAGTGCTGTCGCAAGTCGCCCTGTTCCTGGGAGCTAGGCTCGACACAGTGACGCAATTGGCCTCTCCGTCGGAGGAAAGGATGAAGGCCATCCTGGGCAATGTGCAACGGCTGTCGACCATGGAGGTGGCCAGGGTGAGGTCCATCAAGTCCCTGCTCGGCATGATGTCCTCGTGCATCTACTTCGTGCGCCTGTGCAGGTTGCGGATGCGTCCGCTACAAGAGTTCTTTGACGCCCGGTGGATGCAGGCGACGGGCAGCTTCGAAGACAGGATCTCGCTCAACGAGACCTTCCGCCAAGCGATCCGGTGGTGGGGCACCCGCGCGTGTCTGGCGGCGGGTATGGACTTCCAGACCCGGCACATCAGGAGACAGTGACGACGGACGCCTCACTGGAGGGATGGGGGGGCGCATACCTGAGATCTCCACGTAAGAGGCGTTTGGCTCCCGGTGGAGAGGTCGCTACACATCAATGTCCTAGAGCTCCGAGCCGTGTTCTGGGCCCTCAGGTCGTTCCTCCCGTCCCTCAAGGGCAAGATGGTAAGGATCTTCACAGACAACACCACCACAATGTTCTACATCCGGAAGCAGGGAGGCACCAGATCCCCAGCCCTATCCAAGGAAGCCCAGGATCTGTGGCACTGGGCCGTCGCCCAGGGGATGTTTCTGGTACCCTTCCATCTGGCAGGAATAAAGAACACCATCGGCGACTCTCTCAGCAGGGAGCTACGCTCGTGCCACGAGTGGGAGCTGCGTCAGGATCAAGTGGATCTACTTTTCCAACCATGGGGCATTCCCCAGATCGACCTATTCACGACGGCGGAGAACACTAAGTGCCGGAGGTTCGCCAGCAGGTTTACCCAGCCTGGGGACGGCCTGTTCCTGTATGCATTCCCCACCGTTGCCGTTGGTACTGCGACTCATCAACCAACTCAGACGGTCCCGGTGCAGGATGATCCTCGTCAAACCGGCGTGGCCGAGGCAGATCTGGTTCCCAGACCTTCTGGACATGTCGGCGCTCCCCCCAGTCAAACTGCCGACAGACGCGGACCTCCTCGCCAGAGAAGGACATGCCATCCTCCACCACGATCCGCGGTTGCTGAACTTGCAGGCCTGGCTCCTGCAGCACTAGAGTTTGGAGGGTACAATATCCCGGCGGACTGCAAGGAGGTGCTTGCAAAGGCCAGGGTGTCCTCAACTCTCAAGTGCTATGGAAACAAATGGAAGAGGTTCTCTGTCTGGTGCCGTGCACAGAAGATTAACCCTCTGTGGATTACGGGCCCTCAAGTGCTGCCGTATCTACTGTCGCTGGCCAAGGCGGGGCTAGCTCATGCCTCCATCAAGATACATCTGGCTGCAATTTCCCGCTACACCAGGACGCTGGGGCGATCATCTCTGTGGTCTCATCACCTGGTGAAGGAGTTTATGAAGGGACTGTTCTGATCATTCCCGCCAGTGAAGGCTCCAGCCCCGGCGTGGGAGCTCAACGTGGTGCTGGGCAGGCTCATGGGGCCGCCATTCGAGCCTCTGCATTCGGCACTATTGAAGTTCCTATCGCGGAAGACAGCGTTTCTTGTAGCCATCAACTCCCCACGACAAGTGGGGAGATCCAGGCCCTCTCCTGCAGACCACCCTACCTGACATTCCACGAGACTAGGGTGGTGCTGAGGACGCACCCCTCCTTCATGCCCAAGGTGCCGTCGGACTTCCATCTCAACGAGCCCTTGGTGTTACCTGTTTTCTTCCTGTCGCCTTTGTCGCCGGCCGAGAGGACTTTGCACTCGCTGGATGTGGCTAGAGCGCTGAAGTTCTACGTGGACCACAAAAAGAGTTTTCGGAAGACATCACAGCTGTTTGTGAACTTTGGGACTTTGAACCAAGGGAAGGCCCTCTTGAAGGGTTCCATTTCCAGATGGCTCTCCGGCTGCATCATGCACTGTCACCGGTTGGCAAACCAACTGTTGCCCAGCCGTTCGAGAGCCCATTCGACCAGAGCGATCGCTGCTACCACAGCGTTCTTGTCTGGTGTGCCCCTGCTGGACATCTGCAGGGCTGCTATGTGAAGGTCGACACACACCTTCACGAGATTCTACTGCATCGACCGGGATTCCATGGAGGAGTCCAGAGTCGGCCAGGCAGTGCTGGTCAACCTGTTCGCCTGAAGGTGGGCCTGGTGATGGGGTAAGAGATGCTTAATGTTGAGTTGTATGTAAATTCTTAATGTTGAGCCTTGCCACCTCCCGTGGTTGTGCATGTGTGTACTGCTATGTATTCTTGTATTCATGAGCATGTAAATCCATGCCAGACCCCATTCTGGAGAAGGAACAAGTTACTTACCTGTAACTGTTGTTCTCCAGCGTGGGTCTGGCATGGATTCACATGCGAACCCTCCCTCCTACCCCTCTGAAGCTCTTCTCTTGGTCCTACTGCCACTTTACGTGCTACCAAATCTGAAGATGGCTGCCAGAGCAAGGGCTTGGGTAGAGGGCAGTCATTGCCTAAGGGCAGTATGACCCAGAGACCAGTGATTGGTTATTAGGAGAAAGACAGTTCAGAAACGAAATTGAAACAGATTTTTTCTTTACCGAGGATTCCCAGCCTGACGACGAGGAATATTCATGAGCATGTGAATCCATGCCAGACCCATGCTGGAGAACAACAGTTACAGGTAAGTAACTTGTTCCTACCCCGAAGTCGGGCTTTTAAAAATGTCAGGACTGCGGTTCGAAGATGTCGATCACGGACCCGCACGACATCTGCCTCTGGTGCCTCGGCGAAAGCCACACCACCGACGACTAAGACCTTGCGGGAATGGAAGGGGAATTTGAAGGTAGGTAGGGTGTCTAAGCCCCATAAATCGAAGTCCGCTGGGCTTTCGGCCAATGACTCGAGGGGCGACTCTCTGCATCGGCGAAAATCCAGGGGGTCTCGGTCTAGGAGTGGGTCCTGCCATTCCTCTGCCTCGTCGAGCCATTCTAGGAAGCGTTGTCACCGGTCGCCTTCCCCTTCCTCGTTGGAGGAGGACTCCGACAGACGGTTGACTTGTCCTACCAAGTCTTCATCACTGGCCGAATGGGATGCATTCCTCCAGCGGATGTTAGCGATTTTCGAGTCGCAAGGCACAGTTCCGTCCACGCCTTTGAAAGAAGCCGGCAAGGAATGGGCTTGGTCGGTCGGCGCGATCGAGAGCCGTCGAGGTCCCGATCGGACAAGGGAGATCGCCATAGCCGTGCCAGGTCCAGATCCCGGTCCTCGATGCCATCGAGACCGTCGGCACCTGTGAAGCCTTCCAAGAAGGCATCGACGCCATAGTCGCCGTGTCCGTCGAGGGGCTCTCTCGAGGCTCCGGCCTCGAAGTCGTCGTTGATGCCGTCGGCGCCTCGGTCGATGCTGATTCCTTTGGCGCTATCAGCGTCGTTTGTGGAGGATTTGCCGGTGGTGCCCCTGAGGGCTGTGGAACCTCCGAGGAAGGCTGCCAGTAAGTCTGAGGCCTGTTTTTGAGCCCTATTCTGTTCCTCCTCCTAGATTGGAGTTTTTCCAACCTTTGCAGGATATTTCAGAGGTTGAGGAACTGTCTGATGAGGAGATGGACTTGCCTGTGCCTCCTGATGTCCCTGATGAACTTTTGTCTGGGCATAGTCAGATGGAGGAACTCGGTCAGTCATTGCATGACGCTAGTGGCCTTGACACCTCGCCAGAGGTGGAGTTTGGCCGACCTGAGCCTGGGGCGCATGCGGATTCCTCCTATCAGCATCTCATGTCAAGGGTGACAGAATACTTGGGGTGGTCTGCTCCACCTGTTGAGGTTGCTCAGGATGATTTGACAGACATCCTGGATCAAGGTCCGCCCACTGACCCGGTGTTGCCGTTTCACATGGCTTTGCAAAGGAGGGTGGCAGTGGCTTGGACTGCTCCGGAGAGTCTACCAGCAGTTAATAAGTCGCTTCCGAAGAAATACCGCCCATCCAGTAGTGACCCCTGCTACTTATCGACGCACCCTACTCCGGAGAGTTTGGTGGGGCAGGCGGCTACGGCCCCCTCGAAGCAGGATGCATACCCTACCATCCCTCCTGATGGGGACGATAAGTGCTTTGATGGTTGGGCGAAGAAGGTATTTTCGGCTGGGGGTATGGCGTTGAAGTCGGCCAACTCCACTTGTGCCTTAGCGAGATTTGCACACACTCTGTGCAACTGTGCGTCTTTGGAGGCTGAGCATATTCCCGAAGGGGAAGAAAGGGATGGTTTTCTAGCCTGTGTGCAAGACAGCAAGGATGCCATGTGCGAATCCCTTCAGTCGGGTTTGGACACAGCAGACTGTGTCAGCCGGTCCATGGCTGCAAGCACCGTGACAACAAGGTTTGCGTGGTTGCGGCAGTCGGGGTTTGATCTTGATGTGCAATCCCGGCTTCTGAACATGCCATTTGACGGGGTTCATCTGTTTGGCAGCAAGGCTGACGAGAGCCTTGAGAGGTTGCAGACCTCCAAAGCTGCAGCAAAGTCTTTGAGCGCTGCTGTACGTCAACCTCTGCCTTTTCGTCCTAGGGGACAGCAATGGAGGGGAGGTTCCTTTCGGTACTGCTCTTCCTTTGGTAGATCGAGAGGAGCTGCCAGTCAAAGGGGCCACCGTTGGAGTACCAGGGGTGGAAAGCAAGGTACTCTGGGTGCTAAAGCCGCTCAGGCAGTTGCCTCTTTGCCCTCAGGCACTCCCAGAGCCGCGTCCGCTCAGTCATGAGGCCTTGTCCCATGGTTCGCCGGTTGGGGGTAGACTTGCGCAGCATCTTGGAGATTGGCTGGCCATTACTTCAGATGTGTGGGTTCTGGAGATCATAGCCCATGGCTACTGTCTTCCCTTCCGGCAGAGGCCTCATGACAATCCATCGGGGAAGCTCTCTTTGAAGCGTCCTGATCCGCTCCTTGCGCAGGAAATCCTATCCCTGCTGGAGAAAGGCGCCATAGAACTGGTGCCTATAACGGAGAGGAACAAGGGATGGTATTACCCTTATTTTTTTAACCTGAAAAAAGACTGGGGTTTGAGACCCATCATGGACTTGCGTTGGTTGAACAAGCTCCTCAGGAAGGACAAGTTCAAGATGGTAACTCTTTCCCAAGTCCTCCAAGCCCTTCAACTTCAGGATTGATTGGTGTCTCTGCACCTCAAGGATGCTTGCTATCATATGCCGATTCATCCCAAGCACAGGAAGTACCTGAGGTTCGCGGTTGGCGACTGGCATTTTCAGTTTCGGGTCCTGCCGTTCGGATTTACCTCTGCCCCAAGGGTCTTCACCAAGCTAATGGTGGTGGTGGTGGCAGCGTATCTCAGGGAAGGGGGATTCACGTCTACCCCTACCTGGACGATTGGTTGATCAGGGCGCGCTCTCCCGAGCAACCCCTGGATCATCTATCCGTCACCTGCCACTCCCTTCACAAGCTGGGCTTCTCTCTCAATTTAAAGAAGTCACATTTGACAACTACCCAGCGGCTCCAATACATCAGAGCAGTGCTCGACACATCCCTGGGGCAGTGTTCGCCTCCCCAGGTGAGGGCTCATCACATTCTGCAGATGGTGGACAACTTTCAACGTGCACAGAGTCTCCTGGCGTTCGAGTTCTTGAGGTTGCTCGGCCTCATGGCATCCTGCATTTTCCTGGTGCCAGAGGCCAGGCTGCGGATGAGATCTCTGCAGTGGGCTCTCAAGCTGCAGTGATCGCAGTTCTCCGGCAGGTTCTCCTCATTGCTCTCCCCTTCCTTCACTGCACTCGGTGGCCAGCTCAGTTTGTGTTGCCTCTAATTCCTCCTCTAACTCCTTCTCCGATTTATTCTCCCGTGGCGTAATGCTGTTCAGTGTTGATATGGGGTTGGGGCAGTGCCAGGCGAGGGCACATAGGTTGGGTTGGTCTATCCTGTGGCTTGGCAGGCGGGCCGTAAGTCTATAAAGCCCCTCTTAAGCGCGGGCTGCAGCACTTCCTCTGGTGCTGTTGCATTCACTATATTTGAGGTGGCACTATCTGCGCTAGGGGCTTACATCCGGCGGTGTCCCCTATATCCTCTACCATTTTTTCCACAAGTCTGAAATCTTTTAGTTTCTGCAGTTGTTTACCTTTATATTTAGAAGTTGGGAACATGCTTGCATGCTCTAATATCTCTGTTATTAGTACCCTGCTCTGGCCAGGGGTGGGGCATCCCCCCTTGGGTCTCTGCCACCCACTGTTTGTGGTACTTCTCTGTCTTATCCTTGGACAATGTCAATGCACTATACATATACTCCAGCAGTCATTACCCCCATATTGGCAATGTTATATTCAAAAGAAGCTTCTAGTTATACGTCACACACAATGTTGTTATGACCATCATTACCAGTCCCCCCCTCGCACACACTCCCTCACTCTTCACAGCCAATCATCCACACAACTCCTGCAGGCCCCCTCTTGGCCTCCTACAACACAATAATAATTGAACACAGCAAAACAACAAACAGAAACAACAAGCCAAAATAAAATCCACTTCCTTGTCTCCTTCCCCCACCCAGAATATATTGGGCACAGGAATCCGAGCTCTTTACTTATACGGCGCTCCTACTTTTGTATTCCCTTATCACAATAAAAATATGGCACCACCTTCTCCCCTAATCGGAAAGGATCCCACACTCCGGTTTTCCTCCTTGTTATCTCCTCAATAATAATAATAATAATAATAATACAAAATATAGAAATAGCCACATGGCCTTCCACACTCTCCCCTCACACATACCATGTCTCCCCACTCGCTCTTGCCACACAAGGGAAGAATACTCAAAGGCATACAGGGGACAAATGAGTAACGAGATAAACACACGTAGGGGGGTCCCCCAAATGAACCATTCAGCAACTAATTTAATGGCCCAGTTTTAGCTCATACCAGGTCCCATTCCATATGCTGTTTGAATCACCACACAGATATAATACAGTGTTTGTCATTTTATACAAAATAGTTATAATTTATTGCGTAGGCCATTGGTCCTACGTTAACAAAGTAAAAAAACCACATAAATACATATATCGATATGGAAGATGTGTATATATACATCTAATAGCATTTCAGTGATTCAATCATAAAACGAAAGGTGACACAGAGACAATTCTGTAATTTGGAGGGAAGCGGGCACAAAACACTGTCTTCCTGGCCCTATCTGGCTAATAAGTCACAGAAATCCTCCAAAACATAGTGTCACCTAATACATATTCTAAAATTGATTATGCATGACAAGATGAATTGTACATGACTGAAAATACACAGATATATGTCTTTCACCTCGTACTCCGGTTCTCCTTCGATAACTTCAGGCTCCGGTAGTTTTTTGATCCTAGTCTCAGGCTTCACAGGGCTTTAAGAGTGAAACGTGAAACACTGGATGAATTTGCATATTGGCGGGTAGATCTAGTTTTACTGCGGCCAGGTTGATGATGGCCTTGATGGGATAAGTTCAGAAATATCTGGGACAGAAGACCCAAGGTCCTTTTTAATGGTATATTTCTGGCAGCCAACCATACTTTATCCCCAATTTGGTAATGTGGAGCTTCCCTTCTATGCCTGTCGGCAAACTTTTTTTGTTGTTCCTTGGCTTTAGTTAAATTCTTGGTTGCTTCCTTAAGAGTTTGAGTAATAGTCTTATGTAGAGAGGTGATTGCCGGCATTTCGAAGGGATTGTGTCCTCCGACGTATTCCACATCTATGACGGGTAATTACCAAAGCTGTGCTGCTTCGGAAAATGTTCTGCGTCGATGACGTCGATACGCTGTCCCTCGAGGGCCTCCTTCGAGCCGACGTCACCGGATGTTATAAGTAGGACGCACGACGCCCGTAGCCTCAGTTCATTTTTTCCGCAAACATGTTCGCTTCGGAATCTCGGCGCGCCTCGGTTCTTCTCCTGTTGAATTGGTTCTTCGAACTCGGTTGTTTATGAAGTATAATTTCTTCGTCGTCTTCTACCCCGCGGTCGGGCTTCAAGAAGTGTCGGACTGCGGTTCCAAGATGTCGCTTACGGACCCGCACGACGTCTGCCGCTGGTGCCTCGGCGAGGACCACACCACCGATGACTGTGATGAAGGCCAGTCTTTGACGTCGAAGGCCTTGTGGGAGAGTAAGAAGAAGCTGACTGTAGGTAGGGTTTTCAAACACCCGAAAGTCGAAATCCGGTGGGCTTTCAACCGACGATTCGAGGGGCGACTCTCCGCATCGGCGTAAGTCCAGGGGTCTCGGTCCCGGAGTGGTTCCCGCCATTCCTCTGCCTCTTCTAGGCACTCTTGGAAGTGCCGTAGCCGGTCGCCTTCCTCGTCCGAGGACTCCGCCAGACGGCGGGTAGCTTGTCCCAACAAGCATTAATCTCTGGCGGAATGGGACGCATTTCGCAAGGAGATGATGGCGATTCTTGAATTGCAGGGCTCTGTTCTGTCCGCGCCTTTGAGAAAAGCCGGCAAGGAACGTGCTAGGGCCACTGCTCCACTGCTCACACACCTGCTCGAGCGATTTGCGCGATCATCGGCAGCTGTCGAGGTCCCGATCGGACAAGGTAGATCGCTCTGGCCATGCCCGTTCCAGGTCCCGGTCCTCGACGCCCTCGAGACCGTCGGAGCCTGTGATGCTTTCTAAGAAGGCATCAACGCCATCGGCGCCATGTCCGTCGAGGGGCACTCTCTAGGCTCCGCCTCCGAGGAAGTCATCGACTCAATCGGCGCTGAGGCCGTCGAAGGACATGCTCAGGGATTCCGTCGACGCCCTAGATGCCTTTTGAGGAGGCTTTATCAGAGGTGCCCCGGAGACCGGTGGAAACCCTGAGGGAAGGCACTGAGTAAGTCAGTGAGGCCTGTGTTTGAGCCTTTTTCTGTACCCTCATCTAGGGATTTATTCCAGCCTTTGGATTATATCTCAGAGGTGGATGAAGGGTCAGATGTGGAAGGGTTTGTCTCTCCTGAGGTTCCTGACGAACTGTTGTCTGGTCATAGCCAGATGGAAGACCTGCGTCAATCCTTGCATGATGCCAGTGGTCTGGACACCTCCCCGGAGGTTGAATTTGGCAGGTCTGAGCCTGGTACACACAACGAGTCTTCGTACAGGCGTCTCATGTCAAGGGTGACACAGTACTTGGGGTGGTCTGCTCCACCTGTGGATTTTCTGCAGGATGACCTGACAGATATTTTGGACCAAGGTACACCCGCTGACCCGGTGTTGCCATTTCATATGGCCTTACAAAGAAGGGTGGCGGCAGCTTGGACTGCTCCGGAGAGTCTCCCGGCAGTGAATAAATACCGTCCAGCCAGTGGCGACCCCGGCTACTTGTCTTTGCATCCCAATCTGGAGCGTTTGGTGGTGCAGACGGCTATGGCCCCAGCGAAACAGGTGGCGTACCCTACCATCCCTCCTCATGGGGACAACAAGCGCTTCGACGGTTGGGCGAAGAAAGTATTTTCATCTGGGGGTATGGCTTTAAAGGCAGCCAACTCTGTCTGTGCCTTGGCAAGATTCACTCAAACTTGTCTATCTTTGGCGGCTGAACATATTCCCGAAGGGGAGGAACGGGATGGTTTTCTTGCCCTCGTTCAGGATGGCAAGGATGCCATGTGTGAATCAGTTCAGTCGGGTCTGGACATGGCAGACTGTGTCAGCCGGTCCATGGCGGCGAGCACCGTGATGCGCAGGTTTGCATGGTTCCGGAAGTCGGGGTTTGCTCCTGATGTACAGTCCCGGCTTCTAAACATGCCCTTTGATGGTGACCATCTTTTTGGCAGCAAGGCTGACGAGAGCCTTGAGAGGTTGCAGACCTCCAAAGCTGCAGCGAAGTCGTTGAGCGCTGCAGTTCAGCAACCTCCACCCCTTCGTCCTAGGGGACAGCAATGGAGGGGAGGTTCCTTTCGATATTACTCGTCCTTTGGTAGATCGAGGGGTGCTGCCAGTCAAAGGGGCCAACGTAGGAGTACCAGAGGTGGAAGACAAGGTACTTGAGGTGCCAAGGCTGCTCGGGCAGTTGCCTCTTTACCCTCAGGCACTGCTGCAGCCGCTTCAGCTCAGTCATGAGGCCAGGCCCCATGCTTCGCCAGTTGGGGGAAGGCTGGGGCAGCATCTGGTAGAATAGCGTCCCATTACTTCAGATGTGTGTGTTCTGGAGATCATAGCCCTGGGCTACTGTCTTCCTTTCCGGCAGAGGCCTCACGACAATCCACCAGGAAAGCTCTCTTTGAAGAGTCCGGATCCGCTCCTTGCGCAGGAAATCAAATCCCTGCTGGAGAAGGGCGCAATAGAACTGGTGCCTGTAGCGGAGACGAACAAGGGATGGTATTACCCATATTTTTTTATCCCGAAAAAAGACGGGGGATTGAGACCCATCATGGACTTGCGTGATTTGAACAAGCTCCTCAGGAAGGACAAGTTCAAGATGGTTACTCTCTCTCTCCAGTCCCCCAGACCCTTCAACTTCAGGAATGGTTGGTGTCTCTCGACCTCAAGGATGCTTACTTTCATGTGCCGCTTCATCCCAAGCATAGGAAGTACCTGAGGTTCGCGGTTGGCGACTTGCATTTTCAGTTTCGGGTCCTGCCGTTCAGATTGACCTCTGCCCTGAGGGTCTTCACCAAGCTCATGGTGTTGGTGGCAGCATATCTCAGGAAAGGGGGGGGGATTCACGTTTACCCTTACCTGGATGATTGGTTGATCAGGGTGCGCTCTCCTGAGCAAGTCCTGGATCATCTGTCAGTTACCTACCACTCCCTTCACAGGCTGGGATTCTCCCTCAACTTAAAGAAGTCCCACTTGACACCTACCCAGCAGCTCCAGTACATCGGAGCAGTGCTCGACACATCCCCGGCAAAAACAAAGAGGTGATGGCTGGAAGGTTTAGAATTAATCTTAGCCACTGGCAATGCTCTGGGCAACCCTCCAGACCACTGTTCTTCGCCTGCCAAGCCATTACAGAAGGGAAAGACCATATGCAAATCAGGCTTGGCCCCACCCCAAAAGAGGCAGTCCAGCCCGAACTGCTAGGCCACATACCTTCTGCACGAAACCACAAGCATCCCCAAACATGTTTCGCCCTTGTTGGGGCTCAGCAGTGAGGAGTAGCTTGGGTCTCTAGGCCCAGCAGGCACGGGACCCACGTCTGGGCATACCCGTCCCACTCGGGGTGACGTAGCAAAAACAAAGAGGTGATGGCTGGAAGGTTTAGAATTAATCTTAACCACTGGCAATGCTCTGGGCAACCCTCCAGACCACCGTTCTTCGCCTGCCAAGCCATTACAGAAGGGAAAGACCATATGCAAATGAACGGTCGCCCAGGATCTTCTGTGGTGGGCCGTCGAAGGCAATCTGATGAAGGGGGCTCCATTTTGGCTACCCTGGCCGGAGGGAACGATCGTCATGGACGCATCCCTCACGGGATGGAGAGCTCATGCCAACGAGTTGACAGTCAGCGGTTGTTGGTCTCCGTCGGAGTCCAGACTCCATATCAATCTGTTGGAGCTGAGGGCCATCAGGCGAGCTCTGAAGGCTTTTCTGCCGTCTATGCGGGGGAAGAATGTCCTGATTCTGATGGACAATACAGTGGGCATGCACTACCTCAACAAAAAGGGGGTTCCCCGTCATTCCGCAAGTGCTGTGGAGGTTACGGAGGTTCGGTTCCCGAATGATCCTCATTGTTCCGGCATGGGCCAGGAGAGCGTGGTACCCATACCTTCTCGACATGTCCATCTGCCCTCCACGCTGTCTTGCCTACCAAGATTATCTACACTCACGGGAGGGGGGTCGGGTTCTCCATCCAGAGGTCAAGTCTCTCAACCTTCATGCTTGGTTTCTGAAAGGTTGAGGTACAAGGATTGGGACCTCCCTGAAGACGCGATGGAGGTGTTGCTTTCGGCCAGAAGGCCTGCAACAAAGTCCCTGTACCGTTGCAGTTGGAGAAAGTTCTGCGACTGGTGCAGGGTAAAGAATGTGGATTTTACATGTGCCATTCCTGTGGTTCTGTCTTTTTTGCTTTCGTTAGCCAAGAAGGGCCTGCAAGTGGGTACCATTAAGGGTTACCTGGCGGCGCTGTCCATATTGAAGCGCTCGTCTGCGGAGTGTTCTTATTTTAAGATTCCTTTGATTTCTCAGTTTCTGAAAGGGCTAACTAATGTGTTCCCACTGTCACCTTTCCAGGTGCCCTGTTGAGATTTGAACTTAGTTCTGAAATTCCTAATGGGAGCTCCGTTTGAGCCCTTACATTCTTGTCCTTTGAGACTGTTGACCTTTAAAACTGTATTTTTGGTTGCGGTTACTTCCGCTCGCAGAGTGAGTTGCAGGCACTATCCGCCAAGCCACCTTTCATGGTGTTACATAAGGACAGGGTTGTCCTTAGGGTCCGTCCTTTTCTTCCGAAGATTGTGTCAGACTTTCATTTGAGCCAGAAAGTCCTTCTTCCGGTGTTCTATCCTCCTCCACATCCTGGTAGGAAGAGGAGAGGCTCCTATAGGTTGGATCCTAGGAGAGCTTTAAGTTTCTACATCTCACGCATGTCCCGGGTCAGAGTGGACGATCAGCTCTTTGTAGGATACGCTGGAAGGCGATTTGGTCAAGCTGTTACTAAGCAGACCTTGTCCAGATGGGTTATCTTGGACAATCTCTGAATGCTACCGTCTGGCGGGTAAGGACCCTCCCGTAGGCTTACGGGCCCATTCTACTAGGGGTGTGGCTGCCTCTACAGCTCTGCAGAGTTGTGTTCCCATTCATAACTTTTGTGAAACAGCCACATGGGCCTCTGTCCATACTTTTGTAAAACACTACTCCCTGGATTCTATCCATGGGCAAGAGTTTGCCTTTGGCAAGGCGGTCCTCGATTCTGCAAATTAATTGCACATTCTAAAATTCTAAATTCTTTTCCCGCCTCCATACTTTGGTACTGCTTTGGGAGTCTATCATAGATGTGGAATACGTCGGAGGACACAATCCCTTCAAAGAACAAGTTACTTTCTTACCTGGTAACGTTCTTTCGATGGGATGTTCCTCCGACGTATTCCACACTGCACCCTCCCAGCCTGCCCCTCTACAGAATTTCTTATGCGATTGCAGCTTACGTTTCCACAAGGCTTTCTGTAGCCATACTGGCAGAAGATTGGTGCCACACATTCTGGGAAAAAACTACAACTGAGGCTATGCGCGTTGTGCGTCCTACTTATAACATCCTGTGACGTCGGCTTGACGGAGGCCCTCGAGGGACAGCATATCGACGTCATTGATGCAGGCGCCGAAATTTTCCGAAGCAGCACATTACCTGTCATAGATGTGGAATACGTCGGAGGAACATCCCATCGAAAGAAGGTTTCGAGGTTAGAAAGTAACTTGTTCTTCTAACTTGTCAAGTGGGTCAAAGTAGGACGTCTGTGGATGCCGACCATTCATTATATAGAATGGGGTTTATCCAGTACTGGTGTGGATAGTTGTTATTGTATGCAAATTCAGTTAACCAAAGAACGTCCTTCCAGGATCCTTCAGTCTGCTGCAGCATGCATCTCAGGTATTGCTTTAAAGTCTGATTAGTCCTCTCAGTTTGACCATCGGTTTAGGGATGGTGACTGGTGGACAGGCGAAGGTCAATCTGCGCTATCTTGCAACAAATCCTCCAGAAGGCTGAGACAAATTGCATTCCTCGATCAGAAATCCGTACCGAAGGGAAACCATGTAGTTAGATTACTTGCTCTAGGAATACAGTAGCCAGAGTTCCATCTTTAAGAATAAATCTACCACACTAAAATTGTGTTGAAGCCGTCGCAGGGAGGTAAATCTGTAATGAAGTCCATGGATAACGTATGGCAAGGGACTTGTGGTATATAGCCAGTGGACGCAATAATCCTGCGGGACTGGACTTTTGGGATTTTTGTTGTGCACAAACTCTGCAGGTTGCAATAAATTGGGCCAAGTCCTTTCTCCAGGTTGGCCACCAATAATTCTTCCTGATTTTGGCCCGTGTTTTAGTAATCCCGGGATGTCCCTCCACTAATGACTCGTGGTAATTTGCTATAATCTTATTTTGAGTTTCTCTGTCTTTAATGTATAGTCTCCCCTGGAAATAGGGTAAATTATCGGTGATGGAGTACTGGTCTTCCTTGTTTAACCATTCTTGTTGGACGGTTTGGTCCATTTGAGACTGGAGGTCGACCTTCAAATCTTCCCAGCAGGCGGTTACTGCGATCTGATTTTGAATTCGCTCTTCCTGAATGATAGGTACTGGTTCTGATGGTATAAACGCATCTTTGTCTTCTCCCATTCGTGGCAGAGCGTCTGCTTTTCCGTTACGCACTCCTGGTCGGTATGTAATCACAAAATCGTACTGCACAAAGAAAAGAGCCCAGCGAAGCTGACGAGAAGATTGGACCTTGGCAGTTTTTAAATATTGCAAATTACGGTGATCCGTGATAACGGTGACAGTATGTCTAACCCACAGGAGGTAGTGTCTCCAGGTTTTAAGGGCTCCTTTGATCGCCAATAATTCTTTGTCGGTTATGGCATAGTTCATTTCTGGTGCTGTAAACTTACGGGACTAAAATGCTATGGGATGTAACTGCCCAGTGTCCTGCTCCCTTTGTGATAACACCGCCCCCATGGCCACACTGGAGGCATCGGTCTCAACTACATAGGGCAGATCGGGTCGAGGATGCCAAAGAACGGGTGCTGAAGTGAAAGCCAATTTCAATTCCTGGACGGCCTTTTCGGCATCAGGAGTCCAAGAAAACGTTTTTATTCTTTCTTAGTAAAGAAGTAATAGGATGAACGATTTGAGAAAATCCCAGGATGAATCGCCGTTAGAAATTGGCAAACCCGAGTACGCTCTGCACTCCCTTGGTCGATGTCCTCGTGGGGTAAGCATGAAGCCCAAGAACTCGACTTCCGTGACATGCAAAAACATTTTTCCAATTTGGCAAGCAGCCGATCCTTACAGAGTTTTTCCAGAACGGCCCTTACATGAGGATGTCGTCGATGTAGACAAGGACACAGGCGTCCAGCAGTTTGTGGAGTACATTGTTCATAAAGAACTGAAATGCTTCTTGTGCGTTGCATAACCCAAAGGGCATGACCTGGTACCCAAAGTCTGTATTTGGTTCGGAATGCTGTCTTCCATTTCTCACATTTTTTCACTCTTACCAAATGGTAAGCTCCTCGTAGGTCCAATTTTGTATAGATTTGAGCATTCTTTACTTGGTCAAGTAGTTCGGAAATGAGTGGCAGAAGAGATCTATTTTTCACAGTAATCAGGTTTCACGCCCTATAATCTATACAAGTTCTGAGGTCTCCTTCCTTCTTTGGCACGAAGGAGAGAGCTGAGGAGGCTGGGGACTTGGACGGTGGATGAACCCATTAGCTAGGTACTGATCTAGATATGTTCTTAGGTGCTGATTTTCTTGCTCAGACAGAGCGTAGATTCTGCTGCAGGGAATTTATGCCCCTGGACCAGATCGATTTGGCAGTCGTAGGTTCTGTGTGGAGGCAGGGTGTTAGCTTGTTCCTTTTGGAACACGTCCAGAAAATCTTGATATTCGGAAGGTAATGAGCCAGAAATTCCTAGGATGGGTTTCCCCTTGAGTTGTAGATTCCTCACGTCCCTATGGTAGCAGCTCTTTGCACATTCTTGAGGGAAGGTCATCTTTCTTGTGTGCCAGTCAATCCTTGGGTTATGGGTTTCAAGCCACGGCATTCCTAGGATCATTTGCAACTGGGGGGCCTCTATAAGATCAAACGAAATGCTTTCCCGATGACCATCCTGACATGTCAGCATTACCTTATCAAGTTATTAGCCCCGAAGACAGCTGAGAGCCATCCACAGCAGTAACGTTTTCCGAGTGTGATTTCTGCTGAAGTAGAAGGCCTATCCGTGCGGCCAAATCCTGATCGATGTAATTTCCCACTGCACCACTATCAATTTAGGCTTCTAGAGCATGTACTGTTGACTGTTGTTGGTGATGGGTTATTAATACCGGGATGACCAGGTGTGAGGTCTGTACAACTTTCTTAATTCTGCTGGACAAGTGGACCCCTACACTTGCCGGGTGTCTGGTTTTCCAACTGCTGTTCCTTTTCTTCGTTGCCATTGTTCGTGGCAGCTACCATCTTCTTGGGGGGTTTAATAGGGCAATCTTGCAAGAAATGTCCAGCCTTTCCGCAATGTAAACAAAGTTGTTATTGTCGCCTTCTTTCCCTCTCAGCCTTCGAAATGGGAGCTCGTAATCCTCCAATTTGCATAGGTTCAGTGGTTTCATGAACCCTGGTTTTATTGCCCCGAGGTCGCATGTAAACTGATCTCCCTTCCGCCCTCATGCGGTCCATTTTTCGGTCTTGTAACAGTGGTCCAATTGCACAGTTCGGTTGATATATTCCGCACAACACTCGGGCGAGTTGACTACTTGAGCTAGTACGTCTTTTAAGTCGCCACGTAGTCCCCGGTAAAAAAGTGTGGTCCGTTTCTCCTCAAGCCAATTAGGCTGTGCTATGAGGCGGTTGAAGGTGGCAATGTAAGTCAATAAGTCATGGTTTCCTTGTCTAAGAGATAGTAATTTGTTGTCTAATGCTTGCCCTTGGGTGTGCCTGGCAAACAATTTTTCCAATTCCCGTTGGAATTCTCCAAAGTTCTGAAGTATTGGATCATCCTGGGTTACTAATGGTATGGACCAGTCAGCTTCACAGCCTCCCAAATAGGAAAGTACAAAGGCCACCCTTGCGCTGTCATTAGGGAAGGCTCCTGGTCGGCACAAAAAGTGGAGGCGGCACTGGTTCATGAACACAGCATATTTGTTTGGGTCACCGGAGAAGTGTTCTGGTGGAGCCAGTGGGACTGCCACTGGAAGTACCACTTGCACTGGTGGTGACGATTGAGGCAAAGGAGTTGGTGCAATCCTGGGTAACGGAACTTGTGCTGCGTGTGCCTGGAGCATTTGCCTTGCCAAATCATCCGTCCGTTCTCGCGCTACAGTAAGGTCTCTCCTCAAGGAATTAGTCTTTTGTCTTGAGGCATGCACTTTAGCCCGCAGCTCCCCCAGTTATTGGGCTAACTGGTCGGTTTCAGAGGCTTCCATAACGCCCAGGCAGAGATTCGGAGAGGCTTTGCGTTCTGTTGCGCTCACCTGGTGCCTGCGGGGGCGTTGGGGCACGGTTTGGAGCCCTCCCTCAACTTGGCTCCTCTGGATAGACTCTCTCCCCCAGCTGCTGCTGAGCCTGATGTTCTGAACGCTGGTATTGCCCCTGAGAGAAGATGAGAGGCAATGAGAATGGCTTGGTGGTGTCGTGAATTCCCTCGACCCTCCCATGCCAAAATGAAGTGCGCAAGCGTTTTCCCATGCAAGCTCACCTGTGGTTTTGTAACGTTGAGCTCTCGATCCTGCTTCTTGTAGCAGGGGCGCGTAGAGTGGACCGAGTTGCTTCACTAGTCTGTGGAAGTGGTGATCCAGATCGGCTGCGACCAATCCACTTGGAAGGTAAGTCTTTTGGTTATGATTAATATTCGTTTTGTTATGTCTCTTGCCTTGATTATTAATAGTAATTCTTGCAATGTCTTCTCTTCCCAATAGGTGTGAAGATTGCAGATCGGAGTCGTAGAGCGAGTCCGGGAATTCCTTAGAGGATGATGGCGCGCCCGAATTAGCTGGTAAGTTGGCCTTCGTAATGGAACTCTAGACTCAGGTATGGCGCGGTCAAACGTTCTTTATTTATATGGCTTCTAACCTGTTGTGTTCTTTTTCCCTTGCAGGGGAAGAAAGGCGGCGTAGAGTGAAGTCTGGATGCTCGGAAGCGGCTCCGCGGCTGCACGATGAAGGTACCGCGAAGATGAAGAAAAGAGGTGGAGCTCCCGCGTTGTTGGACGCCCGGATCAGGTGAGGAAAGGCTCAGACTCTGCTGGCGATGGGATGCAGGTAAGATGTGCGCACAGCGATGGAGCGGCAGGAATCAGGTAAGGTGCGCCTTCAGTGATGGAGCGGCCGGAATCGGGTAAGGTGCGCCTTCAGCGATGGAGCTGCCAGAATCGGGTAATGTGCGCCTTCAGCGATGGAGCGGCCGGAATCGGGTAAGGTGCGCCTTCAGCAATGAAGTAGCTGGATTCAGGTAAGAGGCGCCTTCAGCGATGGGGTAGCTGGAATCAGGTAAGATGTGCCTTCCGCGATGAAGTAGCGGGATCCAGGTAAGATGGTCTTCAGCTATGGAGCAGCTGGAATCAAGTGGATGCACGAGGAGATGAAGAACAGGTAAGGATATCCGTAAACGTTACGCTGCTGAAAGCAGAATAACGCGAAGCGGAGGAATGTGGGTGGATTGGCCTTAAATAGGCTGTCCCTGGCCCATCCCGTTGGCCCCGCCTTGTGGCTCCACCTTGCCCCTCCCAGGGACTCTGGCACGTGCCTTCCAATGATGGTCTATGGCCACGCCCGGCACTGATGCACGTGCCCTAGGCACAGAGTGTGCAAAGCACATTTTTCCATGAGGCTTGTGCCAGAGGCACCAGGACTGAGTCCATTGGACCCTGGGGGTGAGGAAGGCTTGGACCCTTGTCCGATGGCCATGACAGTCTATGAATCTCTGCTGCTCTGGCCTTTGTCACCGGTGCCCAAGCAACAACCTATTCCCGCATGCATACACTTATTTCCATGCGTGTGGCTCAGGTCTGCGGCCCTGACTGCCGCACAAAGCTCGGCCTCAATTTCAATATGGCTTCTATTATATAAAATGGCGTTTGATTGCCAATGTACTCTGAAGCTGAAGCATGCACCACCCTCCATGCACTATAGCCCCTGCCGATACCCACCTCTGCTCCCTGTAGCCTCCTAGAGCCCCTACTGCACACTTCCAGACCTCTGCCTCATCCGAAAGCGCTTGGGGGGGGGGTCTGGGACGTTCGTTCGTCCCTCCCCCCCCTCCCTCCCTCCCAACAGTTTCACCTCCCAGAAAGGGTGTCGGGATCATACACTGGTGTCAGCTGTTTACTTTTATTTTGTCTGAATCATGGTGTAGTCTTTCTAATGCATCGGTAGCCACTTGCTCCCTGAATAGGAGCAATAGGACTACCAAGACTTTTTAAAGCCCTATGACCAGGCCATTTACATATTAGCACGGTTTTGTTGTATTTAATATCTCTTCCTATATGAACTCAAACTCTGATCTCATAAAAGCTCCTTTGTGGGAGTGGGATTCTAGTTTGATGGGGTATGGGTCTTCCAGGCCCCTAGGTCAATGTGTGTGTCTGCAAAAGTGGAGTTTGGCTGGCTAACAAAACTTTATGGGTCATTTATTTTTATTTTTAAAAGAACTTTTGGGGTCATTTTTGGTGCTTGGAGGATGGATGGATGAATGAAGCCTGAGCGTGTGTGTGTGTGACTACCATGAGCCATCCAGCTGAACCTACTGAGTAGCTGACAGGACTTGGACACTGCTGGAGACTCCTTGCTGAAGCTGCGCTGCGGCCACCTGGGCTTTGAGGCGAAGCTCTACCTCTCTTCCGTCCATAGGAATCCTGCTTTACGCCTTTTTTCTCTCTCATCCAGCTAGGACCACAGCATCATCTAGTCCTGCAACCCGAACGGCTCCTCTAGAAGCCTCTGAACCACATACTCCACTGAGACAAAATTGGGAACCCCCTGTTGCTTGCTGCTCCGTCCTGGGATGCTTTGAACTGGAATTGTACTGCTGTTCCTCCTAGATGGACCCTTCTGTATCCAGTCTTGCAGTCCCTTTTCTTGACTGGGGCATCCTCTGACCTGTTCTACCATCTACCATTGTGCTTCCTTACCGCTCATGCTGAAGCCAGTTCTTCATGAGACATCGCGTAACCAGAGACATCACGTGGGGTTCTTCCTACTTTGTGGACACATTTTTTCTTTGCCCAGATACCTCAGGGGGTCTGCGCTTGCAAACCATGCTCCAGCAACCAATACTGAGACTTAAAAAAGCCTTAATCCAGAACTGACCTCTGCACCTGCAACTCCGGGATTTCCTGATCTCTCAGTGCCATGGTCCTCATCCTGGGTGTCTTCTGACTTCGATCATGTCACTGACGCAGATCTTACATTCTTGGAGCTTTACCTGCAGTCTTCCTTTTTGGCCCACTAACCAAAACTTGCACATCTTAATTCTTCGGTTGTCTTGGCAATCGTACCTTCAAGGGCTTATGGTTGTCGAACCTGGGTCTGGATCTCTTTTGGTGGGGTCCTTCATCGTGGCCATACTGAAGGTTGCTTGCATTCATTTCCGCCAGTACTCTGGGTAGCTAATACTGACCTTGCATATAACCGACAGCTGCCTGTTGACTTTGTCCAATTGCTTCCTATTGACAGATGTTCTCATACCTTTAGAAAATGTAGGAAGTTTAAGTTTTAACAGTGTACTTGTTTAGAATACTTGTTTAGCTAGCTGTTTGGGATTTTTATGTACACTCAACTGTATACATTATTTATATTTGTTAAAGCATGTAGCTGTATCATATATATTTTCCAATTTCACTACTTTATAGATTAGGATCTTCTCAGTAATGTACTGTGTGGATCTTTCTGTGGTGTGTTTATGTTTGTAAGTTGTATTTCGACCAGCCCTTTTCCCTCCTAAGAGTGAAACCAGAAGGCTCAGTCACACTGAACGTTCTCCATAGTGAAGTTCTCTATGTTTCTGCACACATCATCTTAAGTGAAGTGTGCTAGTGACACTTTGTGTTCCTGTAACTTTGTTTTTGGTAACTTTGTGGTTCCTTACATGAGTACAGGATCGGCTGGTGGCAGTGGATACTTTAGTAGTGTTTTCTTTTCAAGCCTTGTGCACTTTTCCATTTTACCGCTTATTGCCATTAAGAGTACCTGTTAAGATGGATTTCCAAAATCAACCCGGGGGGTGTATTTTGAGAGACCAACCTATTATTGTGAACAGGATGTCCAGCTAAACACAATCAAGTTAGGTAGCAGAGTGGGAAGGCTTTGCTCAGGAGGGGATGGGGAGTTGTCTAGGGCTACAGTGGTGAGATGCACACAGAGCATTCCAATAAGTTCAGTTAGACAGGCATGTGCAAAAATATACAATGATTTATTAGGCCTTTACAATACACACTAAGCAATGGAAACATCAGGTTAGTATTATCACACATCTACTTCCAAACATTATACATACATCCACCATTGGGGTTTCTGACTAGACCCCCTACACTTTACTTTAAAGAAAGTTAAACAATGGAGAGCATAGCCATAAGCAAGACGTTTGATAACTTTGTGTAGAAAAGTGAGAGTAGAGAGAAAAAACAGTTCATTCAAAACCAGTGCAACACAGGTCAAACATCAATTTAGCAAATTAGAGATATAACAATTATGAGCAAACCTAGAAATAGTTTCCCAACTTTTAGTAAGTCCAACCCTGAGATAGGATGGGGCCTAGTGCCCCAGAGTCACCAGTCCTACAGGATATACGGTTAGGTAGGTTTACTGTTGGATTTAACCATGCCAACGGTTGGGATTAAGTGGTCAAAGTTTAGAAAAGTTCAGGTAAGTGTCTCGCTCAAACCCACCACCTTAGGGAAGGCTCAGGGGAGAATCCTTAACAAGATGACCACCAATCTGCAACATCAGAGAAAAATAGGGACAGGACTTTATGCCCATGCAACCCTATGGGGTGGTGGGTGATGAAACGGCTATGTAAATTACCCCCCTTAATCCGATTTTCCTAGAGAACTCTTCAGGGGTTCCGGGACCCGTGTGGTGCCACATACTACTTTGCTTTCTCCGGTCAAGGGGAACCCAGGGGTGACGGTGCAGAGGTTGTTTTCATAGGTGGGATTTAGTTTGTCGGTCGATGTATTACAGTTCCAGTGACTGTCCAGCTGATCACCCATATGATGGAAAGAGGACGACTTTTGCAGTGCAGGTGACCTCCAGAGAGCAAAGAAGAATAGATTCAACTGGAGTCAGTGGTTGGACGGTGACGCGATCTTCAGGTCGTTAACAAAGGAGCACGACCTGAACGGCTTCTGTTGAGTCTAGAAGGCTGAAAATGCAGACAGTCATCTTTAAGCACCAGTTGCACATCCTCCATTTCCATGGATACACTTGGAACTTCAATAACTGTTGAGAGAGAGAGGAGAGAGGGCCCAGGAGAGAGCTGGTCAATCCACTGGTTGGTCCATGGACACCTCTGAAGGAATGGATCCTCAAGCAAGGGTTGAGACTGGTTGTTCCGATAGGTCCAGGAGTTGAAGCATAGACAAGGGTCTTCTTGAGATCATGACTGAGGAGCAGGGCTTCACTGGGTCTGCACTGGAGTTGATGCTGGTCAGCTGCAACGTTTGTCCTTGAGTCTTCAGTGAGCTGTACTTGTTCGTAGGGTTCTTGGCTCCAACAATGATCTGTGGAATGGCTGCAGGAGTCCTCCTTTTATCCGTGATTTGGACTGGAAATTTGCAAGTTCCACCAATGGTAGGGATCTGCACCATTCAATCTGGCAGTCACTATACAATCAAGGATAGCCACTGGCCACACAATCTGGCCAACAACAGAAATTAAAGCACCAGGATGTGGACTGGGGCCAGACAGCCCCAGCCCCCACATCCGCTCACACACACACAGACCACCCCTTAACCTGCAAAAGCAGCAATTTTCCCCGGGAAAGGGCATTTCACATGAGGCAATTCGAGGGGATTGGGTCCTCCGACGTATTCCATATCCATGACAGTAATCACCACAGCTGTGCTGCTTGGGAAAATGTTCGGCTCCTGTGTCGATGATGTCGATACGCTGTCCTCGAGGGCCTCCGTCGGGCCGACAGCACCGGATGTTATATGTAGGACGCACGACGCCCGTAGCCTCAGTTCTGTTTTTTCTGCGAACGTGTTTGCTTCGGAGATCTCTGTGCGCCTCGGTTCTTCTGAGTTCTGTTCTTTCGGTTGTTGGAACCTATTCGTTGTGAAGATTTCCATGATGTCTTCTTCCACCCCGAGGCTGGGTTTTAAGAAGTGTCGGAACTGCGGGTCCAAGATGCGTTGATGGACTCGCACAACGCCTGCCTCTGGTGCCTCGGTGAGGGCCACGACACGGATGATTGTATAGACTGCCAGTTGCTTACGTCGAAGGCCTTGCGGGAGCGTAAGAAGAAGCTGTCTGTCGGTAAGGTGGCCAAGCCTCAGAAGTCGAGGTCCGCTGGGCTTTCAACTGACGATTCGAAGGGCGACTCTCTGCATTGTCGTCATCGGTCCGGGGGGGGGTCTCGGTCCCGGAGTAGGTCCTGTCATTCCTCTGCCTCTTTGAGGCACTAACGGAAGTGCCGTCACCGGTCGCCTTCCCCGTCCTCGTTCGAGGACTGCGTCCGTAAGCGGGTTGCTTGTCCCAACAAGCATTCCACTCCTGCAGAATGGGATTCATTTCGGCAGGAGATGATGGCGATTTTTCAGTCGCAGGGCTCCGTTCCGTCCGCGCCGTCGAAAGATGTCGGCCGTGACCGTGCTAGAGACGCCTTTGGGCTCGAGCGGTAGTCGCGATCACCGGGCGCCTTCGAGGTCCCGGTCGGACAAGGATGGTCGCTCTAGACATGCCCGTTCCAGGTCCCGGTCCGCGACGCCCTCGAGACCATCTGAGCCTGTGAGGTCTTCGAAGAAGACATCGGCACCAAGGTCGTCGAGGGACTTTCTCGAGACTCCCCCTCCGAGGAAGTTGTCAAGGCCATCAGCGCCCAGGATGTCGAAGGACACGCTCGGGGCCCTGCCCTCGAGGACTGTGTCGAAGCCGTCGGCGCCACGCTCGACGTCGACGCGATTCCATCGACGCCTTTCGAGGCTGCTTTGTCGGAGGTACCCTGTGGCATGCTGGAACCCCCTAGAAAGGCTCTGTCCAAGGCTAAAAATGTCTTTGTCCCTTTTTCTGTGCCCTCATTCCAGCCTCTGGATTATATTTCTGAGGTGGATGAAGGGTCTGAGGAAGGTATGGTTCCTGATGAGGTACCTGAAGAGATTTTGTCTGGTCATAGCCATTTTGAAGACCTGCGTCAGTCGTTGCACGACGCCAGTGGTCTGGACACCCCACCGGAGGTGGAGTTCTGTAGGCCTGAGCCTGGCACCCATGCCGAGTCCTCTTACCGGCGCCTTATGTCGAAGGTAACGGAATACTTGGGGTGGACTGCGCCACCAGTGGATTTTCTGCAGGATGACCTGATGGATATCCTCGACCAAGGTCCACCAACTGACCCGGTACAGCCATTCCATATGGCCTTGCAAAGAAGGGTGGCAGCGGCTTGGACTGCTCCGGAGATTCTCCCGGCAGTGAGCAAGTCTTTGCCGCGAAAATACCGCCCAGCCAGTAGCGACCCCTGCTACTTGACCACGCTCCCCACTCCGGAGAGTTTGGTGGTGCAGGCGGCTACGGCCCCAGCAAAGCAGGCGTCGTATCCTACCATCCCTCCTGATAGGGACGACAAGCATTTTGTTGGCTGGACAAAGAAAGTGTTTTCTTCAGGGGGTATGGCTTTACCGGCAGCCAACTCCGTTTGTGCCTTGTCACGTTTCAAGCACACTCTGTGGAACTGTATTTCGTTTGCGGCTGAACATATTCCCGAAGGGGAGGAACGGGATGGTTTTCTTGCTATTGTGCAGGATGGCAAGGATGCCATGTGTGAGTCCGTTCAGTCAGGTCTGGACATGGCAGATTGTGTCAGCCGGTCCATGTCGGCGAGCACCGTAATAGGCAGGTTTGCGTGGTTGCGGAAGTCGGGGCTTGCTCCTGATGTGCAAGCCCGGCTCCTAAACATGCCCTTTGATGGTGAACATCGTTGCAGACCTCCAAAGCTGCAGCAAAGACGTTGAGCGCTGCAGTTCGCCAACCTCCGCCTTTTCGTCCTAGGGGACAACAAGGGAGGGGAGGTTCCTTTTGATATTGCTCATCCTTTGGTAAATCGAGAGGAGCTGCAAGTCAAAGGGGCCACCCTAGGAGTACCAGAGGTGGAAAACAGGGTACTCGAGGTGCCAAAGCCGCTCGGGCAGTTGCCCCTTTGCCCTCGGGCACTGCCGCAGCCACTTCAGCTCAGTCATGAGGCCATGTCCCATGGTTCGCCGGTTGGGGGAAGGCTGGCACAGCATCTTGTAGAGTGGCATGCCATTACTTCAGATGTGTGGGTTCTGGAGATCATAGCCCACGGCTACTGTCTTCCTTTCCGACAGAGGCCTCACGACAATCCACCAGGGAATCTCTCTTTGAAGAGTCTGGATCCGCTCCTTGTGCAGGAAATCCAGTGCCTGCTGGAGGAAGGTGCCATTGAACTGGTGCCTGTAACTGAGAGGAACAAGTTTACTTTACTTTATTACATTTGTATAGCGCGACCATAAACCCATGGGTGTGAGGGCGCAGACAAAACACAAAAAAGAGAGAGAAGGCCGGGAAATCTTATGAGAAAGGAACCGCAGAAAGAGGGGAACTATTTAAAGAGGAAGGCTTTAAGGCCTTTCTTAAAGATACTCAGGGCTGTTGAATTTCTCAAATGATCTGGCAGAGTGTTCCAAAGAGCCGGCGCCGCATAGGCAAAGGCCCCGCATTGTGCTTTTTTGCTTTTAACTCTGGGCTGGTGGAGCAGGTTCTGGTTGTTAGATCGAAGATTTTTAATCGAGGATTTTATTCCAATGTACCTTTGAAGATAGTAGGGCATCATGCCCTTAAGGCATTTGAAAGTGATAACCATAAGTCTAAAGGAGATTCTAGAGTCCACCGGCAACCAGTGTAGCGCTCGCCGTGCCTCAGAGACATGTGCCCTGTATGCAAGACCAGAAACCACTCCAACTGCTCCATTTTGGACCACCTAAAGACGGTTAATAGTTTTTTTTAACTGGAGCCTGCTAATAGACTGCAACAATAATCCAGTTTGGAGCCAATAATGGCTCGGGCGATGGTCTCTGCATTGGATTGAGAAATGAAAGGTCGCAGATGAGACAACAGTTTAATATAATAGGTGGCAGAAGATACAGTATTAGTCACATAGGATTTCATGTTGAGTGATTGATCTAAGACCACGCCCAGGATTTTTACCTTGGGCAAAGTAGGGATTAGAGCGTCTCCCAGCTGGAATTGTTTGTAAGCTGGGTCTAATTTAGCTACAATGCTATCAGATCCCACAACCATGAGTTCTGTCTTTATGGGAATACGGGCAAGATTATTCAACATCATCCATTGTTCTATGATGGCAAAGATGCGATTGAGTTATTTTTCGTCCTCATCATGCTGACCTGTAAGAGGAATGACACATTGCGTGTCATTGGCATAGTTGGAAAAGAGAATGCCCTCCTGGGCAAGATGGGCAAAAAATTGAGACATGAAAATGTTATAAATGCATGGCGACAGACTAGCGCCCTGTGGCACTCCGAATAGTAACTGAATAGCTGGTTCTTGTTCATAAGGGTATTCCCCTTATTTTTGATTTCGAAGAAAGACTAGGGATTGAGACCCATCATGGACTTGCACGGTTTGAACAAGCTCCTCAGGAAGGGCAAGTTCAAGATGGTTACTCTTTCTCAAGTCCTACAGGCTCTTCAACTTCAGGACTAGTTGGTGTCTCTCGACCTCAAGGACGCTTACTTTCATGTGCCGATCCATCCCGAGCACAAGAAGTACCTGAGGTTCGCGGTTGGCGACTCGCACTTTTAGTTTCGGTTCCTGTCGTTCGGATTGACCTCCGCCCCAGGGTCTTCACCAAGCTTGTGGTGGTAGTGGCAGCGTATCTCAGGAAAGGGGGGATTCACATCTACCCCTACCTGGACGATTGGTTGATCAGTGCGCGCTCTCCCGAGCAAGTCCTGGATCATCTGTCCGTCACCTGCCACTCCCTTCTCCCTCAACTTAAAGAAGTCCCACTTGACGCCAACTCAGCGGCTCCAGTACATCGGAGCAGTGCTCGACACATCCCTGGGGCAGTGTTTTTCTCCCCAGGTGAGGGCTCATCACATTCAGCAGATGGTGCACAAGTTTCAACGTGTCCAGAGTCTTCCGGCGTTCGAGTTCTTGAGGTTGCTCGGCCTCATGGCATCCTGCATTCTTCTTGTGCCAGAGGCCAGGTTGCGGATGAGATCTCTGCAATGGGCTCTCAAGAAGCAGTGGTCACAGTTCTCCAGCAGGATATCGGACCCCGTTCAGGTGCTGCCCTCAGTCGCCCAGGACCTCCTGTGGTGGGCCATTGCAGGCAATCTTATAAGGGGGGCTCCATTTTGGCTGCCCTGGTCGGAGGTGACTATCGTGACGGACGCATCCCTCACGGGATGGGGAGCTCATGCCAACGAGTTGACAATCGGCGGTCGTCGGTCTCCGTCGGAGTCCAAACTCCATATCAATCTGTTGGATCTGAGGACCGTCAGGCTTGCCCTGAAGGCTTTTCTGCCTGCTGTTCGAGGGAAGAATGTCCTGATTCTGATGGGCAACGCAGTGGCCATACACTACCTCAACAAAAAGGGGGGGCGAGGTGATGCAGCTCTGGTTCTGGGCCATCCAGCAGGAAGTTTCGATCTCTGCAGTTCATCTGGCCGGAGACGAAAACGAGACGGCAGACGCTCTGAGCAGGCAGAGTGCGATCTCTCACGAGTGGGAGCTGGCTCAGGAGATTCTCCTGGAGATCTTCGCCCTTTGGGGGACCCCTCAAGTGGATCTCTTCGCCTCCAGTGTCAACCTGAAGTGCGAAAGGTTCTGCTTGCGGGAATTTCCTCCAAGAGGAGCCTTAGGAGACGCATTTGTGGTGGAGTGGTCCTTCCCACTGCTGTATGCGTTTCCTCCAGTCCCCGTCATCCCGCAAGTGCTACGGAGGTTTGGTTCCGGGATGGTCCTCATTACTCCGGCATGGGCCTGGAGGACGTGGTACCCGGACCTTCTCGACTTGTCCATCTGCCCTCCACCTCGTCTTCCCTACCGAGACTATCTGCTCTCACTTGAGGGGGGGTCAGGTTCTCCATCCAGAGGTCAGATCCCTCAACCTTCACGCTTGGCTTCTGAAAGGTCAAGGTATGAGGATTGGGACCTCCATGAAGACGTGTTGGAGGAGTTGCTTTCGGCCAGACGGCGTTGGAGAAAGTTCTGCGACTGGTGCAGGGTTAAGAATGTGGATCCTTTTTCATGTGACATTCCTGTGGTTCTGTCTTTTTTGCTTTCGTTAGCCCACAAGGGCCTGCAAGTGGGTACCATTAAAGGTTACTTGGCGGCGCTGTCCATATTTAAGCGCTCGTCTAAGTAGTGTTCTTATTTCAAAATTCCTTTAATTTCTCAGTTTCTCAAAGTGCTCACTAATGTGTTTCCGCCGTCACCTTTCCAGGTGCCTGGTTGGGATTTGAACCTTGTTCTAAAATTCTTAATGGGTGCTCCATTTGAGCCTTTACATTCTTGTCCTTTGAGACTGTTAACCCTTAAAACTGTATTTTAGTTGCGGTCACTTCCGCTCGCAGTGAGTGAGTTGCAGGCACTTTCAGTTAAGCCACCCTTCACTGGGTTTCATAAGGACAGGGTTGTCATTAGAGTTCGTCCTTCCTTTCTTCCGAAAGTGGTGTCGGAATTTCATTTAAGACAGAAGGTTATTCTTCTGGCATTTTATCCTCCTCCACATCCAGGTAAGGAAGAGGAGAGGCTCCATAGGTTGGATCCTAGGAGAGCTTTAAGTTTCTACATTTCACGCATTTCCCGGGTCAGAGTGGACGATCAGCTCTTTATTGGTTACGCTGGAGGGCATTTGGGACAAGCTGTTACTAAGCAGACTTTGTCTAGATGGATTATCTTGGCAATTTCTGAATGTTACCGCTTGGCGGGTAAGGACCCTCCGGTAGGCTTACGGCCCATTCTACTAGGAGTATGGCTGCCTCTACTGCCCTGCAGAGGGGTGTTCCTATTCGTAACATCTGTGAAGCAGCCACATGGGCTTCGGTCCATACTTTTGTACGACGCTACTCCCTAGATTCTATCGATGGGCAGCATCTGGCCTTTGGCAAGGCGGTCCTTTACTCTGCAACTTGATTGGGCATTCTAAATTTCTATATTCTAAATTATTTTTCCCTCCTCCATACGTTGGTACTGCTTTGGGAGTCTGCCATAGATATGGAATACGTCGGAGGACCCAATCCACTCGTAGAACAAGTTACTCTTACCTGGTAACGTTCGTTCGATGGGATGATCCGACGACGTATTCCATATCGCTCCCTCCCTACCTGCCCCGCTACAAAATTTTTTATGTGATTGCAGCTTACGTTTCCGCAAGGCTTTCTGTGGTCACACTGGCAGTAGTTTGGTGCCACACGTTCTGGGGGAAAAAAACTACAACTGAGGTTACGGCCGTCGTGCGTCCTTCTTATAACATCTGGTGACGTTGGCTCGACAGAGGCCCTCGATGACAGCGTATCAACGTCATCGACGCAGAACATTTTCCGAAACAGCACAGCTATGGTGATTACTGTCATAGATATGGAATATGTTGTCGGACCATCCCATCGAAAGAACGTTACCAGGTAAGTGAGTAACTTGTTCTTCTGGCTCTGACTGAGCAGGAAGAAGGCCAAAGAACAATATGATCCAATGGACAGGCAGAAAGTCTGGTGACAGATCCATGTTAGGGAGAATTCTCTCTTTAAGCTGAATTTCCTAACCTAGTGAGTCCCCCAGCAGCTTTGCTGGATTTCTGGAGTTTGTTTTTTTCCTCCTGCCCAGAGTGAGACTCTCTTCCTCCCACTCTTGGACATGATTTATGGTATTCCTTTGACTGGTAATGTGTTTTGTGGGCTATGGGGTCCTTTACTCCATAGGGTCTCATGCGTTTTTCCTATGTGTGTTACACAGCACCCTCCGTGCAGTAACACAGGGGTGTCATAGTGACACCCCACCATAGACTCCATACCCTGGGACTGACTACTGTCTCCCAGGGCATGTAAAGTCACCATTGGCTTTACTAGTCCCAAATTATTAACAGAAACCAGTACAAACCATCATATTGTGGACGTACTGGTCGGGGCAATTTGATTGCCCTGGGGTCTGTTAGTCCAGGGGGCACGTCTCCGTCCCCCCTGATCGAGTTTTGGCTGGTGGCAGTGGAAACTACTTTTTATATTCGACCGCAAATATTTCCCTATGGGATTTTCCCATTGTTCGAGGCTACCAACTTTAATTATTTAATTCTCATAGCCTCGAACATACCGCCGGTTTATTTAATTAATATTAATTCTCCGGTTGGTATTTTTTGCCAAGACTCGATTCTAAAATGGCGTTTGTGTTCTCTTCTGTGACTCCAACCCAAGTCGAGCCCTTTGTTCCACTTTTTGGCGGGCTTCTCCACAGAAGCCTCCAAAAGTGGTGCCACTCTGTCTGGGTACCACAGGGGGTGTGGGTGTGGGAGGGGGTTTAGGGACCCTGGACTGAGTTACCTTGGTAACTCAAGTGGCACTCTTGTGTGATTGGCCCAAGTGGTGAGCCGGCCGTCTATCAGTACTGATACTCTTATGAAATGATTAGTCTCCCCATAATGATGAGCAAAAACACGAGGGAAGTCAAGCAGAAGGCTTTACTTGCCTCCAAAAAGTCAGGTCAAGAGTTCCAAGTCAAAAAGAGTTATCCATTGAAGTATATGGGAGGAAAGCTACTTAACAGTTGGTCACAAGATTCTGCTCTGCTGTCTTTAGGAATAGGTGCAATGCTCTTAACTGGTTTGCTTCCTTTTTAAAAGACCAAACTTGCCTGGTCAAACACGCTAATTGTGTGTATCACCTTTCTCCCCACCATGCAGGTTCCCCCAACGATCAGCCATCTCAAACTGCCTCTTCGGTGCCTACTTACAACCATGCACCACTTTCTTGGAATCCTTCCGTTTGTACTTCCAAAGCTATGTAGACGATCTCCAAATCCTTATCTTCCTCATTCCGGAAAAACCCCAGCCTGAGCCCGTTCCTCTGGTTTCATTCCTAGGTCATCAACTTGATGACAGAAAGCAGCCTGTCTCATTAAGGAGAAAAGTGAACTAACCATTCTCAATCAATCTCTAATCCCCAAACCCTTATCCTTCTGTCCTACCACTCTTGCGCTCTATGTAGACCTAGGTAACAAGGTGTACAAGTGGGGGAGTGACCCCTGACCGACCCATAGTCCAAGCTCACCCTCGAGTACTTCAAGACAAGATAGGTGCACCTTGAGGTGGAAGGGGTGCAGGATTTCTTACTCCAACACCAATCGGACAACTCAATGGTTTGGCAAAGGGGAGTCGTTTAATGACAAGTAAAGAAAACGGGGAAACATGGAAATCAACAGTGATGCAATAGTCTGTCTCGCTTCAACTCCCCTAATCTTCATTCAAACAGTAACAAAAATTCCTCATCATTTACGTGTCGCACTCATAGGTTTGTCATGCAATTCTATTGGTTGGAAAAGGTAACTTGAGTATAGGTGCTATATCTGTATATGGTAATGGAGTGTGGGGATTGGATAACCCTTATCGGGTGGGCATCTACGCCCTTCCCTCTAACATTACTCATGTAAACGTCATTAAAAGTACAACGTCTCATTGGTTCTACTAGCTATAGGACCCTAGATTATTTGGTCCATTGTGATTGAGTTGGCTATAACCCCAGGCATAAATCTCCACTTTAATTTGCAGCATGCAGAATGGTCACCCAGATGCAGGATGCCCCAAGATTCACCCAGCCTCCCTTCCATTAATCAGTACTTTATTACTATGTGTCAATTAGTTGGCTTTGGTAGGCCTCGAAACTGTAGCTTCTTGTCAGGAAAAGTTATGGTATCTTCTGGTTTTGGGTGACATCAGACGTTGGTACCTCTTCACGCTTGGCTGATCACGTGTTAATACACCGTGAATCGGCTTTGTTTTCATTCTATTTATGCATTTAATTCTCATTTCGGCCTGCCACCTGCCTGGGCCTCCTTATCTCGACCTTCACGGGGCAGGATATGTTTGGTAGAAGTCTGAGGTACTACAAGCCGCTTGTAGTCGCCAGGTGCAGACTCAGTCGGTTCACTGTAGAAGAGGCCATCTTCCCAGTGCAACCTGTACTTCCCAGGCTCTTGCCCATCAGCCTGAGAAGCTGCCTGATGGCGAAGACCTTCCAGAGTTGGACATTCTCTTTGTCCCTTACTGAAGTCTGCCCTGTTGGGTCCACCTTCTGCCAGTAAAGACTGCAGCTCCGGATGGTCAACAGGATCCAGATCTCCAATAAGTTCTTGGCCTTCTACTAGCTCTTCTTCAGAGTCTAGTTCAAGCATACAGGGTTGTACCTCCCTCTCAGCCTCAGCTGGAGGTGGAGTTACAGGTGTAACTTTGGACAACCTAGGGGAAGTCCTTGTTGGAAGCACTGGAGTGCTTGCTGCTGGCTTTTTCTTAGAAGTCTTCGGTTGCCCCTTTGCTTCTGTGGATTTTGAGACTGCAGTAAACTGCTCCAGTGGAGAAGGAGTGATATCTTTCTTCATCATCTCCAGTGAAGAACCTCTCATGGTTTTCTCTCTTGCAGGTCTAGTTAGCTCCTGTAACCTTTTACTAGGAGGTCTGGGGGTGTGTGAGACTACTCCAAGAGTTTTCAGGTCATTTCCCAACAGAACCCTTCCTGGTACCTCACATTGTACACTGACCGGCATCTTCAGTCATATCATTTCACTGGATGAGAACTGGTAATTGGGGAAGCATCTGCACAGGCCCTCCAGCTAACTTGGTGAGCCGTTTGGGTGCCTTAGCAACATCTTCTGCCTTGAAAAATCATTCATCCATACAGTTATGCTGGCCCCATTGTCCCTAATGGCAGGAGTCTCCTGACCACTCACCTGGACACTGTCCTTATAATACTCTTTAGTATTATATGAGATAGAATTATACACATCTAAATTCTGTTGTTTCCACAACCCCAAAGACACCAAAGAAAACTGGCAGAGACTCCAATGGGATCATCAGCCAGTAGTAGAAAGTTTCCACTGGCCATCTGTACTTCCTCCTCTGGAGCAAAGGCTAAGGAGACAGTGTGGACCCCTGAAGGTTTACCCTTACATCTGGGATCCCCTTTCACATGGTCAGTTGAGCCACAAACATAGCATTTACCAAATGTTTTTTGGAATGGTGGCTTGTTCTGACCTCCTTCTGGTTTGGCACCAGAAGGTACACTAGCCTGATTCGGTTTCCCTTGTGGCTTACCCTTATTGTTTTGTTTGGGGCCCTCTTTGGGATTGGAATTATTATAATTCTCTTTGGAGTCCTTTTTAGGCGGTTTCCCCTCATCCTTTTTCTGAGTTGTCCCACAGTCCTTGTGAGTAGCCCTGTTGGCAACCCACAAGTCAGCAGCCTTAGCTAGTTTTCTGGAATCTAATTCCCTTGAATCAGCCAAGTGCTGTCTGAGCTCAGGAGAGCAGGCATCATAAATTGACTCCAACATCACAAGATTCTTCATTCCCTCATAAGTGTTCCCTTAATCCGTCCCTCTAAGTTCTTCAAACTTTCACTCACCCAGGTAGCCCAAGGGGTACCATCATGCTTTTTGAGGGTCCTAAACCTCTTAAGGTACTGGGAAGGGGTCTTCCCAAACCTAGCTATAAAAGCTAGCTTCACACATTCATAATCCTTCTTATCCACCTCCCCCAATTCCATTACCACATCAGATGCGACAGGGGGGAGCCTAGAGAACAACCAGGGAAGTAACTCATTCCCTGAGATGTCCTGGAGCCCATGATTATACTCAAATATAGCCAACCAATCCACCACATCCAACTTGGGCTCATACATACCCACAATCTCTTTAGGCATCCGGGGTCTTTTGGGACTGGTACTCCTAGAGGATCCGCAGAGAGAAGGATTTTCAACAGACAATTTCTTCATCTCTAGCTCATGCTTGAGCTCCATTTCTCTGAGCCTTAGTTCTTGATTCAGTTCTTGTCGCCTTTGTTCTGCTTGAGCATTAAGTCTCTTAAGCTGGTAGAGCAGACAGAGGCCCAGGGGGGACAATTGCAACAGCCTCACCCTCCTCGTCTGACTCAATATTTGGATCAATATCAATGTCATCACTGTTATCTACATTTTCTGGGAGAGTGGATTCCTCTGAACCACCACCCAGACTTTGGTTTGCTAACAATCTTTCTATTAGTTCCATTTTCTTGCCTTTAGTCAGGAGATTCTTATGCTTGCAGAGAACTCTTAAACAATCAGCAGTTTTTGTAGCAAGGGACTCTTGATTATAACTTTCCATAGTTGACAGGTTAGAAAATAAACTTTTTAGTGCTAAGCTCTGTGGTTAGTTGCACTAAGGTATCAAAAAGCACACTAAAATGTATACTCAATACAAATTCCACCGCTGTACACCAGTGTTAGGCAGAAACCTGTGCAGTTCCCTTAGGGACCACTGCAAAAAGTTTAAGACTACAGGAGTACGCAGTAAACCCAATTGGTAGCAGTCTGTACCACCCGGATTTACCTGGTAGCTGTGGCTGAGCAGTCAGACTTCCCTCAAGAAGAGTTAGGCAGTATATAGAGTATACACAATAGGGCTAAAAATACAGTAGCACAAACAAACACTGACCAGAGCTTTGGTATAAAAGTATATAATTATTTATTTAAAAACACACTTGTAAAAATACACTGGCACTAATATGTCAAGCAAGTTCAAACACTGTCACTATAAGTATATGCACCTCCCTAGTTAATTATTCGACAAGTTCTAGGTTTAAGACACCACTTATTTAGCAAAATAGAGGTGAGCGCGTAACCGTAAATGGCACTCCAATAATTTGTTTAAAAAGGGAGAGAAAAGGCAGATTAGGAGAAACACACAATACCAACACTTCTAAGAAACCACAGCAAGTCAAGAAAGGCAGGGTCCACTGTAGAGCAGAAAGTTCATAGGCCAGGACCACTCTTGGAGAGAGAAAGGCGGAATGTGCCCAAGATCACACAGTGGAAATGCACTCAAAGTCTTTGCAGAAAAGTCAAGAGGTTGGATCAGGTTAGGAAGGTAATGTTAACAGGTCCGAGGTCACCCCAGGATAGAGAGTCGAGGATTTACGGGACACCTTTGACAGTCTGTTGCAAGGGAGACCAGGCGGGACACAGTACCTGAAATGGTGAGAAAGCTATGGTGGGGGCAGTTGTTCCTGGCAGCGGGTGAAAGTCAGGGCTTCGTCCAGGGGAAGAGATGATCTCAACGTGGAGGAAAGCTGGAGGTCGTTGCACTGCCAGGTAAGAAACCAGCCGCAGAGTTTCCCGGTTAAAAGGTACTACCCTTTTATTCGCGGTAGTGGTGAAGCGTGGCTATCCGGCCTCTGGGGTGCTTGGCACGGGCGATTCGACCACGAGACGATCCAGGAAGGTGAAAAAGGCGAACTGGTTGGTCCCACCACTCAAAGGGAAGAAGACTCTCCTGGAATAAGAGCTCCTCTGTCGTCTGGGAAGTGGTGAGTTCGTACAGCAGGGCTCCACAGGTGGTGTCGTCATCGTAGATGGCTCAGCTTCTCCCCTCTTCGGATTCTTTAGGTCCTGTGGCGACTTCTGAAGTTCCAGTCCCCAAAGCCCTGCTTTTATGCAGCAAAACCCCCATTCATCAGCCTAGCTGTCACTCAAACATGCTAAGTGGTGAGCCGGGCGGCTCACCACTGGCCCAATCACACAAGAGTGCGAGTCCATGCTGCCTAATCCCACTCCCACACATCCTGTTGACCCCAGACAGAGTGGCACCATTTGGAGGGCTTCTGTGGAGAAGCCCGCCAAAAAGTGGAACAAAGGGCTCGACTTGGGTTAGAGTTTCAGAGGCGAACACAAACGCCATTTTAAAACCGAGTCCTGGCAAAAAAAAACAACCGGGGAATAAATATTAAATAAATAACCCGGTGGTATCTTTAACATTGCACCAAAAAGTGGTGCGTTTAATATGAATGGGAAAATCCCATAGGAAATATTCCGGTGGAATATTTTGCGTGGTATCCAGTGCCACCAGCCAGAAACTCGACAAGGGGGGACTGGACAGTGCCCCCTTGGAAAACAGACCCAGGGGCAATCGAAGTATCCCTACCAGTACTTCCACAATATGATGGTTTGTACTGGTTCTGTTCACAATTTAAGACTAGTAAAGCCAATGGTGACTTTACATGCCCTGGGAGACAGTAGTCAGTCCCAGGGTATGGAGTCTGTTTGGGGGTCACTATGACACCCCTGTGTTACTGCACTGAGCGTGCTGTGTAACACATATACCAAAAACACATGAAGCCCTATGGTGTAAAAGACCCCATAGCCCATAAAACACATCACAAAGTCAAAGGACATTCTCAAATCATGCCTAAGAGTGGGAGAAAAAGAGTCTCACTCTTAGCAGGAGAAAAAAATAAACCCCAAATATCCAGCAAAGCTGCTGGGGGACTCACTAGGTTTGGGAAATGAGCCTTTACAGAGAATTCTCCCTAACACGATGCTCTGCTCTTAAGTTTCGATTCTCCGAAGTTTCTGTCCGCCTCCCTTTCTTGGTTTGACCTAGACTTCCCAGGCACGGCCTGCTCCTTGCTGAGTTTCGATTCTGCCGTCTCTCTCCTTTTTATAGCTGGAATAAGAATCCTGTCCTGTTTGACCCTTAGTAACTTGTGTTAATTCTGCTTTTGTATAACGTGGACGTGCACTTATAGTGTGCTTCATTGAGGTAGATGTATAGTTGGCGCTTGCCGCTCTATTCTTCTACTAAGCACAGTAAGCTGCACTGTTTTTTTAGCTTCTTGCGTTACAAGCGTATGTACAGGCGTTAGCTGGTTGAATATTTTCATCCTGTTTTACAGTTTAAGCTTCTATATGTTTCAACATCGTACTTCCTTCTAAGTTCATGATATCCCTGTTCATGATATTTCGTCTTGTGTGTCATCTATTAATTGTCGTTTCTTTCATCTGTGAGTCTGTCCGGGCCCTTGTGTCTTCACCATTCGTCTTCAATTAAGGCATTTTGAGTTTCTTCTGGGACATTGTTTAAGCAATCTTCATTTTGTGTCATTTGCTGGTAGGGTTGTCTCAATGGATACCTTACTGTCCATGGTTGTCTGGTTATTGGCACTTCAATCGGTGTTGCTCTTCTGATGGGCACTGGGCACAGTCCTAATGCGGCTCTCTGCTGGTTTAATTTTTTCATCATACGTCACATATCTCGGTGTGAAAGTTCCTGGTACTTCAAAATGGGTGGCTGGTGTGCATGCCATATGTTGGACCTCCTCTACAAAGGCTAGAAATCCTGGTGTTCTACATGATTATACTGTGTCCTTTGAACGGAAAGTGACTGAGTTAGCGGCATTGGCGTAAAAAAGAAACACACGTGCTCAAAAACAGTGAATTGTGCTCCTATTGGGTCCTCTCCACCTGGGTTCTTTGGACATAACGATGCAGTGAATACCAAGTAAATTATTCTAAAAGAGGTCTGGGAGCCCTTCTACCGATAAAGAACGCAGCCAAATATACTGTTCTTAGGGAAGGTGCCCACTCGAGAGGGTATACAACCACTTTTTAACTCACTGTACCTTTCACAGAGGAGAAATAACCATTTGCATATTAGTCTTGCCCCACCCACTTGGGCAGTCCAGCACCGAAATACCAGGGAATTCTCCCCTGAACCAGAGTACCAACAGCAACTCCAGACACGCGTTTCAGCCTAGTTGGGCCTCCTCTGTGAGGTGAAGCTGTGCCTCTTGAAGCATAGTGAGCAAGGGGTCCACATCTGGATAACTCGGGGTAACTTGGGGGGGGGGGGGGGACCCAAGTTCCTAAACATACAAAAAGAGGTCTGATTTTTAGTTAAAGGTCTCCAGAGTGTACAGAACCATGCAGCTAGTTTTCTTCAGTGCTAAGAAAAACTGTTTCACACAAACAGAAGTCCTCCATCGACTTGGAGCAGAAGGGAGAATCGCATTCAAAATCCTTTTTATCACACATATGCACGTAAATGTTTACTCCTATTAGTACTTGAATGTCATTTTCAACCTGTACACCCCCACAAGAAACCTCATTTCAAATGGTTTGTGTCCTCCAACGTATTCCTCATCTGACATGTAATGTCCACAGCTGTGGCGCTTTTGGAATTTTTTAGGCACAGGGCGCCCTTGCGTCGATAGAGTCGGGTCGATGTCCCTCGAAGGACTCCGAAGAAGGTGACGTCATTGGATGTTATAAGTAGCACGCACAGCGCCCATTGCCTCAGTTTAGTTTTCTCCGCAAACGTGTTTGCTTCAAGAACTCGGGGTGCCTTGTGTTTCCTATTGCATTCGGTATTGTCTTCTTCTTCTTCTACCCCAATGACCCAGCGGTCTGGCTTCAAGAAATGCCTCCTGGGCAGATTTTACCGGTGAAGCCCCTATGGCTATGGATCATCTAAGGAAGGCTTCTTTTTAAGTCTGTTGCGCCTGTTCCTGATAAGAAGTGTACTCCTCTCCCCAGAAAGGAGTTTTTTCAGTCCCTCCAAAATATCTGAGGATGAAGAAAGGTCCAATGAGGTTTGTCCTTTTGGTCTTCCATATGGGACTCCTAATGTTCCAGATATGGGACTCCTAATGTTCCAGACTGTCTCATTTTCAAGGAAAGTCGGATTGAGGATCTGCGTCAGTCTTTGCATGATGGCAGTAGACTTGACACTTCTCCTGAGATGGAGTTTGGTAGGCCAGAGCCTGGAGATCATGCCGACTCTTATTAGAGATTGATGTTGAGGGGTTGTAGAGTACCTGGGTTGGTGCAGGCCTCCAGTACAATTTGATCAGGATGATCTTACCGACATCTTGGATCAGGGTCCGTCCAACGAACTGGTGTTGCAATTTCATATGACATTGCAAAAGAGGGTGGCTGCTACCTGGAGTGCCCTGAAGACTATTCCGGCAGTTAACAAGTCGTTATCAAAGAAATAGCGCCCATCCAGTAGCAACCACGGCTACCTGTCCACACACCCCACTCCTGAGAGTTTGGTGGTTCAGTCGGCTGCGGCCACCTCGAAGCAGGCAGAGTACCCTACCATCCCTCCCGATAGGGACGATAAACGCATGGATTGATGGGCGTACAAGGTATTTTCTGCTGGGAGTATGGCACTAAAAGCGACCAACTCCACCTGTGCCTTAGCAACATTTTATTTCGCTGGCGGCTGAGCATATTCCCGAAGGGGAATCAAGGGATGGCTTTTTAACTATTGTCCAGGATAGCAAGGGTGCCATGTGTGAATCCCTTCAGTCTGGGTTGGACACTGCGGAATGTGTTGCAAGGGCCATGGCTACGAGCACCGTGATGCAAATATTTCCGTGGTTGTGGAAGTCTGATTTTGCACCTGATGTGCAGGCCCGTCTCAACATGAGAAGTTGCAGATCTCCAAAGCAGCTGCCAGATTTTTGGGCGCAGCTGTTCGACAACCTCGGTTTTTTTCGTCCTAGTAGACCGCAATGGAGGGGTCGTTCCTTTCGCTATTACTACTCATTTGGAAAGGCGAGAGGGATGGCCAGTCAAACGGGCCAACGCAAGTTCCCTCATGGTGGACGAGGTAGGGGTGACGAAGCTGCTCAGGAAGCTGCCTCTTTGCCATCAGGCACTGCCGCAGTCACATCTAAACCTCTCTGAGGCCTTGAGTCATTGTTCACCGGTGGTGGGCAGACTGTGGCAGCATCTCGAAGAGTGGTGAGCCATTACTTCAGATGCTTAGGCTCTGGATACAATAGCCCACGGTTACTGCCTGCCTTTTCTCCGCCGGCCTCACGACAATCCACCAGGGAAACACTCTTTGAAGGTTCTGATCCGCTCCTTGTGCAGGAGATTTTAGCCCTGCTGGAGAACGGTGCTATAGAACCAGTGCCTGTGGTGGAGAGGAACAAGGGTTTGTATTTGCCTTATTTTTGGATTCCCAAGAAGGACGGGGGGACTGAGATCCATCTTGGACATAGGATACTTGAACAAGTTCCTCAGGAAGGACGAGTTCAAGATGGTCACTTTCTCAGATCCTTCAGGCCCTCGAACTTGACGATTGGTTGGTGTCATTGGACCTGCAGGATGCTTATTTTCATGTGCCGATCCATCTCAAGCAAAGGAAATACCCGCGGTTCGCAGTTGGCGGCTCGCACTATCAGTTTCGGGTCCTGCCCTTCGGGCTCACCTCCGCCCGAGGGTCTTCAGCAAGCTCATGGTGGTGATAGCAGCACATCTCAGGAGAGGGGGGATTCACGTCTACCCCTACCTGGACGATTGGCTGATCAGGACGTGTTTTCCCAAACAAGCCTGGGATCATCTCGGCGTCGCCTGCCACTCCCTTCACAAGCTGGCCTTCTCCCTCAACTTAAAGTCGCATATGAGACCTTCCCAACCGCTCCAGTACATAGGAGCAGTTTTGGACACGTCCTTGGGGATGTGCTCGCCACTCAAGGTGAGGGCTCATCACATTCCTCAGATGGTCACAAAATTTAAACAAGGTCAGAGTCTCCAGCATTCGAATTCTTAAGGTTGCTCAACCTCATGGCATCCTGCATTTTTCTGGTGCCAGATTCCCGTTCGAGAATGAGATCCCTTCAGTGGGCTATATGGACTCACTGGACCCAGTTCTCGGGCAGGATGTCGGATCTCCTTCATGTTCCGATCTCGGTCACGCAGGAACTTCTGTAGTGGGGCGACGCCTTTTGGCAGCCATGGCCAGTGGTCATGGTAGTGCTGAATGCTTCCCTTACAGGGTGGGGAGCTCAAGCCAACGATCTGTACATCAGCGGTCGTTGGTCTCCATCAGAGTCTAGACTTCACATCAATCTTTTGGAGCTGAGAGCCATCAGACTGGCCCTGAAGGCTTTCCTGCCATCTGTACGGGGGAAGAATGTCCTGATAATGACAGACAACAGGGTGGCGATGCATTACCTCAACAAGAGAGGAGGTGTAGGGTCACTACCTCTGTGCTCGGAGGCAATGCAGCTCTGGTTCTGGGCAATTCACAAGGGAATCTCCGTCTGGGCGGTTCATCTACCCGGAAAGGAGAACATGGCGGCGGATGCTCTGAGCAGGCAGAGTGCGATCTCCCACTAGTGGGAACTAGCTCGGAAAGTCCTTCAAGAGATCTTCGCCCTTTGGAGAACCCCGCAGGTGGACTTGTTTGTGACCGGTGCCAACCGGAGGTGCGAAAGGTACTGCTTGAGGGAATTTCCTCCGAGAGGAGCCATAGGAGACGCATTAGTCGTGGAGTGGCTCTTTCCGCTACTGTACACGTTTCCTCAGATCCCTGTCACTCTTAAAGTTCTAAGGAGGTTGCAACGGTTCGGGATCTGCATGATCCTCATTGCTCCGGATTGGGCCAGTAGAGCGTGGTACCTGGACCTTCAAGACATGTCCATATGTCCTTCAATGCGTCTGCCCCAAAGAGGATCTACTCTTGCAGGAGGGAGGTTGGGTTCTGCATCCAGAGGTCAAGACGCTCAACCGTCACTCATGGTTTCTGAGAGGTTGAGATATAAGGATTGGGACCGCCTGGATGACGTGATGGAGGTGTTGCTTTTGGCTAGGTGTTCAGCAATTAAGTCCCTGTACCGTTGCCATTGGCATACGTTTTGCAACTGGTGCAGAGGACAGAATGTTGATCCTTTTCAGTGCTCGATTCGGGAGGTTCTGTCCTTCTTGCTTTCTTTGGCCCACAGGGGTCTTCAGGTGGGCACCATTAAAGGTCATCTGGCAGTGCTGTCTATCTATAAACGCTCCTCTGAAGAATGCTCTTATTTTAAAATTCCACTGATCACTCAGTTTTTGAAGGAGCTCACTAATGTGTTCCCGCCATCACTGTTTCAGGTGCCGGTCTGGGACCTTAATTTGGTTCTGAAATTTCTGATGGGTGCTCTGTTTGATCCTTTGCACTCTTGTCCGTAAGATTGTTGACATTTAAGACTGTTTTCTTAGTTGCAGTTACGTCTGCTCGAAGAGTGAGCGAGTTACAGGCACTTTCTTCTAAGCCACCCTTTACTTTGTTTCACAAGGACAGGGTTGTATTGAGAGTACGCCCGTCCTTTCTACCTAAGGTAGTGTCAATGTCATTTGAGTCAGAAGGTGGTGCTACCTGCTTTCTATCCTCCTCATCCTAGTAAGGAAGAGGAACGGCTCCAGAGGTTGGATCCTAGAAGAGCTTTGAGCTTTGTTAGGGAGAATTCTCTGTAAAGGCTAATTTCCCAAACCTAGTGAGTCCCCCAGCAGCTTTGCTGGATTTTTGGGGTTTATTTTTTTCTCCTGCTAAGAGCAAGACTCTTTTCCTCCCACTCTTAGTCATGATTTGAGGTGTTCCTTTGACTTTGTATGTGTTTTTATGGGCTATGGGGTCCTTTACCCCATAGGGCTTCATGTGTTTTTGGTATGTGGGTTACACAGCACCCTCCGTGCTGTAACCCAGGGGTATCGTAGCGACCCCCAAACATAGACTCCATACCATGGGACCGACTACTGTCTCCCAGGACATGTAAAGTCACCATTGGCTTTACTAGTCTCAAATTGTGAACAGAACCAGTACAAACCATCCTATTGTGGACATACTGGTCGGGGCAATTTGATTGCCCCGACGTCTGTTGTTCGAAGGGGCACTGTCCAGTCCCCCCCGACCGAGTTTTGGCTGGTGGCAGTGGATACTACTTTTTATATTCGACCGCAAATATATTCCTATGGGATTTTCCCATTGTTCGAGGCTACCACTTTTTAATATAGCCTCGAACATACCGCCGGTTTATTAAATAAATATTAATTCACCGGTTGGTAATTTTTGCCAAAACTTGGTTCCAAAATGGCGTTTGTGTTAGCTTCTGTGACTCCAACCCAAGTCGAGCCCTTTGTTCCACTTTTTGGCGGGCTTCTCCACAGAAGCCTCCAAAAGTGGTTCCACTCTGTCTGGGAACCACAGGGGGTGAGGGAGGGGGTTTAGGCACCCTGGACTGAGTTGCCTCGGCAACTCAAGTCGCACTCGTGTGATTGGCCCAAGCGGTGAGCCGCCCGGCTCACCACTTAGTATGTTTAATTGACGCTAGGCTGAATGAATGGGGGTTTTCTGCATAAAAGCAGGGCTTTGGGGACTGGAACTTCAGAAGTCACCACAGGACCTAAAAAATCCGAGGAGGGAGAAGCTGAGCCGACCTGCAACGACGACAACACCGGTGGAGCCCTGCGGAACCGTCTCACCACTTTTCCCGACGACAGAGGAGATCTCCAGCCCAGAGAGTCTTCTTCCTTTGACTGGTGGGGATAACCAGTTTGCCCGTCTTTTCGCCTTGCTGGACCATCTCGTGGCCGCCTTGCCCGTGCCAAGCACCCCGGCTACCGGAATACCATGGATCACCACTACCGCAAAGAAAAGGGTGGTACCTTGTAACCGGGAAACTCTGCGGCTGATTTCTTCCCTGGCAGTGCAACGACCTTCAGCTTTCCTCCACGTCAAGGCCTCCTCTTCCTCTGGACGAAACACCGACTTGCACCCACTGCCAGGAACAACTGCCCCCGCTGGAGCGTTCTTTCCACTTTCAGGTACTGTGTCCCGCCTGGCTTCCCTTGCGACAGATCGTTCGGGGTGACAGTAAATCCTCGACTTTCTAACCTGGGCTAGCCTGGGACCTTTTAACTAACTTTTCCTGACTCAATCTCAATCTTTTGTGAACTTTCTACAAAGACTCTTTGGGCATAACCCCACTGTGTGATCCTGGACACATTTCGCTTGCTCTCTGTAATAGTGGGTCTGGCATTTGAAATTCCTTGCTCCCCAGTAGACTTTGCCTAACCTGCCTCACTGTGGTTCTTTGAAAGGTATTGAAATTTGTGTGCTTTCATAACTCTGCCTTTTTCCCTCCCTTTTTAATAACTTGTTAGAGCGCCATCTTATATTTAGCGCTCACCTCTGTCTGAAAATAGGTGGTGTAGCTCATTAAGACTTGTCTAATAAGTAATTTAGGGTTGTATATATAGAATAGTGACTGTGTGTTGAATTTATTTACCTCTTTGTGCTAGTGTAATTTACAAGTGTGTCTTTAAATAAATAATTATATACTTTTACACCAAAGCTCTGGTCAGTGTTTGCTTGTGCTACTGTATCTCTGTACCTATTGTGTATACTCTATATACTGCCTAACTCATCTTGAGCGAAGTCTGACTGCTCAGCCACAGCTACCAGGTAAATCTGAGTACTACAGGTGGTTTACTGCCAACCACCTGTAGTCCTAATTCTTTTGCAGTGGTCCCTAAGGGAACTGCACAGGTTTCTGCCTAACAAGCTTTTATCTCTCTAGAATGGCCATAGTCGGAGTGGACAACCAGCTCTTTGTGGGGTATACTGGACACCATGGGGGACAGGTGGTTTCTAAGCAGACCTTGTCTAGGTGGATTATCCTCACTATTTCAGAATGCTACCGGTTGGCTGGTAAGGACCCTCCTGAGGGTTTGTGGGCTCATTCCACCAGGGGCATTGCTACTTTGACAGCCCTACAGAGGGGTGTGTCGGTGAAGAATATCTGTGACGCTGCAATGGTCTTCCATACACACGTTTGTTAAGCATTACTCCCTGGATACTTCCCATGCTCAGGATGTTGCATTTGGTAAGGCAGTGATTTACTCTGCCATTTGATTGGGTATATCTAAATTATTTTCCCTCCTCCAATCATGATTACTGCTTTGGGAGTCTGTCATAGATGAGGAATACGTTGGAGGACACAATCCATTCGAAGAACAAGTTACTTACCAAACTGGTAACGTTCTTTCGACTGGATGTTCCTCCAACGTATTCCTCATCGTGCTCCCAGCCTGCCCCTCTTAAGAATTTCCCATGCCATTAAAGCTTCCGTCCCGCAAGGCTAAGTGCAGTCGGTGCTGTGTTCTGGGCATGTGTGCCACACGTTGCGAGGGGGAAAAAATATGAACTGAGGCTACACGCGCCATGCGTGCTACTTATAACATCCGATGACGTTGCCCTCAACGGAGGCCTTCGAAGGACATCGACCCGACTCCATCGCCGCAAGGGCGCCCTCTGGCGAAAAAATTTCCAAAGCGGCACAACTGTGGCCTTTACATGTCATAGATGGTTCCATGTCATTTCATCTTGGGATGTTTTTTCGAGGGTTTTTTTACTGTGATTTTTTTTTTCCTCGAAAAAGCCATTGAATTTGTTTGGGGGGGGGTTCCCACCCCCAAAGACCGCCCTTTTCTAAAATGTTTGATGTTTTTTTTTTCTAAAACAATTTTGCGGTAAAAAACCCTGCAAAAAAAACAACCCGCGACGAAAGGACGTCTTACCGTCCTAGATGAGGGATAAGTTGGAGGAACATCCAGTCGAAAGAAAGTTACTAGTTTGGTAAGTAACTTGTTCATCAGCAAATTGGCATTTTATGTGTACCCCAAGAGTCAAGAAATCTAGCAAGAGTGAAAAGACTTGCCAACATCATTCCTAATCTATGGTACTCCATTTCTGTCTACATCAGACTCAGCCTAAACTGCAGGAGCATCCTGAATAACTCAAAGCAGCACTTACTGGCTCAATCCTCTTCCTGAGTAGTTCACATAGGAGGCCTAATCATGCTACCCACCAGCACCACCCGAGCCCCTTCAGAAGCTAAAGGGGGCCCCCATTCTCCCTTACCCCATTGCATCAATGCACGTTCTGCCTTTTTGTTTCCGGTTACTGCTGTATTGTGTTACCTCATAAGATGTAAAGACATCAGTGTATGTGTGTCATGAAGAGTTTAATAGTTTGGGATCAGCTTGATGTCCGTTCCTCTTTTGTATTTGTTGTCCCCAGAAAAGATGCTGCACAATTCTAATAACTTTTTTGCTTACCTTGATATCTCTCCTCATTGCACTTTGAAGAGAATTCTTCATAATGTAGCATATAACAAAATCCAATAAAAAACGTTTTGAATTAAACCTTATGTGCAGGATCAGAGCATTAGTCTTCCTTGGGTAAGTCCTCATTTAGCTGCTTCAGAGTGAGTGTGGCAGGTGACAAAGATATGGTGCAGATACTCTTATTCCTAAATCGATCTTAAGAAGTGAATCCTAGACACACATTTTGTATATCCAGCTAGATTTGTTCATGATTACCCTGAGGTCCTGACCTAGTATCTCAGGAACGCCATGCCCATTTATGGCACTTGTTTGTTTCCATACCTTTGGTAAACACAGCCTTGTTTTGGGGTTGCACTGAACTTCTAAACCCAGGTCATCTTTTTAATGAGAACCTGCAGATAACTAAAAACATCTTTTATTCTCTGATCACGCTGTGCAGCCTAACAAAGAGCTGGCATCAGCCAGTAAGTTACACAAAGGGCCAAGCAGGGTGACCTGTTCAGAGAATCTGATTACAGAATACAATTGTGGTTACCTGGCATGTGAGTTTTATGGGCTGGCTGGGATACGTGCACTTAGTTGCATCATCAATGTGTGCCAGGATTGCGAATATCGGGGGAGATTTTCCAAAGGTTCTGTGGTGAATACTAAAGGCGATCAACCTGTTAGGCAGAGTTTCACAGACACTCACAGTAGTATCTGGGTAGAGCAGTCAAGATTCACTCTTAGGAGGGATGGGTGGTAGTAAGGCACACAATAATTAATTAATCTTCTAATACGCGCCAAATACCGGAGACCAGTTTCTAAGCGCAGGACCGGGATTCAAACCTCTGTTGCTCTGCATTTTCTTGCTTCCAAGACGACAAAACTTGTTGCCCCAATATCCTGACCCAAATACACACATATTCATCTTAAGGAAGGTCTACAGAGTATTTTATTGTAAATTTACTCTATACAGGTGTGCACAAAAAACATACCTGCATTACTGGTAAGTACCAATTTTAAAAATGGAGCATTAAAAACAGTAAGGTGGACCGTAAAGGATAAGTTAGAAGGTATTGTACTTGAGAATAGTTGTAAACTATGTCAATTTAAAAAATAATGGAACAAAGTCAAAAGGTTGCTCTTAGTTGTAGTATAGAACTGTCAACAGGTTACCTGCTTTGGTCAGGGTGGTTTTTGAAGAAAGATTGCAGAGAAGGAACCGCAATCCTGAGTGGGACAGTGTGGCAGTCTAGTTTAGAGGAGAACGTTCTGCAATCAGATCCTACTACTTGCACAAGAATGGGACCAGCAATGGTTTAGCAGTCAAAAGACTCCAAAGCTGGAGAAAAGTTTGCAGGAGTGTTTTAGGTGAGGGTGCAATGGTGAGTTCTACCATCTGGGTTCCCACTGGTCATAATTACAGTTTCAGAAAGATAAGGACCTATGATGCAGACAAGGTCTGAGGATCCCTAGGTGACAACAGTCTAGTCAACAGACAACAAAGTAGCAGCTGCAAGTTGACAGAATATTGACTTCCAATCAAGGTAGAAGATGCTCCTGTCTTGGCTGTAAGCTAAAAGACAGAACAATGAAGATAACTCAACACACATTGAAGAAAGGGCGGCAACAGAATTCAGCCTGACGAGTCCTGGAAGGGAGATGGCACTTTCCATTAACGGAAACAGTGTTGTCGAGTCCCCAGCATTGAAAGGGTTCTCCCACCTCTAAGATGGTGATGTATACTGACAGCAACTTGGAAGGATCACACAACACATCCAGAGGTAGTGGATCTGACTGCACCCAAGGGATCAAGGTAAGTGATTATTGTAGATGGTTTCATCTATGGTGGGAGGATAGAGCTTCACCTCCAGGAGGGTCAGGAGTCCAGCAAACGGAGCTTACAGAGGATCTTTGGAATCCGTCTTTTTCCAGTTATACAAGAGAGGTTGCAGGTAGTTGATTGACGAAATGGCTTGATGTCGCTTCAGAAAAGCCCTCTTACAGGATTGGGAGTGACACCATCTCACGTAACTTTCAAAGATTTGGCAGCACCTGATTTGCAGGCATGGTAAGGGTGATGAAAGAGGAGACTGACACAGAGGTGGCATGATTGTTGACATGGACTTTTATTTTCTCAAAATAAAGCGAAAGCCCATCTCCCTAACTCTTTAGGAGGGATTTCCCAGCCTCCACTAAGGAACTAAAGAATATGTCAGAATGTCCAAGTAATTAAACAAAGTCCACCGTTTTGTTCAAAATGCCTACTTCTATCCCTTGCATTAGTAACTAAAGAGATATTGGATCTTCTTGGTCCAGAAGAATGGTTCCCTTCTTCTGGATAACGGATTATAGTTCCAATTGGCAGGTGAGAACTGTGTGTATTATCTTGGAACGGAACTGAGGGAGTCATTATCTCAGGCAAAGTTCCAGATGGAGGTGCTGTAAAGTTCTCAATTCAAACTTAAAAGTTCCAACTCAACATCATTCCTTATTACTATCGTTTTGGGGTCCTAGGAAAGCCTAGGATCTCAGCTTCCAGATGAAAGTTACTGCAAGTCTCTAAGACAAACGGTCGCGGAGATATGAGCGATTTTGTGGAGGTCGTTTTTCAGATTTGAAATTTTAAAGTTCAGAAAGAAGTGCAGCTTGCAACTAGAAAATGACAGGTGACAGCTTTACAGCTTTACAAATGACAGGTGACAGTTAGGAGGCAGTTCTACTTAGATTAAAATAGATTGAATTATATTATTTTAACTAAGAGATTGGTTCTGCACAGTTTGCTAGGTACTCACACTATATTCTTGAATTAGAATGGGCCTCGCCACGGATCTGGTCAGGTTTTAGACTGGTCTCTGCACTTCACAGTGATCTGGGTCAGCTCTACTCTGCTGGTCTGGTCTGGGTCTCTGAAGGTGGATAGATTGAAGTCTCTATGTTGGCTCTCTGGAGGTTGATGGAGGTAAAGTATGGATTTTCCCGGCAGAGCTTCCAGCTGCAAATGGATTTGAAGGTCTCTATCTGTCCTGTCTGTCTGCTTTTATCTCTTTTTAAAATGGGTATGTGTGCAGCATCACTAGGCTCTACCCCTCTCCACTTGCCATTGGCCCAATTCTCCCCTCTCCCATGATTGGGGAAGGAACTGTGAGTCAGAGCGATGTCATTTTACAGCCTGCAGAAAGTCCACTCCTCCTGTCAACTTGCACACAAATCTAGATTTGAACCAAATGCATATTTGCAGAGGTACATATTTGTTTAAAATTACACGCACCCCTCACATATCACAGGAGGTATCCCCTGTTCAAACTCTGCTCTTCCTGGGGGCTTGCATTCAGAAATGGCACATATTTCACTTTTTAACTGATTTTGCAATATCGGACATTAACCCAAATTTACACACATGTGCGCAAGGAGTATGGACATTAGTTGATGAAGTGTCAGATTTTTCACATGCACACATTTTGAGTAATATCCTCTTTTCCGCTAAAACCCCCCTGAACATACCACCGGGTCCTAACACGTCTTAAAATGTGGGCAGAAAAATCACAAGAATTATGGTGTCATTTAAATAATTTTCACAAGTCCGTACTATGAGTTATTCATCTTTTTAGAGTTATGTTCTGGCCCCAAAGGGGTGTGGTTTCCCCCCAGCACAAGGTTGAATTTCTGGTTTTTCCAGTTCTGCCAAGCCAGCTTGCTCTCACAGGCAGTGCGCCTCCCCTGTCCTTCCAGGAGGAAGCTCCATTTACGACTCCCGCCAATAAAACATTTGCCTGAGTCAGGACAGGGCTTTGTTCAGAGCTCCTGTATTCTGTGGGGGCTCCCCTTAATTCAATTATCAGAGAGATGGCATATCCTTAGTGTGGCCAGCAAAAGGCAGATAGGCCTGGGAACACAGCTGTGACTCAAGTTTCATCTCCTGTCGGGGGTAGCTGGTGGGCAGAATTCAGTTCCTTGAGCCAGGTTTCAGATAAAATGTCACTTTTTGTTACCCAGTTTAAGTCAAGACATTTTTTTACATATGCAGCTAGAATGCTGATTCTAAGTTTAAAACTATGACATTTAAACAATTGCAACCTATGTGACACTCAAAGTAGGTCACTCATTTCTTTTAAACATTTAGATTTTTAGTGTCTTTCAGTCCAAATTTACTTAAACTGCTGAAATCCACAGCTCAGCCAGTCTTGTATAAACCTTCAAGTCACTTCTGAATATAACTTTACATTGTATCCACCTCTCAGTAAGTCTTTCTTTGGCTTGCCTTGGGTTCATTTATTCAGTTTTCTACAAAAAAGTAAAATCTGGTGTTGTTTTAAAACGCCGGCTTTTTGATAGTGGTGAGTACTGGTACTGCACCCCTTTTTGGGATTTAAGAAAATGAATTCCCAACAGTTATGGGTTTGCTTTTGGCAATCAGCATTGCCATTCCCAATGGTTTCAGACTACTGTGTGGGTAGTCCAATGGTGGTTTTAGGCAGTGTCCTTCTGTGCCCATAACATCGGCAAAATGGGTGGCAGCCTATTCTTCATGCATTTCCCTGGGCATTTTCTGGGAAGCTCTGGCCATCATGATGTTTTCCATGTCAGTACTGCACAGTTTTGAGGTAGGGCTCGGATGCATGGGTAAAAACATCCCACACCGCGCTCCAGGAGTCGGAGCCCGCAGTCAAAATCAGCGAGGCCCCTACGCTCGAAGGACAGGGACCCCACCCCCGATCCTCGACGCCAGGCGTCGAAAACCTCCAGAGCCACTAAAGGACAGGGAAAACATTTTTCCACTCACGGGGAGGGGGGAAAACAGCAGAAGAAGCAGCCTTTGCACTCTTCCACACCTGTGAAACACACCACTCCCCCTAAACAGACAGACACAACCAGGTCTGCTGATATGTCTAAAACCAGCAAATCTACTCAAGATAAATCCCATAGACTTGCTGAGAGAGTCATTCCCAGTTCCAAAAAATGGTCGAGTGAAGACATAGATAGGGTCATGTCAAGGATGTCTTCTTTGGCTGATTTTTATGATAAAAATCCAGAACATTTCCTCTCGTATGATCCACAAGGGGCGACACCCTCAGGCTCTAATGATCCTATCCCCCCCAAGTAAAAAGCCCCGGTTTGAAACACCGATGAGGTCAGACCCCTTCGAGGTACAACCATACTCAAGACCATACTCACTGTATCAAGGAGAGGCTTCCTTTGGTGAGGACCAAGAATTTGGCATGGTAGACGAGCAAACCGGGACGGGCTACTATGGGGATGATGAGGACCAGGAAGAGGAAGACCCGGAAACATACAGAGTAGATTCCCCGGTAGAGAACGAAGCCCCGGTTACCGACTCCCCGGTCGATAACCAACCCCTCCTAAACAAGGTTCTCGCACGCGCAGCAGAACATTTCCATATTGACACCCACGGTGTCCAGGAGGAGAGGGACTTCGCAGAAGAGTTAGTGGGAGAAAGGAGGCCTGTTGCCCAGACCATCCATATCCTCAAGTCCATTCAGCGAAGAATAGACCCGTCCCTGGTGAACCCGAACCTCACCAGAGCAGTCAATCCCAGGGTTGAAAAACTTTTCAGGGCGGCCCAGTCCTCTCTATATAAGAGGACATCTGAAGCCAGACTCCCTAGTTGTCACCAACACTCGTAAGAGGGCTGGAACACCCTTGTCGTCGTCCGAAGCGCCTCCCGACAAGGAGAGCAAAAAACTATACGGTTTCGGCAGGAAAGTAGCCTCAACGTCCGCCTATCAAGCAAGGATTGCAAACTCCACCACCCTGTTGGCCAGCTACAACTGCCATCAGTGGGAAGAAGTCGCGGCACTCATAGCCTCTGCTCCTGAACCTTTAAAGGGCCAGTTAGCTCGGATTTCCGCAGAGGGTAGAGCCGTGTCTGGTTGCATTTTGAAAGCAACCTTCGACGCCGCGGACAACGCAGGCAGATTGAAAGCAGAAGGCATTGTTATCAAAAGACATGCATGGTTACGGCAGTCTGGTTTTAAGGCAGAAACCCAGGCATCATTGTTGGACAAACCGGTGGAAACCGATCTGTTGTTTGGTAAGGCGGTCGAAGACGCACTGAAGAATGCCAAGGACGAATACGAAACGCTCAAGTCCCTTGGCCAGTTAACCAATAAACCCCCTAAACAGAGAGGGAATAGTAATTTTCGTCTCCCACGCGGCCAAAATTCCCAGAGAGGATCTAACTATTCCCAGGGGCAGGGTACACAGTGGAACAACAACCAACAGTCTACCCAGGGCTACGGCAGGGGTAATAGGAGAGGTCGTGGTAAAGGCAGAGGCAGCCCCAGCAAGGGAGGCGGCAGGCCTCCACCAAAGCAGTGACGCTCAGTTCAGGGTCCCTTCTCACGCAACCCCAGTAGGGGGACACATTTCCAACTTCACCCAGGCTTGGGAAGGGATCACATCTGACAGATGGGTGCTGTCAACAGTATCCACAGGATATTGTATAGAGCTACTGCAGCGTCCCCGGAACCATCCTCCACGACAAAGAGTACACTCTTTAGAACATCAGAAGATTCTCCTCGAGGAGATCGCCATTCTGCTAGAAAAGGACACGATAGAACTCGTCCCGGGACACCAGGTAAGCAAGGGTATTTATTCAACTTACTTCCTTGTGCCAAAGAAAGATTTGACAATGCGCCCAGTATTGGACTACGGCCTGCCAACAAGTATGTCAAGCCCCAAAAATTTCGTATGACCACGCTACAAGAGGTAATCCCCCCTCCTAAAAAAGGGGGATTACATGGCAACCTTGGATATGAAAGATGCTTATTTTCATATTTCCATGTTCCCAGCGCACATAAAGTATTTGCGCTTCAAGGTGGACAGTCGACACTACCAATTCAAGGTACTGCCCTTCGGGATAGCTTCAGCACCAAGGGTATTCACCAAGGTACTGGCGGTGGCGGCTGCACACCTACGCAGGGAGGCAATCCCAGTGTACCCTTATCTGGACGACTGGCTCATAACGGGGGAAACCCCAGGAATTTGCAGGACAAACATTCAAAGGACTATCGACCTCCTCCACGAGTTAGGCTTCTCAATCAATGAGAAAAAGTCAAGCCTGGTGCCAAGCACCTCCAAACAATTCCTAGGTGCAATCCTAGATACCCAAGAGGGGTTGACCTTTCCTTCAGAAGAAAGAATTCGGAATATACTACAGCAAATTCCACATGATCAGTCTGGTCAACAAATAACGGTACGCAAAGCAATGCGTTTACTGGGCATGATGGCGTTATGTATTTACCTGGTCCCCCACGCGCGCCTGCGCATGCGTCCCATGCAGGAATGGTTGGCGAAACAGTGGTCTCAGGCAAGTGGTCAGTGGGACGATCTAGTGGTCGTTTCGCCAACACTGGTACAAAGCCTTCACTGGTGGACAAGAGAGAATCTCGCACAGGGGAAACCCTTTTACGATCCCGAAGTACAGGCAGTAGTCACTACAGATGCATGTCTGACGGGGTGGGGAGCTCACCATCTCCACCACACAGCTCAGGGTCTCTGGTCTCACTTAGTGGCCAAGAACCACATCAACCTGCTAGAGCTTCTGGCAGTATTCAGAGCGCTTCAGGCGTTCAAGCCCCACCTACTAAACCTGTCAGTGCAAATCCGGACGGACAGCACAACAGCCATGTTCTACCTGAACAAGCCAGGAGGGACTCGCTCGCCAAATCTGTCCAAGCTTGCCCAGAAAATCTGGATATGGGCACTCAGACGGAACATCTTCCTGTCATCACAACATGTTCCAGGGGAGCTCAATTCCCTAGCGGATGCTCTGAGCAGAGACTCCCTCCCAGAGGAACACGAATGGGTTCTACACAGAGAGGTCGTAGAAGATATCTTCTCTCAGTGGGGTTTCCCCACTATAGACTTATTCGCCACAAGCGAAAACAGACAATGCCCAGGATTTGCATCCAGGTTCCCCCAACCAGACTCCCAGGGGAACGCCCTGTGGATGAACTGGTCAGGGATGTTTGCGTATGCTTTTCCACCAACTCCTCTCATCGGGAAAGTGGTGTACAAGATGAACAGAGAGTCGATGACGCTCGTCCTAATTGCTCCCATGTGGGCAAGACAACCGTGGTTCCCACACCTACGCAGGATGGCGGTGTGCGAGCCCATCAAACTTCCAGCCTGGTACAACCTACTGTCCCAGCACCAAGGTCAAACAGTGCACCAGCAACCCAACTCAATGAACCTGGCAGCATGGCTCCTGAGGTCATAGAGTTTGGACATCTCAATTTGCCACAGAGGTGTATGGACATCCTAAAGGAATCTAGGAAACCAAACACAAGGCACTGTTACTTTGACAAGTGGAAGAGGTTCGTTATCTGGTGCCAGAGTAGACAAATCAACCCGGTTGATTGCACTCCTTCCACTATTGTTACATACATGCTCCACCTGCTAGATGCAGGATTGGTTTTTAAATCACTGAAAGTACACCTGGCAGCCCTGTCGGCTTACACCACTTCCCATAGCTAGGTTTTGTGGTGGAAAGTACCAGTAGTTAAAGCCTTCATGGAAGGAGTAAAGAGACTTCACCCTCCTATTTCAAACCCACCACCAGGGTGGGACCTTAATGTGGTGCTAGCCAAGCTCATGGGCCCCCCTTTCGAACCCATGCATAAAAGCAGTCTCAAACACCTGACTTATAAAACGGCCTTCTTAGTAGCTATTACTTCTATAAGAAGGGTCAGTGAAATTCAGGCTCTGTCAGTGCACGATCCCTTCTTTACTGTCCATAAAGACAAACTGGTTTTACGCACACACCCTAGGTTCTCACCTAAATTTATATCAAAATTCCATGTAAACCAGTTCATCGTGCTTCCGGCTTTCTTCCAAGACCCGCAAAGCTCGGCTGAGGTGAAACTACACACCCTAGATGTGCATAGGGCGGTCCTCTACTATGTAAATAAAACCAGACCGCTAAGAAAAACAGATCAACTGTTTGTCTCCGTAGCTACAGGCAGAGCGGGGGATCGCATCTCTAAAGGTGCCATCTCGAAGTGGATTATTAACTGTATCCAGCTGTGTTACTCACTCTCTGAAAGAACTCTGCCTTTCACGCCAAGAGCCAACTCTACTAGAGGCATTGGGGCCACTCTGGCTTTCATTGGAAATGTACCCCTTGACACCATCTGCAAAGCAGCTACTTGGAGCTCTATTCACACTTTTACTCCGCATTACTGCATTGACTCCCATTCCAAGGCAGATACACAAGTGGGACAAGCGGTTCTAAGACACTTATTTGCTCATGACCCTTCTCACATCCCACCTCCTTCTTCAGGTACTGCTCGCTAATCTATGCACAGCATGTGATCTAAGCAGATTCCACAAGCCTCAGAAGGGATACATTACTCACCGTAATCGTATTTCTGATGCTTGTATCTGCTTAGATTCACATGCGATCCACCCTTCCTCCCCTCTGAGAGAAGGCGCATGATTGCTTGTAGTCTTACCTTCTGTCTATCTGCTTGGATTATCTGTACTCGCGCTACTCCTCATGCTACCTCATGTCAGAAAAAATACAATCTGAGGATCCTAGACGCGTGAGGGATCTTGGGTACAGTGGATGTCACACTAGGGATAGTATTACTGGCACGCCCTGTGCCGACGCCCATTTTCGAGTTTCGAAAAACAAACTGTAATACTCCGCAGCTTCCACTAGATGTCGGCCTATGCACAGCATGTGAATCTAAGCAGATCCAAGCATCAGAAATACGATTACGGTGAGTAATGTATCATATATATATATATATATATATATATTCGGTCAATTGTGAAAAGGTCAATTGTGACCCTTTAAATTCGGTCAATTGTTCATTCGTACAATTGTAAACAAACAATTTGGGTAATACCAAAAAGAAGGGGCCGCGGCATACACCCACTGTGCTCAGAGGGCTGGAAGGGCATCTGGACCAATACTACAGACGAACCCATCAGCACCTATGTCAAAATCCAGGGGGAGGACGGCGCAACAGGACCAACAGGCATCGCAGAAGAAAGGGGATCAGAGCCTATCACAACTGTGGGGGCCAGAATATTCAAACCCATCCTCATCCACAAGGAAAAAAAAAAAAACAAGAAGCACGACCCACGAAAGCAACCATGGACACGTCTGATCCTGAAATGGCAACCAAAGAATACATGAAATCGTGGTTCGGGAAGTTCCAAACGCAATTTTTTGCCACGACACAGACACAATTCGAGGCCATGAAAAAGGACATGCAAACAGCAATGCAAGAACTAAGAACGCAGATTACAAATCTGGGAGAAAGGACAGACACCCTGGAAAAAATAACCCAAAACCTGGATGAGGAGGCTCAACAATATGCAGAGGTCCAAGAACAGCTTTTGAGACGTACCCACACCCTCGAATTACAGTGCGAGGATCTTGAAAATCGATCACGAAGATCGAACATACAAATAAAAAACATGGCAAACTGTGGAGGACAGGGACCTGAAAGAAGCAATCCAACAGTTCTTTAAGGAGATCCTGGATGCAAAGGGGGACGAAGAAGTGGAAATAGACCGGGTCCATAGGGTAGGTCCAAAGAGAGCAGGAGAACCAGGCGCGAGGCCACGAGATGTTCTGGTCGCTCTGTCCTCATATCCCCAAAAAGAGCTGATACTACGGAAAGCCCGGACAATGGAACACATCAGGATGCATGGGGAGGAGGTGCAACTATATCAGGATCTTGCTCAGTCGACATTACAGAAGCGAAGAGACATGGGCCCAGTGGTAAAAGCCCTAATGTTAAAACAAATCAGATATAAATGGACATTCCCCTTCGGGCTTCTATTTACATGGGAGGGGAAGCAGAGGAGGATAACGACATGTGACGAGGGGAGACTAATATTGGGCATTCACGACCAAGATGACGAACCACACGGGAAGAAGAGAGACAAAAGAACCCAGAAAAGGTCGGAATGGCAATGGATGAGAACAGAAAGGAAGGGTAAAGGTCCCTCAACAAGAGAAGTAACAACAAAAGGAGAAGCACATGACGTCTCCATCGGAATAACCACGATATGTCCACGCATACCAACATGAAGAGAACAATCATGAGGGAGGAGAGTCTTCCACAACTTAAGGTGCAGAGGGGGGTGGAGGGCCCCCGTGGCACCACTTGGACTCCAGAGGGTTTTAGTACACCCTACAAGTTACCCCTGAGTATAGATGAGCATGGCGCGCAGGGCACAACGCCTGAACGATCATAGGAACCAGAGCTCGTCCCAGGGCAGTTTTGGGGCGAGGGGGGACGAAGGCAAGTTGGGGGAAGCCTAATGGGAGAGGGGAGGGAATCTGGGAACCACCAGAGTACCCAGGGAACATATCAAGGCAACCAACCAGAGACTCTTTCTAGAAACGTGATGGATACTAAGATTCTAACATACAATGTCCGAGGTCTTAATTCTCCTGTCAAAAGGAAAAAGGTCGAACACTATCTGAAACCAGAAAGATTTGACATCCTTATGCTTCAAGAAACGCACATAAAGAGCCAGGACAAGGGAAAAGTCAGGTTGAAGGGATACAACCAGATAATACAGGCAAACGCAAAAGACAAAAAGGCGGGATTCTGATTGCATTTAGGGACTCCCTAAAGGTACAGGTGCTCCAAGTAGAGGCTGATAGGCAGGGCAGATATCTTTTAGCAAACACAGAAATTGAAGGCTACCCCCTAACGCTGGCGGCCATTTACGCTCCCAACACAGGGCAGGAGGGATTTCTTAAGGATATGCTTGAAAAACTGGAATGCTTTGCCTCAGCAGAAATAATACTGGGGGGAGACCTGAACATAGCATGGGACCCCTCACTAGAAAGATCGGCTCCCAGACAACAGGGACAATGCCCTCCCTCGGATGCCCTAAAAAAGAAAATGTTCAACCTAGCACTGGGGGACATCTGGAGACACATTAATACCAACCAGAGAAGCTTTACATACTTCTCACACGTTCACCACACTGTGTCCAGGATAGATTATCTATGGGCCTCGCCAGGCATCCTAGGCAAAACACGAACGATAGACATCGGATCCATTTCATTATCCGACCATGCCCCTCTTTGGGCACAGATAGCGCTCACCCCACGAATGCCCAGGTTATGGAAATGGCGACTCCCTGAGGAGATAGTCCGAGATCCAGTGTTGGGGAACAATATCCGAGAACACATCTCTGAGTATTTCACAAACAATAACCACCCAGACTTATCGATAGAAACTCAATGGGAAGCATTAAAGGCAGTAACAAGGGGTCATTTAATTGCATTGAAGGCCCAAAAAGAGAAGCTAATGGCTAAGGCAGCTGGACACCAAAATCAGTAGCATTCAAGCAGAGATATTGCTGAAACCGACCATCAAACTACAAAAGGCTCTGAGACACGTCCAAGGACAGCTAGAATCTATCCGCACAAAAAAAGCAGAGCGGCATCTAATTAGGCTAAAACACTGGTATTACACAAAGGCAAATAGAGCAGACAAACTACTAGCCAGACAGCTGAAGGGGAAAGTTCAAGATAGGACAGTAACGGCTCTCCGGGATGATATGGGGAATACAAAGACCCAAACAACGGAAATGGGGGAAATATTTGAGCAGTTCTATAGACGTTTGTATTCCTCGGACCATCCAGATGAGAATCTTCAAAAGTCATATTTGGAGGGGTTGGAACTCCCAGTACTATCGAACACAGAGAAGCACACGCTAGACAAAGATATAACACTGGAAGAGGTTAACAAGGCGATTAGAGATCTCCCCAGAAATAAGGCTCCAGGCCCAGACGGTTATACAGCGATATTCTACAAGGAATACAGAGACATACTGGCCCCGGTCCTGACTGAACTGTATAACTCCTTCAAAGACAAAGCCAACATCACCCCAACGATGAATGAGGCTAAGATACTGGTGATAGACAAACAGGGGAAAGACCCTGAATTACCATCCTCCTATCGACCTATAGCGCTGATAAATTTAGACGCTAAGTTGTACACTTAAATTCTGGCCTCCAGACTCACGCAAGTACTCCCAAAGGTGATCGATCCATCAGGACCAGTCTGGGTACGTCCCCGAACGACAAACGCACGACAACATTAGAAGGGTCCTCCATATTGTGGAAAAAATAGGAATAACATATACGCCGGCAGTAATACTAACCCTGGACGCAGAAAAGGCGTTTGATCGTGTGGAATGGTCCCTACTATTCCACACATTGAGAACAATGGGGATAGGGGAAACCTTCATTAAAATGATAGAAGCCAACTATAATTCCCCTAACATCAGAGTAGCGGTGAATGGGTCCTTATCCAACAAGATACATATCGAAAGAGGGACGAAACAGGGATGCCCACTATCCCCCTTATTACATGCAATCTTTCTGGAGCCACTGCTGACGCAAATAAGAAGCAAAAAGGACATAAGGGGCATAGATATGGGAGGGACTAACGACAAAACAGCAGCATATGCAGATGACATGTTGGTGATGATGGGAGACCCTGAAAACTCTCTCCCAAGCCTCATGCAAGACACATATGGATCCCTATCAGGACTTTGAGATTAACAGGCAGAAATCAGAAATTCTGATACTGGCGGGGGACACAACTCGAATTCAATCTGTGGCAGACAACCTCCAACTAAAAATTGCTAAAACGGGGGCCAAATACCTGGGTTTCACCCTGACACACAAAATACAGCAATTATATTCCCAAAACTACCCGAACCTACTAAGACAAATTAAACGGGACATGGATAGGTGGAATCCATTATCGATAACCTGGTGGGGGCGGATAACGGTTATGAAGATGTCCATCCTACCCAAACTCCTGTATCTATTTCAGGCCCTGCCAATAAGACTCCCAATGTCATTCTTTAAATCCCTAACGAAAGCAGTCACGGAGTACATCTGGCAAGGGAAAACACCTAGAGTTTCAAACTCGGTTCTAACTGCCTCTCGGAGAGACGGGGGATGCGCACTGCCTCATTTCAGAAGATACTATGAGGCTGCCCAACTATGGGTCCTGAAGGAATGGATCCCGGACAGCTCCCAGAAGCTGTGGGCGGACCAAGACAGGGCAGTGGCGACAACCCCTACAAGACACTTGTTATGGGCCAGGAAGAAACATAGACACCCAAACCTACAAATAAGCAAAATCATGCAGGCAGCATTGGAAATATGGGATAGAGCAACCAAGAAATGCACACTAACTAAAGATCCAGCCCCTTTTATGCCCCTATTTAGAAACCCAGAATTCCCGCCAGGTCTTAAGAAAAAGGCCTTCCAAAAGTGGGACGAAGCAGGTTGTAAAATGGTCGGGGACATGTACCAGGACCAACAGATAAGATCGTTTGAAGATTGCGTTTCTTTAATGCACCTAAATGGGAAGGATAGGTACAAATACGAACAACTATACCATTGGCTAGATAAGCCGAGAATACGACTAGCGGCCACCAGAGAACTAACCCTGTTTGAAAACTACATTATGTCAAACGACGGGACAAAGAAGTTTGTCTCGAATACATATATATGCATAAACTCCCCAGAGGAGAAAGTCACTTGGCAATACATCAAGAGATGGGAGAAGACTCTTAGAAGATCGATCCCCAGGGGTCGGTGGGAATACACGTGGGGGATGATAGCCAAACTCACGAGAGCAATACATTCAAAAGAAATGTGGATGAAAATCCTCCTGCAATGGCACTATACACCAGAAAGGCTCCACGCGATGTTCTGAGACTCCCCCAACGAATGCTGGAGGGCATGTGGTGGGGAAGGAAATTGGCGACACATATGGTGTGACTGCCCAAACCTACAACAATACTGGAGAGAAGTGAAAGATCACATGAACTCAATGTTCCCGGGAGCAGGGGCTCTGGGGGAGGAAGTGTGGCTTTGTGGGATTTGGGACCCTAAAGACAAAACCCTCACTAAATTGCAGAAAAGAAACTTCATGGGGCTACTAATCGGGGTGTGGTTGGAAATCACCCAAAAATGGAAACAGAGACTCCCACCCATCGCAATAGACTGGATACGTAACATTACATATAACCTGCAAGGGAACTATCATAAATTTAGAGAGGAGTGGTCGGTACGTTGGAGTACCTACAAAGTGACTATATGGAACAATGGTGCCCACACAAAATTAGGATTCTTGATATGTTCAGATAATAGACTGAGAAGACTATCAGAAACTAGCTCCAGGTGGAATTTCCCGGGGGTAGTGGGGGGTGGGAGGGACGTGGGATTGTTCTAAATTTTCATGTTATAAAACTTAATAAAAATATTTTTTTTAAAAAATAGCACTTGAATGTAACAACAAACTGACATAAAACATGTGTTATGAGTGAGGAAAAATATACTGGAAGCTTTCTAACAAATTATTTTCTTGAAAGAGATGGGTAACTGAGCGAGGGCAAGAGCAGCAGAAAGCCCTGGTACCCACACAAGAGGCATATGGTGGAGAGGCCCATCAGAAAATCTTCAGATTTCCCTGTAGGCCAGTACACCGCTGCTCCAGCCTATAACAAGGACAAATGTTTAGGTGAGAAACCTCACCCAGGGGAACTAGGATACCCTTTCAGGGTATCCCAGCCTTGGGATCTGTTAGGAAAGATTTCTTTTGTAGGCAACTTTCCCTCCAGCTTCACTTCACTGGCGTTTTGATGATTTGTCATGGGGAAACCAACCAATCTTTCTGACTATCAGTACTGGGAAACACTTTCCCTTTTGACCTTTTACCTGTTTTGTTAGCTTCTTCTAACACTGCACACAGCATAATTTAGTGCATGGGGATACTTTTGAATCACCCTAGTCTTTTACACTAGGAAATTTTGGTTATTTGTATGTGCCTAAAAAGAAGTTGGTTTCAACAGTTACATTTTTACAATTTTTGCAGTACTTTTAGTGTGCACATTCGTGTTTACCGTGCCTGGCTACTAAACGTGGCTGGTGCCCTAAAATGACCATGCCAAAAGCTTGTTCTTTGGCCGTATTGTTTCTTGGCCTTCTTCCTGCCTTCTCAGTTCACGAAATCCCTAATATGGTCATGCATTTTCCCGTGAAAGCTGCAGTTTTCGTGGGCCAGTGTGTGCCATTTGTGTGTGGGTCCAGTTAGTGGGTGGGACTATCTGGTCCTATTCCACAACCATGGTGCCTGAAAGTCTGGTGTGCATGCATGAGTGAAATCCATTATGGTCCTTGATTGAACCACTGCTGGTTGAATGGGTGATGGAGATTCTTACCATTGGTGGGCTGGTTTTTGCCATGATCCTAGATTTGGGATAAGAGGACTAGGACTCCTGCAGCCATTCCAAGAGATCAGCTTTCAAGCCAAATATCATATGTAGCTGTCCGGCTGACAAGACCGTGGACAACTGCAATTGCCCCAGCAGGACTACCTGATCTGCGAAGGCCCTCTGTAGTGCTTCAACTCTGGGACTGGTTGCGCCAACCAGTCTCAATGTCTTTTCCGTGCTCCTGCAGTCCTGAGCCATCCAAATCTTCCCTGGACCATCTGGTGGACCGACCTGTATCTTTATTTGGAAATGCACCAGAAGCATCGCCGTTCTGCATTTTTCACCTTGAACTTAGGTGGTCGCCAGCTCGTTCTACAAGTCTCCGTCCTGCCAGGTTTCCGAGCATCAAGGGACCCTATCCTGGAAATACAATTTTGATCGCGACTGGACAGATACCTGCTCTCGCCCATGTGCTGTGACTACCATATGGAGGAAAGCTGGCTCCAGCAACATTGTGTGCTGAGGAGGCCTGCTTCAGTGTCTACTACATTTCTTCATCAGAAAGGGTTGCACTCAGCTCCTGGAACTGACGGAGTCTGCCTTGCACTGCAGCTCCTGGACTTCCTCTACTGGATCCAACCGCTGGAAAATCTACCTCCAGCGACTCCTATTCGACCTTCTTAGCCACTTGGGAAAATCAGAGCAAGGGTGCAGAGTAATAGCTATAGTTACAGCCACCCCTGTCTCCCCTAGAATAAACCTTAGAATAAACTTTTGTTTATTCTATTCCATCGCTTTTTAAACATTTGTTCTAAAAGATAGAAAAAACATCTTACTTACCTGTAATAGTCTTGATAAGTCTTCTGGAACATTTTTCACCACCGCAAAAACCTTTCCTACCTTCGGCTCTCCTGAGAAGAAGCTTGTGACCTTTAGCTACAAGTCCCCATTCAACATAAGGATTGGACTTATAAAGCTGGCGTATTATTCTTGTGAACTGGCTTTCCTTACTGCATCAACGTTACTTGCCTTCCTTTCAAGTGTTTAAGTGAATTGTATGCCTTTCTACAAACCAAAGGTCACTGTGTATATATTTGATAACTGAGTATTGTATGATAATAGTACCTGCTGGTTATTTGTGTAGTGTGTTTTGGGCCTAAAATAGAGTATTGTTGTGCTTGCCTGTCTAAGCAGAATTATTGTGTGACTCATTGTGGACCCCTGAAGATGCTGACTTGTTCCTGAGACTAAGTTGTACCACCTTGGTATCATGGACAGAGCAGCTATGCTTATTTTAGGAGGGAGAGAGGGCTGTAGCTTGGTACAAAGAAATTTTAGCATACATAAGGTCCAAAGAAAAACTGAAACACTATGTATTGTAAAAATACATGGTTTATTTAAATACAAGGAGGCCCTGATAAATCTTGTGGAAATAAGTATATGATATGTTATAGTAAACACAGTTCTAAAAACCAACTCAATACTTGGGGGATACAACCCACAGTACAACCTTATTAAGAATAGCAATCAGTAGTTCAAGGTAAGTCAAACCTATAACACATTCAGAATGCAATGAGCTATTCTTTGGGAGTAAAACCAGGTTATATATACTTTTTAAATACAGTCAGTAATTCAAGGGTAGTAGGCCCGGTCAGTCATGCAATGACAATCCGTTATGAAATCATATAGTAAACCAACCCTGTTACAAGTATACTCCTTGAAACATTACTTTTTAGAACTCAGTTCAGAGCTAGCAAATGAACTGCTATACTTTCTGGACGGGGCTTAAACTACTCCATGACAAGTATAAACTATTTTAGAATGCACTAAGGAAATCGGGGTAAGCAAACCCCTATTACACTTTAAGAAAGACACAATGTATTTCATGGTAAGTATTTGACCTATTGGTGCATTACTGTCTGCTACCTGATAGCTAGATATACCCAGTATACTTTTAAGAAGTGTAGAATACAGTTTCCAAGGTAAGTAAGAACGTTATGAAACTATTTTAGAATAGCACCAAAGCAATTCAGGGAAGCACAACCCAGGGTTACAAGTTTAGAAGAGCAGCTGCTATTCAAGGTGATTAAGGCCTATATACTTTTAAGAGGGAATGCAAGCAACTCAAAGACAAGTATTAACTTAAAGACTTTTTTAGATCTGTATGAAGCAGACCAGGGAAAGCAACACCCAATGATACACTTTAAGAAGGACACAAGGTTATTCAATTTAAGGCAGGTAAACCCTATTGTTAAGCTTTTACACTCATTCAGTTAAGCAATGATAAAACAGTACCAACACGTATTACTTTTCACAAGGGGGAGAAACGCCATTCAAAGTTATACACTTTTTAGAGGGCACAATGCAACTCAAAGGTAGATGCAACTTAAGGACACTTTGTAACTTATTTCACAGAGATACAGTTACCACACTAATTCTTTCCGCAAGTAAGTGCTTTTACACTTGTTATACCTTTCAAGGCAGAAGCTTTTTCTTATTCAATCCCTGAGTTCTCTCAGTGGCAGAAGAGAGACCCTAATGGTATAGGTGCCAGCTGTAGGCAGTTCAGATAGGTTTCAATTGCAAAAAACTCAGAGTTCCATAGGAGATCTTCGTCAGCATTAGAGTTAGTGTTCAGGGACTTCTGAGGAGGCTCCCTAAATGTGTTACAGCATTAGGCCTGGGCAAGTGGTATGGGCAAACTCTCAACCACATGAATCACCCGCTCAGCCTCACAGGATGCACACCAGACTTAAGGTAAGTATTACCCAAGCCCACACACTACCTTAGGAGAAAAGAAGAGCTACTGGGTGGATGCCATCATGATGGAGCAGCACAGGACCCAGTCTCTGGATTCTTGGTCTGGAGACGAAAGAACTGGACACTAGATGGGAACTTGCAGCAGCAGTCATCAGAGGAGACTTCCAGGAATGGATACTAAATGGATTCTCACGCTCTGTGGATTTGATGCCTTTTTACAGCCGCCAGATGAAGCTCCGATTACACAGCAGGCTCTCCGGTCGCTGGAAATCATACAGCCGTCTTCTTCATCTTCCTCTTTGGTTTCAGCTCCTGTGGTCGACTTGTCAGCAGCTTCCAGGTCCGGAGTATTTATCAGGAACTACAGAACAACTTCTGCAATCTCTCCAGAATCCTGGAATCTCGTATACTTCTATGTATGTGAGAAAAGTGGAACGTTGACCTCCCCTAAATAGTACTGAGATGAAGAACAGTTACACCACCATATGGCAATGTACTGCGATGAAAAAGATGCACAGAGTGCGGAAGAGCACCCTGCAGAACCACAGTTAGCTGTGTTCGGCTAGATTGAACAGGCTGGTCTGCTATGCGATTAAAAATGAAAACTTCTTTCAAGGAACAGTCCTCCCCGGAGGAGCTGCGAGGGAAGGTACCCTGTCTGCCAGAGAACGTGAGACAGCTGGGATGCCCAGGAAGCAGAGAGCTCCGGAACTGGTCCTGAGATGGAGGAAGGGGGTGACAGGGTGGTCCTGAAGCTTGGGAAGCACGACGGCTTCCCAAAGAACGGCTGGTGCTGCAGAGCCGCTGCAGACCAAATTAAGCCTCCCCGAGCACCGCAGGTCCCACGGCTGATGGAGGACGCTGGAAGAAGGCGAACGCCCTCGCAAACCAGAAAAACCTGTAAGCAGAGGGTCAGAAAGTCTCTGGTAAGCAGTGAAAGTTGTGGCAAGCAGAGAATGGGGGTAATGCCCCTAAACTAGGGTCTGGGACCCTGACAAGCAGAGAAAGTGGTGACAAGCGGAGAAGGGGGAGGAATACCCAAACCTAGGGTCTTGGACCCTGAAAGAAATATTGAAGAAACTTTCACACATATGATAATATATGGTAGTTCTTAGCAGGAGAGTTAACCAGGCCTACTTCGAAGGAGAAATATCAAAGACCAGCAAGTCTGGGACTCGCACCCATAACTGAAATACATCAGTTGCTCATCCTCGTCACTGTACCTGGAGAAAGTTGAACCAGGATGGCTGTGCAATAGGTAGTACTTGGCAGGAGAGTACAGCAAGTTTATTTAGAAAGAGAACTGTTGAAACCAGGAGAACATGGAACGAGAAGGGCAATCGTTTCTCCTCTTCATAGTCACAGTACCGGGGAGAAGAGTGAACCCGGTTGGCTGTGCAAGGGAAGAGAATCAGCCCCTGGGATTTGTGAACATTGTGGTAAAGCTCTTCAAGTAAGTGGAGAAGAAACCAGGGAAAGGGAGCCATTCCCTTGGAACTTGTGGACATTGAGAGAAGTCCAGAGAAGGGAAGCATTATCTTGGCCCCTGTGAAAATTTGTTTTTGTACCATTTGGAATTTTGTGGTGTGAACTTGGAAAAGAACTATGAAGGACCCGCTGAGAAGATAACCCAATTGCACTTTATATTGAGTCGTTAGTGTGAGGGCTAGAGTTAGGGTTTTTACACAATGGTGGATTTATCTTTATTTTGAAATCGTAAGGGACCAATTTGAGATTGGTGTTGAGGCAGGGAGCCCCCTCTTGGCGTTAGGGCTAGTGAGGTGTTTCCCCGCCCCTATTTACATTTAATAAAGGTATGTAGCAACAAAAATGCCACCTGTGTGTTGATCTCTCACTACTGCACCCTCACCTACTGGTTCAGTAGACAGTTGTAATATGAAGCAGTGGTAACAAAAGGTAAAAATGGTTAAAAGGGACACACTGATTCATGGTATGTATTTCTTCAAATTGAACGGAGAAATACATAGAATACAGTTTGATGAGTTCATTTCTTGTTAGTTAACTAAAATAAGTCAGAAGATATATCCTGCAATAAACATCAACTTTATATTCTTAATTTTTGTTCCTTGAGTGAAACTGTAGAATCTTGTTATATTCAGGTTAAAAAAACAAAGAATATGCTTAGTACTTATGTTATATTATTAAAGATGCCCAGGGTTTCTTTAGTCCTCACAGCTGTAAAAGGTTAATGTGACCTGAATAACCTTAATCCACATTTTTCTTTTTTCCCCCTGTGAAATGTTTCTTTATTTTATCACTGTTGGTATCACCAAAACATACTAATGAAAACAACACATTCATATAGTTTAAAACGCAAGTCATGATGAATATACTGGACTTAAAATGTGAAACTGGACCTGTTCAAAGTAATTCACAAGTGCATAACTGCTCTAGTTCACTATAACCTTCCAGGCAGCAGTTGTAACCAGAGCTTAAAATACAAAGAGCATTACTCAGGAGGGTTAATTTGGTCACGATACGGTCCTAAAGCTGTATGTGTTTTCAGTGCTAAATAGTCCAGAACCAGGTTAGATGCAATCATTTTGTAAGTCATTTGGCCAGTGTTCAATTTCAAAAGGTCTGTTTCACTCTGTACTTTTATCACAAAGTACTCTAATGATGATATCACAAAGACCCATTCACAAGAGAAGTAGCTTAACATGTGAAAACCATGGAAGTTGGGAATGCACCCAACAGACTCCTCAGAATAATTTTGTATGGATCATAATCTGTTCTCCGCTAAATGCTTGTTCAGAATAATGTTGATTTTATAGTATCTGCATCAATGGGGAAAAACTGGTCTAAACATAAAAGGGACAGTGGTGTAAATCGGATAATCGGGCCTAGAAAGCTAATTTTCAACATTCTTAAGAGTGGAAGTGACCATAGCCCCAGTGCTTCACCCTCTTCCTCTACCCCCCAGACCCAGCCGTTGGAATAGTTTTCAGAGAATACATTTTTTAGAGCAGAGCTGGGAGAGTGTTGTCTAAATTGATGGTAAAATCTCAGAATAGACTTTGTAGTGTTTGAGAAATACTGTTTTACACGATCAACCTAAGGGGCCCCAAGAACCATTTGAAGATAAACTGATTTCAATGTAGTCAAAATGTTTGCAATTTGCAGTTACGTCTCATCAACAAAACAGCGTGGTGAAGGAATTTATGACCACCTATCTTTCATAACTTCGTTTTTGCTATGTTGATGATCGGATCCAGGCCACCACAAAACAAATTATGTTTTGAGTGGCTTTGTCAAGGACATCTCAGCTCCGGCCATCAACACCACACCATCGGCATAAAGGATTGGCCATGGTGTCTTACCAATCATTAGGACATCTAACTCCAGTGAGAGCAGTTCTGAAACTATGCCATCAATGAATAAACCAATCAAAACATGAGCAATCTCCCCACCCCCATTTCACTTGGCTAACTACAAATATGCTATAAAATAGCAGGTGGGTTGCTTCATAAAACCTTTGGTTCATGTGATTTTGTAATCCAAATTTGTCCGACCGGTTTCCAAAATGATTCACTACCAATGATGAGTTAGGTTAATTTAAAATCTCATGTAAGACAATGTTGAAAAACCTGTAGCTATTTCACTTTGTATATCACAGAGTATAAACAAGTATATCTCTTTCACTTGCTCCTGGTAACTTCTCTAACATGCCTTCTTTTTTTCCTTACTTGTAGCTTAAGCGTCGGCCATCAGAAGCTCTTCCGGAACTACTCCGCCCAGTGTCGCCGATCACAAATTTTGAAGCAGCCCGGGCCCAGGATTCACAAGCGATATTTGGACTGGTATCCAGTCTGGAGCAGCTGGAAGTGGATGATTGGGAATTCTGAAGTGGAAACCAGTGGCTTAGAAGAACAGGATGATGTTGAAATGTGTTTTTTGTTGTTTTTTTTACAAAGCTCCAGCAGTCAGGATTTTCGGTCCTACTACACAAGTGTTACACAATGTTTACAAGTCGAATAAAGACATTTTTATTTGGACAAAATGTGAAGAATACCTGGTCTTACCGGCTGTGGAAATTCATTTGCTAGCGTGTTCTGGGAGTGAGTTACTGCCTCTGTAGAGATTTAGGACTATCACAGCTTTGGGTGGCTGATTTCTGTGTCATGTAGTTTTATTTTCCGCAAAGCCAAGTGTCCAAGACCGATAATGTTTAACTTACATATTGGCACATTGAGTCACAACTCACATTATTTAATTATACAGTGTGTTGGAATTGGGGGATATTGCAGGTAACAGCACGGAAGGTCAGAAACTGGACTTAGTTATTCTGCTTCCAAATAGGTTGATTTGGAGTGCCCTTGATCATCTTCTGCTCTCTGTTTGGCACCCAAAAATCTAGAAGAAACTCAACTCCTTTGTCCTTCATGTTTGAATTGTTTGGATCAGTGAGATTTTTCTTTATATTTTTCCCTCCTGCGCCTTGGCTGTGTGTTTTACATTCCGCTACCTGTAGATGACCGCCCACATGAACAACCTGCTGGAAACTAGCCTATTTTCCTCGGAATCTCCTTGGTCTAATCGGATGGCGTTCCATTTATAGTCCGTTTAGTTTATGCTTTGTTCGCCAGAGTTGTATTTAGACATGGCAATTTTTTCAAGGGTTTCTCGTAGTCTGGTCTATTTACTGCTTATTTACAATCCGACCTTAATTTCTCACTCTATACTTTTTTAATTTGAGTGTGTGTGCCGTCGCCAAAATAGTAAAGACTCAACTCATTCTAGTACATACGTTGGTAGCAAAGTAGATTATAAGAAATATTAACAAGAATTAAAAACTCTTCAGTGATCCATTCAAAGAAAGGGCAACACCAATTTCTCCCTCTGGCTCAGAAGAATTGCTAGGTGTCATGTAGTAATACCACTTAATAAAATGTAACTAAACAGCCACAGGGTTTCAAAACCCAAAATGATTTATTCCAGGCTGAAGTGTGCCTCACTTTGCTAGCCTATCAACCCTCTGGCTCCCAGTTCCTTATCTTGTAGTACCCTATCCTCTGCAAAGCTAAGGTTGTGCTAGTGTTGGTCTGATCAGACCCTATTCCCTTTGAAAATCGAAATGGGTGTTTGTAGTCCATCTTTCCAAATTGAGGGGTGGTCCAGCCACTTTCTAAAAGACCATGAGTGACTTATCGGCACTGTGGAAGACTGATCAAGGCTTTGCTTTCTTGTATGTAGTTGGCAGTTTAGGATCACTTACAATTGACTGAGTTCCTGGCACACAAGCACTTTATAAACATGTATGGCAGCATTTAAGACAATGCAGAGCACCTGGATCCCCATGTCTGCGTTTGTGGCGCTCTGCAGCCCTTCAGTGGGGGGCCTCATCCTGTTGAATCCAGTAGTATACTTGAATGGGGGTTCTCAAGAAAACAAGCTGGTCAAGGTGTTGACTGTTTCCCTCTTCAAAGTGTCTGAAAAGTATCAGTCTTTGTCATCTTCCTACAGGCAAAAAGTAACAGCTTGAAAAGAATTATTGGATGACGTGATAGACGCCGCCGCAGAGGATATGTTATCAATGTTTTTTGCCCATCTACCCATAGACTAGTTTATGAAAGCCCTTTTGGTAAATCAGACCCATTGTCCCCTTTCTGCACCCAGTGTTGTTAACTACAGTTGGAAAAGTTAATTGAAAATCAATTCTCCCTTTAGCATGGCAGCGTGATTACAGAATGACTGTGTGGTGTGTTAGCGGTAGCTTGCTTTACGCCTTTTGCCACAAATTGTAAGCTGATCTTCCCCATATGGAGCAAATGAAAGTGGATTTTTTGGAAAGGTTTAATTCATGAAATTAGCAATGACCTTTTGTCAACTTTAAAACCAGCTGACCTTTGTCTCTGCTCTCTCATGAGTGTAGTCTTGTGTACAGCTATCTTGTTCTTGGTACATCCATCAATAAGTATTCGCACACTCCTACACTCCATGTGCTCTATACTCATACAGGCATATTTGCTCATGCTCACAGTGGGTGCTATGTGGCCCTGACTTACCCAGGCCTGTGTAGTCTTGCACACCTAGGGACAATTTGTGATCTTGAATTTGGCGGCACTAGGTTCACCCATGCTTGTGTAGACTTGCACACATAGGGTGTGTGCTTGATCTATCTGTGCATTTATATTTTTGCATACAGAAGTGCCACATGTCCTAGAATCATCTATGCATGTGTTTCCTTGCCCACATAAGCAGCACACCTACGCAGGTATAGCGTTGCACATCTAGGAAACATGTACTCTATGCGCTCCTAGGCAGCATGTGTTCTTGGTTCATCCATCCATCCATCCATGCATGTCTATTGATGTACTCGAACATTTCATGTGTTAATCCGCGCTTGTGTGTTCTAACACATCGGCTCCAAGTGTTCTTGTATCATCGCATACTCTTGGAGAAATATACCATTATTTTGGCACACCTAGGCGTGTGTCGTTTTGCTCACATGGGGACCTTTTGTATTATTAAACACAGTCTTACTAGCCTGTTATTGGTTCACCCAGGCATGTGTACTCTTGCACACATGCTGAATCTGGTGTGGCACATTAATGCCCCTTACCCACACGTGTAATTTTGCATGCAGCAGTAAAATGTTCATAACTCTCGGCAGAATGAATACAATTGCACACAGATATGTTTCCATTTTGCATGTATTTCAGACAAGTGTGGATTTTGATTTTATATATGAAGCGAAAATATCCTTATGGCTTTTTGTCCATCAATTCCCTGAACTAACAGCTACCGCAGATGCACCTGGTCAACTCCAGAAGGGTGCTTATCGGAGCATTAAAACAATTCTTCATAAAACTAGAGTCAAAACGCCCCCAACACACTTCATCTGATCATACAATGTTTGATGCTTTCTTGCCAAAATAAAGTGTTTTTTAAGGTTTCATAGCTTTTTGTTGGGCTAGTTATTCAGTCTGTCAACCTTTGACTCCGCCTTTTCCACCATATTATGAAGTCTGACTTTCTTACTGTATAAGTCCATTAGCAGCATGTTTACAAAGGTACAATTGTGCTGTAAATGTCTATTCCGTGACGTGCTGTCGGTTTACACAGCTCGTCTCTTTCCTTCCATACTTAAAGGTTGTCTTCCCAACGAGAGCGAGAATGGAGCTTTTTTGCAACGCAAAAATCACCATCAGAAAGTGACACTAAGGTTGCATGCAAGGGGCTGAGCCTCTCCAGACAGGCAACTCCCTAAATGTCTACCAATAGAACCCCCTCCCTTGCTTGAGGGGTACCCCTAATGGTTCCCTTGACATGGGGAGGTATAACACCCCGCCACCCCCCCAAGCAAACAATCAAGGAGGTGGATACAGGACTGGGGTGAGGGAGGGCCGGACTTTGAGTAATGGGTTTACTGCTAAGCAACCTCATCCCTGTCCTTTTAGAAAGAGGATATTCCCAGTAGTACAGCGAGGTAATTGTGCGACAAACGCAGGCCAGCTACCTGAGACGAAGGACTGTCTTGGGGGACCGAAATACAGTTTATATTGAGAAGTAAGTCTGAGGGAGGACGCTCATGTGGTGGTACTGCAAATGTCTCTTACTGGAACACCCTTGGAAGCCACCCAGGAAGCAGACTTAGTGCGAGTAGATTTGCCCAGTATAGCCAATGAGTTGGCAAACCACATGCATTATAAGCCATGTTCCCGACTTTCCTAATCTACCTGTTCTGGGCCGTCGTTGATCGGCAATGATGATGACAGACAGCTCCTTGCACTGCTGATGCCCGCAGTTATGGCCGAGTAGAGTTACACCACCATCCCAACAACCCGTGGGTGGGACAGGCTGAGCCAGAACCCCCAGAGAACTCAATCAAGGTTGGAGGGATAAGATCTTCATGAATATGAACATTTGAAATAAACATGGGCCTAAAGAGAGAAATCAGACGCATGATCAGCCCCTCTGGAACCAGAAAGGACTTCAGAAATGTCGGCACTCGGTCATATCTCTACATAACTGATTGCACAGTAGTTATGTCCAAATAGTCAAGGGCCCATCGAACAGTCTGTCATCTAGATAGGGGTGAAGGCAAGGAAACCTCCTGTGATCCTCCAGGATCGGGATATAGAAATAGACATCTGCGAGGTCGCTGGAACGGAGGAAGTCACCCTTTGAAATAACTGGTATTAAATCATGGAGTGTCTCCATCTTGAAAGACTTACTCCTACCACTATCAGGCTCCTACCACCAAGACGCCACTGCCTTACATCATATCTATGCCACTATCCAAGCATGGATGGCTGTTAATGGCTTGTGTCTTAATGGGGATAAGACTGAAATCCTTATCCTCGGGCAGAAAGCCACAATAGCTAAACTTAGTCCCCAATACAGCAACTTTAACATCGATAATTCTGCCATCACAGTCTCTTCCTCATTCAAGACACTAGGTGTCCACATCGTTGCTAACCTATCCATGAAAAAACAAGTTAGCGCTATAGCCTCTGCAGCAGCATATAGCACCAAACTTATCAATGCCATTAAACCCTACCTTTCCGCACCTAACTGCCTTTCAATAGCCGGAGCAACTATAGGCGCCGAACTCGATTATTGCAATGCACTCTTGGCTGGCACATCCTCCAAAAACGTACACAGACTACAAATTATACAAAACAATGTCCTACGAGCTGCCCTAAGCATTCCCAGGAGAGACCACATATCCCAAGCCAGACAAGCTGTGCGGTGGCTCCAGGTCAAAGACCGCATTACACTCCAAGTCCTCACCATTACGCATAGATGCCTCAACAACATAGCCCCCTCATACCCATCAGAAGCTATATCAAGACCCACCTCAACACACCCTACAAGAACTCAGTACACAAACCAGTTACACATCCCCCGTATACGGCGAGCTAAAGCCGTAGGGCTAGGCTTCTCATACATGGCTCCCAAAGTATGGCACTCACTCCCTGCCCTCCTCAGAGCTGAACCATCCATTCATGCTTTCCGGAAAAGTCTGAAGACCACTTTCTAGAACTAGCTCAGTAAGCAACATACATCCTCCTAATGTATATTGTATTATAAATGTAATTTAACACTATGTAACTATGTACATTCTTTCTATCCAACAGTCACTTGACAAATGTACAAATATGTATCCAAATATGCTTTCACTATGTAAATAATGCCACGTGATAACTCTGCAACTAAGTATGTTTCTGTAACAAGTGCCACGATGTCTTTAGGCTGCTGCGCGCCATACAAATACGAATAACAAAGAAAATAAAAAAAATAAAGGGATAACCCTGATGAAGTGATTGACCCCATTCAGGTCTATGATCGGGTGCCATAACACGAGGCTTTCACCACTAGAAAAAGGATGAAGTGCACATTCCTGCCCTGTTCTTATCTGGGTACAGGACAAATGCCCCCTTCTGCAGCAGCTGAAAATTCCCTCCTGAAGGGCCAAATTCTCCTGCAAGTTCTGGGGTTAAGGGGTACCATTACCCCTGAATGTGGAGTAAGGGATTTGAACTTGGGAGTATTCCCTAAGCATGGTGTCCAGGGCCCAGGTGTCTCTGTCCTTTCCTTCACAGACTCAGTTGAACAGCTATCACTGGAGATGATGCATGGGGCTGGGAGCCTAGAAATAGCTGGAGCTAAAGGTGGGGTTACCCTTAGGCTTTATGGGGTGAACCCCCTTTTCTCTCACAGACCATGGAATGCATAAGAGACCCTTGTTGTCAGAAAGGATGAAGGGAAACCCTGGACAGGTACCTACAGGAGCTCTTCGGCTGAGCTTCCTTAGGCTTGGGGGGGCCCGGAAAGTGCATTGTCCTCTTTATCCCGCCTAAGCAGTTAATTATACTGAGATCCAAAGAGCATCTGGTCAAGACATGCAAGCTGCATAAGAATAGCCTTCTGTGATGCTTCCCACTCCAGGGTATAAGCCAGTATCACTCAATCAACTTTATTTCGGGCGAGTGCCCATAAAAGCATAATACAGAGTACATCAAACAGTTAAGAGATGGGAAGAATACATACATTGCATTCTATAAAATCTTTGTCCATAATTGGCGCCAGTATACATCAAGGGACTAAAATGATTGTGGAGATGTAATTTCCAGTAGTCGATTCAGTTCTTTGTCTTTTGCCCAGGTCCTCAGTGCCTTATTTAATTAACTAAAGACTGCAAATGTTACATTCTTATGATCGGTCATTTTACATGATTATACGTGTTGGTTGAAGAACCTGTATGATACTTGAAAAGACTGGGTAAAGTCATCTCTTTCTCAATTCGGCATAAACTGGGCACAACAAAAGAAAATGCTTATCGGATTCGACTTCTGTGGTGCAAAATGGGCATAATTTTGAATGGCCACTAGACCATTTGTGAGTCAGCTGAGCAACAGGTCTGAAATGTTATGAATAGCGCCTTATTTGAACTTGGAATCACACCGGGTCTTATTGGTCTTAAATGGTAGGTGACCTGGGAAACTCGTTAAGTGGATAGAATCGAGAATCTAAATCTCCTGGGTTAAGATGTCAAGCTCAAACCTGATTGTTCTCACGGATGTCTCATCCGTGATTACATCACTGTTGGATAGAAGATGCAGCATCGCTATTTTATCCAATAGATTGTGCAAATGTCTGTACCATTTGCACATTTACCTTTGGTGTAGTCGACTAAGTCATGGAACATTTCTTTACAAATAAACTTGAATTATTTGATTGGTTTAGACGGAGCCAAAAATATAGGAGTGTTCTAAAGGCCACACATCTGAGTGCGCTTATGCTGCTTTCCGTTAATAGGGAAACTGTGAGTGTACTGATGGGGAACCGGCGACCTGCAGAGGTGAGAGGGACAAATTATCAGAAGCCTTTTGGGAAACCGGAAAAACAGGATGCCTATTGAGGGTGCTGGGTAGGGGTGTGGTTCTGATCTTTTTTTTTCTCCCCCCCCCCCCCGACAATCTGTGAGGTGTGCAAGTTAAAAAGTAGAGCGTGGCAAGTTTGCAGCAGCCGGTGCTTAATTATGTGCTTTTAATAGAAACAATAGCTGTATATTATGTGACAATCCTTCAGATAGCGTCCCTTAACCCCATGGGGGAGCCCCTTTCCATGAGGTTTGGGAGATGAGGCACCTAACTAATAATCCCCCTAGGGGTGGTAACATGTGGGAGGATCTAGTGGAGTGGGACTCCTCTCCTGGGGATAAGGATGCGATTGGGAGATGAAGCTCCTTAAAACCCCAACCCCTCAGGCTGATGTTAATGCCCGAACCTTCTACACATAAGCTCACATCCGAAACTATGTGTTATTGTAAAATATCAAACCCTCCAGATGTCATAGGTACAGGACGAAGAAGAGTTTGAGAATACTACAATAGAGCGGGACAAAGGCTCGATCAGCTGCTGTTAATTTGACTGACATTAGGCTGGGGCTGTCCCTGCTATTTAAACTAAACCACAAAGAAGGAATGTGTTCTTTTTCTCTTTCTGACCCATCCAACGGTGGCTGTGCTGTTCTGGTATGCTGAGAGGGGTTGTATGTCCAGAAGGAGAACCCGGTGACCGAGAGGTCCGCATCGGAGCCCGTAAGGCTGAACTTGGGTGTCGGGAGACTGCAGCAATGCATGTCTCCAAAGTTGAAGCAAGAAGCAGCAGGAAGCCTGAGTCGGTTGGGAACTGGCGCAGTGAACCTGGAGAGACGTAGCCTGCAGCAGAGAAGCGTAGGCAAATGTGTAGAGAGTGCAAGAGACTGGCTGTGGCGTGACCTTTCGTGGGTGGACAGAGGGGTCCGACAACTACGCCAAAACCCCAGCAGTAATTGGCCGTGCAGAGAAGCGGGCCACAGAAGTAGCATGAAAGTAGAAGTAGAGAAAGTAGGCTTGCAAAACTGGTGAAGAATTCCCCAAGAGAAGGTAACGGGAACAGGTACAAGTCCAGGAGGGTGCTGGGGAGATGTGAGACTATAAGCTGTGAATAACTTTGATACCCTATTCCGTGGACCGTTCTAAAGGAGTGTGGTGCTGGAGAGTCTAGAGGGACTCTGAGAGCATCTTAATCCCAGTGGGGGCAAAGGAAAGAATATAAAGTAAGTGAAAAGCGTGAAAACCTCTATAAAGGAATTACGTTTTGCTATAAACGGTATAAGGAACTTTGTGGGAACCAGCTAGGAGAAGGGAGTCATTCTGCTAGCCCCACAAGGGTCCTGTAGAGCGGTTTTGTTTGTATATCACAAAAGCTTGCAACTGATTGTGGCTGCGCTAAGACTACCTTACACAAATAAACATATTATTCACCATACTTGTACAAATAAATCGATACTTTCTTAAACTGCATTCGCTTATACTCAATATACACAATAAAAGGTACTTTTTAAAGCTGTTCAAAATGCATAAAAAATCCCAAAAAATTGCCTCATCAAGTAATTTTCAATGTACCCGCAAGGAACAACCGTGTCATTACTGCGATAGTAAGAAAGGTCTCTTCCCCCACTAGAGAGTCTAGTAAAAAATTCAGCAGCATTAAAATACAATTCATTATGAACATATCTGCCAAGCAATGCAGTTCTAAACTCCTGTAGTTACTTGCAGCTAATTATAATATGGTCTAAGCCTGGAACTTTATGGAACTTTTATTTGGAAACAACGTGGCTTCTTTGGGGACACTTTGACTCACTTCTCCTGGGTCACGAGTAGAACCAGAACTTAATGTTTGCTGTAGTGACAGGGACTGTATAGGATCCTTATGACTGGGAAAGTGCCTTTTGAAGGACAGATAGGTTTATCTTTCGTTTGAGTAAAGGTTTATAGCAATCACCATGGCACCACTTGGTCAGTCTCTTCATTCCTTGTCGCCACAATCTTATGGCTGTCTTTTTTTCCTTCAATGAATGCATTACATTTGCAGGATGCTGCTCTCTTAATCGCATCCTTCCATGTCTCCTACACAAAATTCTCATTTGCTCTCTCAAACCACCACCTGAACCATCCTACACCCCCATTATGGGCATTGTAGCATTATTTCGAGGGGATTGGGTCCTCCGACGTATTCCATATCTATGACAGTAATCACCACAGCTGTGCTGCTTACTGTCATAGATATGGAATACGTCGTCGGACCATCCCATCGAAAGAACGTTACCAGGTAAGAAAGTAACTTGTTCTTATCTGACTTAACAGTGGAGTGAATGTGAGCGGTCAGTAATATGAAGTGGATAACTGCTTGTATTTTTCTCAGTGTTTAGGCATTTTTATTAATAACACAAATTTCAAGTAAACCCTTACTAAACCTACACTTCCAGGGAGTTCCCTGCCTAGTCTAGGTTCTAATGGGTTTTCTCCTAACCTGCACAAAAGTGGCCCTCGCACTAAACAAAACATTCAAATGAAATCATAAACAACATACATAAGTGATGGTTTATAGACAATTTCGAAATCAAAAATTTCGAAAGTCAAAAAGGCGAAAAAAATGTCGAAAAAAATGTCGAATTTATTTTTTGACTTTTTTTTTAAATGGGGGGGTCCCCCCTGCCCCAGACCCCCGTTTTTTTTTTTACATATTTTTTTATATAAACTAGAGCCAAAAAAAATATCGAAAAAAAAAATTATTCGACATTTTTATTTTTGACTTTTTTGACATTCAAAATGTTTTATTCGATATTATGACTGGACACCATAAGTGATTACCAAACAACCAGTGACTTGGATGACCTTCACCTGTCCTGGGTAGATCCCTTTCCCAGGATTGTCCAAAGTCAATCTCTCTGAGTGTTCATAAAGAAAATGAGTACCTGGCACGCAACATCCACGGGATACACTGAACATGGATTGGCTCATTTCCGAGCCATACCAGAGTGTAATCCCGTGGACGCACGTATGTGCCTGCGTTTGGTTCCTGGCGAGGGCATGGCAGCCCCTTAGCCAATGAGGAGGCTCGAAACTGGGCAATCCCTGCTCCGAGCCTTCCCACGGCTGGAGGCTGCCATCGTCCCCCGCCAGGGCCTCAGATATGTTTTTACTTTCCTCCACACCCCTCCCCTGCAAACTATCCCCAACCCCACTTAGCTTCATTTTTCTTCTTTTCTCGGGGGCGAACGCGCTGGGAACACTTCTGTTCCCAGTGCGTCCGCTCCCGATGGCTGCCATGGAAAGGGAAAACGGACTCCGTTTTCCTTTTTCCCAGCGGCCATTTTATTTGGCTTATTTTTTTTATTTTTTCTGTTCTGAAACGCTGCTGCGTTTCGAAACAGAAGAAAATGCTATTAGTACCCCGGTCTAACGGGCCGGGGTACTAATGGCAATAAGCCCCTCAACGACGGGCCAATACCGCCCACAGTAATGCCCCCGGGGCCTTCGTTAAGGCCCTTGCTACGCTCGGGCCTGTAACTATAGGCCCCGGGGGCATTAGCTTGGGCGGTATTGGCCTGCCGTCTCGGGGCTTATTGCCACAGTAAAGTCTTGCATCAGTTCTTAAGAATTCCAAAAGAAACAAAAGTTGACACAAACTAAAATCCACTGTTGCCAGTTCTATAACTTTCTTTTGAAAAGTTTCTTTTGAAAAGTTCCCCTTCCAATTCCAGCAAAGAAAACAGCACCAGTGGTCATCCTGGATATCCTCTTTCCAGGGTGGTATTGCCACAGTTCAAAGATAAAAAGACCACTTCTGCTTCAACAACTGTCCATGTATTTATCATTCTGTAGTGTCTTTGGTATAATTTGTCATGATCCTTCTTCTTAGGATGTTGTTCTCCACTTGCCAACTCCCTTCGACTTTGATAACTGTGAGACTCCTTTGCTCCACAGTATGCCACTGCTTCAACTACTTTTTAATACAACATTCACAAGCCACAGTTATAATAGTTCTGCTTCAACTTGGTACTTTATAAAAATGTTGGGCAATTTAAAGGCAAGACTCTTCGACGTCCACAGGTAGGCAAGGATCTCTTCTTTACTATGCTATCAGAAAAGGGCAGCCTCTCAGGGACGTCATTTCACCAAAATGCCAGGGGTAGCGGAAGTGACATCACATGACCCTTGACCACTGATGACATGACAGGAAGTGATGCCATTTGACTCCACCCCAAAGTGGCATCATGGGAAGCAATGGAACACAACCTTTTACCCCTTGACAAAACAGGAAGTGGCATCACATAGCATTGTTCCTAGGTACACTATGAAAAAGATGGTTACAATATCCCTGTAACGTGATATACAAGAATGGATCAACATATGTATGGGCAGAAAAAAACATGCTATAACTGCAACTTGCGAAAAGGAAAATACACAGTACGAAATGGATGCTTATTTTACTCTAAATGCTTTTTGGAGGATTTTGTCTTCATTGTGAATTTGAGGTGTTTAAGAGCAGACTAAATCAGTGACTCACCACCTGAAGTGTGCCTGAAATAAACCTTTAATGAGGCTAGCAATTATTGTATAGAATTCCAGAAAGACAAATTATGTTTTATTCCTATTCTTTCTTATTTAGGGTCACTGCTCAAAGTGTTGCACTTGTGGAACCCCCGGCTTTTTAAAGAAGCCTGAACAAGAAAGCCAGGCACTCCAGAAACATAGAGCCGCATGGCATTGACCACAGTCCAGGAGCTTCAATTTGTAAAAAAAATATATATTTTTTTAATATATTTTTTTATTTAGGGGTAGCAAGCGAGACCTCAGGGGTGACTCTGGCAAAGCCTGTTAGACCTACTTGCCTGTCCTCTACTTCTGCAGCCCTCTTCTTTGTCTCAGTCCCTGTGGGATTCTGGGACATGTAGTTTACATTAGTGAAATTAGGTTTTTCCACTTCCGTTACACTTTTAAGGGTAGCTTTAATTCCCTTATTTTTAGAAGAGGGATTGCGGGTTTCAATCTTTTTGGAGACTGATGGTATTGAAAAGGCCACATATCCGCCATTCCTTGTAGTATACCTTTGATATTGAGGAGGATGTTTGTTTTTAGGGATACCAGGGATTTGTTCTTTTGATCTAATATGTTGCGGGGTTACAACCTTAAAATGTATCATTTTAGTTTTACTAGGAGGTTGAGATATGTTAAAATGACAATAAGCTAGAGCCTCTTCCGACATGGTGTTAAGAATATCCCTTTCAGAGCATAAATACTGTGTCTTATCCCAGGACTCATTATACAAAACTAGGAAGAGACGCCAGAAAAATATAAGTAGTGCGTCAACCTGAAATATACAGACTAAACTAGAAAAGAGACCCAACCTACTCTGCACTGTGTCTGTGGCATAAATCTCATACCAAACACGTGAGGGGAATTAGCATATATATCCCTATCTTCGTGTAATACAATGATTTATAATGACCCTCAAAAGAGAGCAATGTTTTATAGAAATATTTTATTAATATATGATGTTAAAAACACATAAGAAATACATTCTATATCAAAGTGCAACAATGTTCTTCAATGCCATGAAGTGACTTGTGCAACCCATGAAAGTGACATGCCATATAGTTTCACAAGTTCAGATAATATTGTATAGTTAAAAGGAAAAAACAAGAGCTTCAGCTCAAATGTGCCTGCTATCCAACACACAATAAACAAATTAATTAAGGACACATCTTAATGGAAACATCGTGTTAAGCTGTTCAGGTTTTCAATATACCAATAAACTACTATAATGTAGTTCTCTCCAACACCCAATGTCTAATTGCTACGTCTGTCCTATAGGTACAGTTTGAATGTGCCCAACGTGTTTCGTTCTTCCGTATATAATTGTACTTTCAAATGGATTGTGTCCTCCAACGTATTCCACATCTTGGACATGTAATGTCCACAGCTGTGCACTTCGGAAACTTTTTTGGTAGAGAATGTCCTGCGTTGATGACATCGGGTCAATGTCCCTCAAAGGCCTCCGTTGAGGGCGACATCACCGGATTTTATAAATAGGACGCACAGCGCCCGTAGCCTCAGTTCAGTTTTTTCTGCAAACATGTTTGCTTTGAGAACTCGGCGTGCCTCGTGTGTTCATCGTAGAGAGATGTCTTCTTCGACGCCTCCTACTTTGCGGTCTGGCTTCAAGACTTGCCGGGACTGCAAGTCTAAAATGCCGATCACTGACCCGCATCGCATTTGTTTGTGGTGCTTGGGCGAGAGTCACGACACCGACTGTTCAAAATGCCAGTCGCTGACTGCCAAGGCCTTGCAGGAGCGTAAGGGGAAGTTTCAGGTAGGTAGGTAGGTAGGTGTTCTAAGCCCAGTAAGTCCCGAAAATCGAAATCCAAAGGGGGTGTCCACCGACGACTTGAGGGGTGACTCTGTGTCGGGAGGAGGCCCGGGGTTCTCGGTTCCAGAGTTGTTCCTGCCATTCTTCTTCCTCGTCGCGGCATTCTTGGTAGCGCCATCGCCGGTTGCCTTCCCTGTCCTCGGAGGATGGAGCTGCGAGGAAAGTGGCATGCGCGACAAAGTCCTGGACTCCGGAGGAGTGGGTGCCTTTAAGGAGCAGTTGTTGGCAATTTTTCAATCGCAGGGCACGATTCCGGTCGCGCCTTCTGATGAAGCCTCCAGGGAATGATTTTGTACTGCGGCTCGCACGCCTTCGTGCTCGACTCCGCGACTCGCATCGGGAAATTTCAAGGTCCCGTTCGGACAAGGCTTTGGATAGTCGCAACCTGCTAAGGGCTCAAAGCCTGCGTCGACTCGTTCGGCGCTGTGTTCGTCCGACTCAGATGTCGAGGCTTTGCCTTCTTATCAGCCATCGGTGGCGTCAGCACCATTGTCGATGCCGAAGCCTTCAGTGCTCTCGATGCCGAAGCTGTTGACGTTCTCAGCGTCGAAGCCTTCGGCACCCTTGACGCCTTCAGGGATTTTTGCCCGAAATTTACTGTTAGAGTTCCCTGATCTGGTGCATCCTCCAAGGAAGATTACTGCTAAGTCTGTGAGGCCAGTGGTGGACTCCAGGCCCTCTTCTGTCCCCAGGCCAGGTTTTCAGCTCCCTCTGGATGACATATATGACGAGGAAGAAAGGTCTGACTTGACAGTCAATTGGAGGAGTTAAGGCAAACCCTCCATGATGCCAGTGGGTTGGACACTTCTCCGGAAGTGGAATTTGGCAGGCCTGAGCCTGGGGCTCATGCTGAGTCGTCATACAGGCGGCTCATGGCTAGAGTCACGGAGTATCTGGGCTGGTCCAGTCCTCCTGAAGATTTTGTACAAGATGATCTTACCGACATTTTATACCAAGGTCTGTCCTCTGACCCGGTGTTACCTTTTCATCTCACTTTACAGAAAAGGGTGGCAGCTGATTGGCAGTCACCGGAATCTCTTCCGGCTGTTAACAAATCGTTGACAGGGAAGTACCACCCTTCCGTTATGAACCCAGCTTCTTACTCACTCACCTCACTCCCGAGAGTTTGGCGGTCCAGGTGGCTACAGCCACCTCCTGGCAGGCGGCGTACCCTAATGTCCCTCCTGATGGGGACGACAAACGCTTCGACAGAAAGGTATTTTCTTTGGGGAGTATGGCATTGAAATCAGCCAACTCCACTTGTGCCTTAGCAAGGTTTTCATCACTTTGTGGAACTGTTTCTTTAGCGGCTGAGCATATTCCCGAGGGGGAAGAAAGGGATGGGTTCCTTGCTCTCGTGCAAGATGGTAAGGATGCCATGTGCAAATCCCTTCATTCGGGTTTGGATACGGCCGACAGTGTTAGCCGGCCCATGGCTGCGAGCACAGTTATACGCAGGTTTGCGTGGTTGCGGAAGTTGGGTTTTGCCCCGGATGTGCAAGCCTGTCTTTTGAACATGCCCTTTGATAGTGCACATTTGTTTGGCAACAAGGCTGAGGAGAGCCTTGAGAGGCTGCAAACCTCAAAAGCTGCAGCAAAATCTTTAAGCGGAGCTGTGCGTCAACCTCCGCCTTTTCGTCCTAGTGGACAGCAGTGGAGGGGAGGTTCTTTTTGTTACTACTCCTCCTTTGGTAAAACGAGAGGGGCCACCAGTCAAAGGGGTCCGCGAAAAAGTACCCGTGGTGGTCGGAGAAATAGAGATGCCAAAGCTGCTCAGGCAGCTGCCTCTTTACCTTCAGGCACTGCCGCAGCCACTCCAAAACAGTCATGAGGCCTTGTCCCATGGTTGCCGGTTGGGGCCAGACTGTCTCAACATCTCAGAGTGGCGAGCCATTACTTCGGATGTGTGGGTTTTGGATACAATAGCCCACGGCTACTGCCTTCCCTTCCTAAAGCGGCCTCACGACAACCCACCAGGGAAACTCTTTGAAGCTTCCAGATGCGCTCCTTGTGCAGGAAATCTTGACCCTGCTAGAGAAAGGCGCTATAGAACTGGTGCCTGTAGCCGAGAGGAACAAGGGTTGGTATTCCCCTTATTTTTGTATCCCAAAGAAAGACGGGGGATTGAGATCCATCCTGGACTTGCGTTGGTTGAACAAACTTCTCAGGAAGGACAAGTTCAAGAAGGTTAATCTTTCTCAAGTCCTCCAGGCCCCTCAACTTCAGGATTGGTTGGTGTCTCTGGACTTACATGATGCTTACTTTCATGTGCCGATTCATCCCAAGCACAGAAAGTACCTGAGGTGACTCGCACTTTCAGTTTCGGGTCCTGCCATTCGGATTGACCTCTGCACGAGGCTCTTCACCAAGCTAATGGTGGTGGTGGCAGCGTATCTCAGGAGAGGGGGGTATTCACCTCTACCCCTACCTGGACGACTGGCTGATCCGTGCGTGCTCTCCCGAGCAAGCATTGGCTCACCTCGGTCTCACCTGCCGCTCCCTCCACAGGTTGGGCTTCTCCCTCAATTTGAAGAAGTCGTATCTGACACCTTCCCAACAGCTCCAGTACATAGGGGCTGTGCTGGACACGTCCTTGGAGAAGTGCTCGCCTTCCAAGGTGAGGACTCATCACATTGTGCAGATGGTGGACAAATTTCAACGTGCCCAGAGTATCCTGGCTTTTGAATTCTTAAGGTTGCTCGGCCTCTTGGCATCCTGCATTTTTCTGGTGCTAGAGGCCAGGCTGAGGATGAGATCCCTGCAATGGGTCGTCAAGATGCAGTGGTCGCAGTTCTCAGGTAAGATGTCGGATCCTGTTCAGATTCCACTCTCGGTCTCCCAGAATCTCCTGTGGTGGGCCAACGGAAGCCATTTTGACAACCATGGCCGGAGGTGGCTGTAGTGAAGGATGCTTCCCTCACAATATGGGGCGCTCATGCTAACGCCTTAACTGCCAGAGGTTGTTGGTCTCCGTCCGAGTCCAAACTCCACATCAACCTATTAGAGCTGAGGGCCATCAGGCTAGCCGTGAAGGCTTTTCTACTGTCTGTGCGGGGGAAGAGTGTCCTGATCATGACAGACAACAAAGTGGCCATACATTGCCTCAACAAAAAGGGGTTTGGGGTTGGGGTCACTCCCGTTGTGCAGAGAGGCAATGCAGCTCTGGTTCTGGGCCATCCAGCAGGGAATTTCGATCTCGGCAGTTCATCTGACCGTAGACAAAAATGCGGCGGCGGACGCTCTGAGCAGGCAGAGCACTGTCTCACGAGTGGCACTAAGCTCAGGAAGTCTCAGGAGATCTTTGACCTTTAGGGAACCCCGCAAGCGGATCTCTTCGCCACCAGTGCCAACCGGAAGTGCGAGAGATTCTGCTCAAGGGAATTTCCTCCGAGAGGAGCCTTAGGAGACGTGTTCGTAGTGGATTGGTCATTCCCACTGCTGTATGCGTTTCCTCCCGTCTCTGTCATTCCTCAAGTGTTACAGAGGTTACAGGGGTTTGGGTCCCACATGATCCTCATTGCTCCAGATTGGGCCAGGAGAGCATGGTACCAGGACCTTCTAGAAATGTCCATCTGCCCTCCACGCTGACTTCCCTGCCGTGAGGATCTGCTCTCGCGAGACCGGGGTCAGGTTCTCCATCCAGAGGTCAGGACTCTCAACCTTCATGCTTGGTATCTGAAAGGTTGCGATATAAGGATTGGGACCTCCCGGATGACGTGATGGAGGTGTTGCTTTCAGCCAGAAGGCCAGCAACAAAATCCCTGTACCGTTTCCATTTGCGTACGTTTTGTGATTGGTGCAGAGGACAAAATATTGATCCTTTTCAGTGTTCCATTACTATGGTTTTGTCTTTCTTACTTTCTTTGGCCCACAGAGGCCTTCGTGTAGGTACCATTAAAGGTTACCTGGCAGCGCTGTCTATGTTTAAGCGCTCGTCTGAAGAATGTTCTTACTTTAAGATTCCTTCGATTTCTCAATTTCTTAAAGGACTGACTAATGTATTCCCTCCATCCCCTTTCCAGGTGGCGTTTTGGGATTTGAATTTGGTTTAGAAATGTCTAATGGGTGCTCCATTTGAACCTTTGCACTCTTGTCCTTTGAGATTGTTGTCCTTCAAGACTGTGTTCTTGGTTGCGGTTACTTCCGCTCGCAGAGTGAGTGAATTGCAGGCACTTTCCTCTAAGGCGCCCTTTACTGTGTTCCACAAGGACAGGGTTTTACTATGGGTACGTCCTTCCTTTCGACCTAAGGTAGTGTCTGAATTTCATTTGAGTCCGAAAGTGGTTCTTTCTTCTTTCTATCCTCCTCCTCATCAGGAGGAGCAACTCCATAGGTTGGATCCTTGGAGAGCTCTGAGCTTTTATATTTCTAGGATGTCCAGGGTCAGAGTGGCCGATCAACTCTTTGTGGAATATGCTGGACACCGATTGGGCCAAGCTGTTACCAAACTGACCTTGTCCAGGTGGATTATCCTCACCATTACTGAGTGTTACCGATTGGTGGGTAAGGACCTTCCTGAAGGGTTGCAAGCTTATTACTCTAGGGGCGTGGCTACTTCCACCGCCCTCCAACGGGGAGTTCTTATTAGGAATATTTGTGATGCAGCCACATGGGCTTCTATCCACACTTTTGTTAAACATTACTCCCTGGATACGATCCATGGTCAAGATATGGCCTTTGGGAAGGCGGTTCTTTATTCCGCCATCTGATTGGGTACTCAATTCTTTTCCCTGCTCCATTTTCTGATACTGCTTTGGGAGTCTGTCAAAGATGTGGAATACGTTGTTTGACACTATCCATTCGAAGACCAAGTTACTTACGAACTGGTAACGTTCTTTGGACTGGATGTTCCTCCAACGTATTCCACATCGCCCTCCAAGCCTGCCCTTCTGGAGAATTTCCTATGCGATTGCAGCTTACGTTTCCGCAAGGCTATGTGCAGTCAGGCAGGCATTGGATTGGTGCCACACGTTCTGGGGGGAAAAAACAAACAGACTACGGGCGGCGTGCGTCCTATTTATAACATCCGGTGACGTCGCCCTCGCCGGAAGCCTTCAAGAGACATCGACCCGACGTCATTGACGCAGGACACCCTCTGCCGAAAAGGTTTCCGAAGTGCACACCTGTGGACATTACATGTCAAAGATGTGGAAATAGCCACCTGAAACACAGTGCAGAAATAGCAACCATTAGTGCTGTTCTATATATCAAAGCACTAAATAATTCAGCACTACTCAAAACATATAATAATAAGAGGGGTTCTTACCACTTTATGTTTTCCTTTTCAATGGTGGTAGTGCAAGCGTCTGATTATTAGACTAATACCTGCAATTATTTACATTAGAATTACTGGTGTGATCGCATTGTCTCGCATAATCAAAAACACCTAATCTTTACAACAAGGTAAGTTGAATTGAGTATTTCATAAGTCACTTACTGGAACTCAAAAGTAGTATCGCAAAAGTAGTAACAACAACTAGTCTATTCCATATCCAGACATAGCTATTAAGGATTGGATTCCAACATTTCCACACTCGAGAATAAACTTCTGCAGAGGAAATAATTACCCCAGGACTCTCCTCACTACCCTGGGCCCTGTCTCCACCCATGTGATCCAGCTCGCAATATACCACCCCCAGGACTGGGCTCAGGAAGTGTCTGCTCTCTCCTGGCAACCTGGGAGGAGGCTTTAGGCAGGGTTTTGGTGAAGGATCTGCAGGATTCTTCACTTGAACCATAGCTCGAAATTGATGTAGCTATGAGTGTCATAATATACACTTGGTAAATGCACTATTTAAATGGCCATTTTTTTGTATATGCATTGCAACACTGTAGTCTTTTAGGCCATGCAAGCATGAGTCTCTGTGTAGTGCATACCTAAAAGGCTAAAACAGTTTTATTAGATACGGAAACTAAGGCACAGTGATATAAAGTGTTTTCACCAGGATCACATACTTTGGTCAAGTGGAGGAGCTGGGATGTTTGTCCCAATTGTGTAGTTTGTCATTCAAGTGGTAGATTAAGGAGGTCCTTAGAGTATGGTGGTGCAATACAAATACTTATGACATTTCCATACCAAGAGTTTGAATGTAAAGTAGAGGAAATACCCCACTTATGTGCTTCCTCCACTTTCCCTACAAAACCTGAAGGAATTACAACAAAGGGGATTACTACCTGTCGTAGGTTGCCCGTTCTCAATCAAGTCCTCTAGAATTTCATCAATGGGCATTAACACCACATTACAAGTGCTTGGAATCCGCCAAATGTGAAACTGTTCATGATCTTTTGTCGCCTCCCATCCTTAGTACTAGTGTGGCTTTTTAAAGACAACTATGCAGAAAACATTGAGGTAAAACTAAGTGGTTGATAAAGTTGACTTGCAGAGCAGCAAACCATACGTTGAAATCAACCGGACTATAAATACAATTCCCTCAAAGTGCAAAAAAGGCACAACAGGGAATGTATGTTAGGGAACATTTCTCTTACTGCTAATTTACCTTTATATTTGTGGACCCCCCAAACCTTTTGCTTTTGTTGCATCATCCTGACCTAACTTTTGTCAGTGGAGCACAGCCTTCCGCTGCACTCCACTGGGCTTTCACTCATCGTTATGGAGAAACTGACATGTCGTTAAGGCTGTCATTACTAAGAAACTGTGTTTCTCTTAGTCTCTTGACTTTGTTGGTAACATTTTGTCATTGCACAAAGTACATTGCCATACCACGCAATGGGGTCCTTGTGCTTTCAGGCCCTAGTCATCCACTAGGGAATTTTTGGTGACTGGACAATGTGCTTAGGAGTGGACTGATGGCGGCAGAAGCTTTTTCATATACTTGTATAACGTTTTACCGAGCCATATCGTGCTTACTGCTTTTGGCTCATGACTGTAGCTAGTGTCCGTCATGGCCGTACCACAAGGTCTTTTGTCTGCTTCGTTGGCCATTTTGCCCATTGGCCTTCCCCCTTGTCTTTGTGACCCAGGAATTCCTTATTTGGGCATGCAGTTGCCCACGAAAGCTGCATATTTCCTGGGCTACTGCAGAACACGTGTGTGGGTACCCAAGAAATGGGCTTGAACAGTCTTGTCCCAATCCACCCTACTGGTGCCAGGATGTCTTCTGTGCACAAAGGCATGAGAGCCGCAGTGGCGCCTGATTGGACCACTGCTGGCATGCATGAGTGGGGCAGCTCACCTCATTGGCCAGCTGGGTGTGAGCACTTACCAGACTTGTGGCTATGCGGAGGGGGTCCTGAATGCAGACCTGCAGATCAGCAACAGGTCCGAATTGACCTGTGGACAGAGCCAAGGATCCAGAAGAGCAGAGCAGACCCAAGAACTATCCGGAACCACGCAGAAAAAGGTTGGCACCCTGAGCCATTTGTTGTCCTGGTAGAGCCCTGCTTTGTGCTCGATCTCTGAAGACCTGCAAAGGTGCTTCAACCCCTTGGAATGGTGGGACCAATCACTGTCATCGCCTTCTTGTTGCCCTAAAAAAGAGCCTGTTCAGAAGTGTCCCTGGGCCATCCGGTGGACTGTCCAGCCCAAACCTTGCCACATGTGCAGTAGCGTTTTCTTATCGAGTTTTGCCTCCAACATTTGGGGAATCCTAGCTTGCACTGCAAAGCACCTTCTTGCCAAATTGTGTCCCAGCTGCTGTGGGCCACAAGGGAGAAGCACGCGTCAGATTGTTAGAGTTGGGTGCCCCTGCGTCACGCAGCGACAGTCACTTAAGGCGACTTTGCTGCATTTCTTCAAGTGCCCTGACACCAGCTGCATTGGTGTTTTCTTTGTCCTGCTACTGAGACGAGAGATAAGCTCCTGTTGTAAACTGTACCGGCATCGGCATCCATAGCACCTGTGCACTTGGAAGCCGAATCAAGGGCGGGAAATCGTACCTTTGGCGACCCTCTCCAGACCTGCCAAGTTTGGACCCAAACCGAGCTAAGGGCGGTGAGTACTGAAACCACATACCAGTGGCCCCCTAGTTCATCCATTGTATTTTTACGCACAGAGAATCCTTTGTGGTCCTCTCTTTGGCTTGGGTAGCCTCCACTTCCTAAAGTACTCTGCAAGTTGGCGATAGCTTTGTTCACCGTAGCAGATCCACCCCTGATTTTTGAAACCCGTTTTCTACTATTCAGATTGTTTCTCTAACTTTTGCCAGCTCCTTAGAAATTATACTTTGTGACTTTATGCACGGCTGAGCCCTTTTTACGCGTGCATCAAACATTGGGCACAAGGCTCCATTCATCGTAGGGCTGAACTTCTAAAGTTAGGGTTATTAATCTCTGAAGATTGTAAATGTTATGAAGTTTGCCTGTCCTGTTCCCTTACAGGTTTTGATGGGATTCCGTACTTTACCGCATTGACAATATTTTACAATGTGTGTGTTTGAGTAGTGATTTTACTGTGAATTTCTTTTTTCTCTCGTGTTTATTCTTGGGCCTAATTACTTGTATATTTTCGTATATACTACTGTCTGAGGGTAATTCTTGGTGTCTTACTGTGTGTGCTTAACAAAGACCTGAGATCACCCCCACTACTCCTGTGATTTAGCCTTGACATCCAGACCTATTCACAGTAGCTTGGAGAGCAGTCTTCCCAGTTGCACTAACAAGGGTGGACTCCTAAACATCTGTACATCAGAGCACAGTTTAGAAAGCCAGTCTAACCATGTGTATCTGAAAAATGATTACAAAGCAATCAAGTAAAGTAGCTGGATTCAAAATGTATTTGTTGGTTTCGACATCACAATGCAAGAAAGACAATTGTGTATGTATTAAAACCAGCAATCTACAGTCATTTACCACATGAATAACTATTTCAGAAGTTGACAAACAATATATCAATTTTTTCGAGAGCAGCACAACGATGTTCAAGGTTTGGGTAGCCAGCATTGGGGCTGGCATCTTTTAACAGTAGCACAGTACTGTGAGTTGCGGTCTGTGCGTCCATTGGGATTAGTCCATGTCAGGTGCTGTTGAAAAAGCCATGTTTTGAGAGATTTGTGAAATTGGAGAATTGTGGGGGCATTCAGAGTCAATACTGGGATTGAGTTCCAGAGGGTGGGTGCATCACAAGAGAAGGATTGTTTGTGGGTCCTCTCTTTGCGGACTAGCGATTAGAGACTTTTTTCCATTTGTTGTGCAAGGATCATTAGCCACACAATATGTGGAGTTTAGATACCAGGTATTCTGGTGTGCTACTTGGGACTGCTTTGTATATGATTGAAATCAGTAAGGCTCTACCCAAATATGTACACCCTGTCTAATGGGGGCTTTCCTGACAACTACAATCTATGAAATTTAGGATTGTTTCTCAGATGTTTAACCTACACTCAGAAGCATATTCAAATAGTATATGGTCCGTCAAACCATTAACTTTATAAGCGAACATGGGGGCGTGGCTAAACGGCCATGTGAACAGACGTGCTCCTGGAGGAGCTCCGACGAATCCTGCAAGGATCCGCAATAATAGTGCACCTGGAGGAGCCCATAGCGCTTGAAAACGAGGGAAATTGCATGTGAACATGCAGAGAGTGCTCACAGATCATCTGGGACTTGCTGCTGGATGTGAGGATTCCGCGAGCTGCAACAAAAATCTTGCCGTTTCAGAAAGGCACGTCTCAAAATGTCGGATGATTGAGAACAAAGGGACCCGAGAATACGGCCTGACCTCCGGGCTGTTCTGCTGAGGAGCGCGGATGCGGGACTGATGTATAAGACCCCCGCTGCAACTGATATACACAGCAGGATTTCGGAGACTTTCACTAGGGATCGGAACGCTGGAGTGAGGTGAGCCCTGCACCCGCGCTCTCGTTGCGCTGGACACAAGCAGAGCTGAGTGAAGCTGACTGCAGACGGCCCCGGCTGGGTGCGACGCAACTGCAGCCGGGGAAGTCAGCTGAGCGGCCCCGGAGAAGAGGCTGGAAGCAGACACATTGTAGCAGGCTGAGACCTGTGGAGGAGGCGCGGCGCTCTGAGAAAGCGAAGTCAGAATGTTTGCGTGCAGTCGCTGGCTACACGGGCGCATGAGAACTAGTGAGGGCAGCGCACAACGGGGGAAGCAGGCCCCCTCGCCAGGCGTCCGCCCATAAGCTTCCCGGCCGGGGAACGGCAGTGCTTGGTGGCGGCCCGGGGGCTGCATGTGAGGCGCCCAGGGAGAGCAGCATAGAGCAGCGATCCTCAAGCTCGCGGGGGAGATGGACCTGCATGAGCAGCAGGACCCCTTGGCCCGAGTGGGAAGATCAGCCTAGAGGTGCGGCTGAGTGCGTGGGGCTGGGGAGCGCTGTACCACACACAGACAAGCCAGCAAGCAACAACATATGTAAAAGGAATAGAGCGGACCGGCAGACCCTCGCGGATGGTCCCCAGTAGGTCATTGAGTTGGCCTGATGGCACAGCGAGTGAGGACATTCTGCACCCACTCACAAGCCCTGGGCTGCTGAGACAACAGTCAGCGGAGGAGTGTGGATCAGGGGCACAGTGACACAAAGTATACAAAGAAGGAGGCCGTTTCAACGCTCATACCTGCCTCCCAGGGGATCAAAGGGGTGAGTCCACAAACTGTGCACAGCCAGTGCTACCCTCACCTGGACCGGTCAGCTGGGTCCAAAATAAAGGGATCATAACGTTGCCCTACCCTACAGGGGATTGGAGACTATCTTGCTGGTGGAGGGACACACGCTGAGTGGAGATCCTGAAAGGAGGGAGGGGTTGTGAGCATTACAAGCACAGATTGAACAGGGGCTACAAACACCGCAAAAGGCCTCTACAGCCTAGTGTGCACTACACGTGGAGAGCGGGCATAAAGAGTGCGACACGTGCGGACTCCGGATGAGTAGCTGGGGGTACTGATGCCCCTGTGCCTGGGTGAGGCTTGGGATATTGGGACTGAGTGTGTGCCCCCCCCAATTGTGGAGCATAAGAGGTGGGCTGACCCACAACATACGACTGCTGCGTCATGTCTAACAAGCCTCCAAGATTAAAAGGGAAGCAACCTACGCTGGACGAATTCGCCAGGACACCGCCGGGCCCGGAAAGCAACAGGAGCAAAGACAAGCCCCCCGCAGGTGGCATGGCCGCCGCGGGTACAAATCAGGAGGTCCTGGCTGCGATTGCAGACTTGAAAGCAGACTTGAAAGCGGCCTGGAAGGCCAAGCTTGAAATAGCTGTGTCTGAACTGAAAACAGCGTTGGACCTTAAGGTCGGTGAAGTGCAGGAAGAGGTGAATCTACTCCGACAGGACGTAAGGTCCCTGGCGGAGCACACAGAGAGCCTTGAGAAGGAAGTGAGCTCGAATATAGCGGACTGTGCCTCACACAAGTCGGAACTGCATGCCTTGGTGCAAAGAGTGGGCAACCTGGCGAAAAGGGCGGAGGAAGCGGAAGGACGCGCCCGAAGGAACAACATCCGCATTGTGGGCTTGCCGGAAAGAGCAGAGGGCCACAACCCCACGGAGTTTGTCGAAAACATGTTACTGCAGGAGATACCTGGAGGAGTCCTGTCTCAGGGATTCGCGGTGGAACGAGCGCATAGGGCTCTAACGAGGAGGCTGCTGCCGGGCAACCCACCTAGGTCAGTTATCGCCAAGATCCTTAATTACCGGGACCGAGAGAGGATACTGGAACACTTCCGCAAAGGTGGAACAATCAAGCGAGGGGAGGCACACATAACAGCCTACCCGGACTATACCCTGATGGTGCAGCGGAGCCGAATGAACTTCGGGGCTGTCAAGAGGAGACTGAGGGAAGCAGGCCATAAGTACATGCTACTTTACCCGGCGAAATTGAAAGTTTTTCATAGAAACAAGACCTTGTTTTTTGACACTCCAGAGGATGCCATGGGATGGCTTGACACGCAGGGTTGCCCCCAGGAGTCCGACATCCAGACGAGAGAAGGAGACGGACGAGATAAGTAATGAGTAATGGGAGCACTGGATGATGGTGCGGTTTAAGACTATGGGACTTGACTATAGTCATTGCTGTGGCCTGTGGGTAGTTGAGACCTGATTAGAATAGATAATGTATTGCATACACTGTGATCGTTACTTTATTAAGGAGCCCTGCAGAGCTAGTCTTCACACCCCCATTTAGTATTAATAGTTAAGTGGCCATTAGGGCGACTTCACCCTACTGAGCTCTGAGCATATTAGACAGGGCTAGATGTGGGGGTGCCCGAGATCCAGGGATGGAGCTGGGCAACAGTTGGGGAGGGAGTTGTTGGGGAAGGGATGGGTGGGGGGAGGGGAGGGAGGTTGGGAGTTTGATGTGTATATAGTTTTGGGGAGTTTGAGTTTAAACACGAGCCTACATGGAATAGTCCAAGAATTGTATCTGTATTGCGCGGGCGGGTGGGAGTGGCTGGGAGGAAGGGAGACGGGTACTAACGAGCTATGGGAGATCTTAAGATAGTGAGGTGGAATGTCGGGGGACTTAACAGTTATTTAAAAAGGAATAAGGTCATGTTGTATTTGAAAAGGCAAAAGATAGATATTGCATTGTTACAAGAGACACATCTGACACGGGAAAAGTTGGAGCTGGTGGGGAGAAAATGGAAAGGTACTGTAGTGGGGTCCTCGTACTCGGCCTATGCTAGGGGAGTACTGATCTGGGTGGCACCACACGTCCCGTTCCAGGTAATACAGGAAATAGTGGAAACTGAAGGTCGTCTGGTCATAGTGAGAGGGTTGGTGGAGAATAAAGAGGTGTGCATTGTAAACACGTACGCCCCCAATCAAAATACAGCGGCATACTTCAGGACTATGTGCACCAACCTAGGCTTGTGCGTGGGTAGCGCGGTGATCTGGGGAGGGGATTTTAATTGTGTGCTGAACCCCGGAGTAGACACATCGGATAACAAGATTGACAGGCCCGCCCCAGCAGCTAGGGCACTGCAGACATTGCTAGATGACTTCGAATTGGTGGATGTGTGGAGAACAAAGCATCCTAACGAGAGGCAATATTCGCATTACGCAGCCCCGCAACAGCTGCACACAAGACTTGATTTTTTTTTTACCACACCAGATGTAATGATAGAGATCGTTCACATAGAGTATAAAGCGAGGGTCCTGTCGGATCACTCGCCCCTGGTCCTGGGGTGGCAATATTGCCGCCCTAGGCCGCAGATTCCGACATGGCGCCTCCGTGCGGAGGCGCTCAAAGATCCAGTTTTTAGAGAAGATATAAGAGATGAGATTGTTAACTTCTTCGAGGTGAACACAGGCAGTGTTGATTCGGCGGGTACACTATGGGAGGCCTTTAAGGTGGTGATGCGGGGTGTAGCCATCGCTAAATCGAAAGGCCTGCAGGGCGGGGTCCTGGCTGATTTACAAAGAGTGGAAGATGAATTAGAAAGAGAACTAAAAAGTGGAAGTGGAAGCACCGAGTTAGTACTTAAACTACAGCAGCAGTGTGCGGAACACTGGGAAAGGCTCTGCAACCTTAATTACAAAAAGTACGTTGAGAGACAACATGCGAGTGGAGAGTGAAACCCCTAGGCCCCCGATTAGGACAATAACCAGAGAAGACGGTGAGGTTGCGGACACCCAAGAGGGAGTCAATAGGGAATTTGCAGATTATTATAAGGAAATATACGAGGACAGAGGAGGGGCAACCCAGGATGAGATACTTGAAACTTTGAAGGATATAGGATTGCCTAAGATCAGTGCAGAAGATAGAGAAGGACTAGACGCACCAATTACTTTGGAGGAGTTGGAGGAGGTTGTTAGGCAGCTGCCTACCAGTAAGACCCCAGGAGCAGATGGGTTCCCTAGTGAATTTTATAAAGCATATAGGGCAGAAGTACTCCCCTCCCCTCCCAATGCTAGAAATGCTCAATGAGGCGTTTGAAGTTGGATGGTTGCCGGAGACGCTCAGAGAAGCGATCATAATACCGCTCCCCAAACCTAATAAACCTGGGCATAGCTGTGGATCATACAGACCGTTGTCGATGCTGAACCAGGACGGCAAGATATTGACGGCTGTCCTGGCAAATAGACTGCGGAAAGTAATTAGCAAATTAATACATCCAGACCAAATGGGCTATGTCCCAAACAGGAATATAACGCACAACCACAGGCGACTCCATCGGGTGATCGAATGGGGTTGTGACAATGAAGGAGAGATGGCAATAGTGTCTTTAGATGCAGTAAAAACTTTTGACTCGGTTAGATGGCCGTGGTTGCTAGCGGCTTTGGGAGGGTATGGGATGGGGCCGGGTTACATTAGGTGGGCGGAGATGCTGTATAGCGCACCGCTAGCCAGGGTTTGAACAGGAACAGTGATATCTGCGAGATGGCAACTTAGCAGGGGCACTAGACAGGGGTGCCCCTGGTCCCCGATGTTGTACATTTTGGCTCTGGAGCCCCTGGCAATATACCTAAGGCAGCAATATGACATGATAGGTATTGAGGTAGGAGGGGAACGACACCTGATATCCCTACACGCGGACAACTTGTTATTATATTTGAGATACCCGGAAGAAAATCTCCACTATATTCTGGAGGTGATGGAAGGTATGCGAGGCTATCCGGCATAGCGGTGAATTCCCAAAAATCTAGCATTTTCCCGTTGGGCAGTTACAAGGGAACCTCTGTAGAATGGTTGCCGGTGTTAGCGGTGCCATGGACTGTTAGCTCCTTCCGCTACCTTGGAATTGATATGTATCATACGGCAGAAGAGGAACATAGGCATAATACCGAGATGGCCATTGGAAAAATCCGCAAATGCATGAGGTTTTGGGAGAAGTTGCCCTTAGCAGTGATGGGACGAGGGGCGATGCTTAAGATGGTGGTTCTGCCTAGGCTCCTACATTATTTTAGTAATATTCCACATATGATTCCTAAGAGGTCTTTTGTTCAACTGAATGGTATGTGTAGAGACTTCCTGTGGCATGGTACCCGGAATAGAGTAGCGCTATGGAAGTTGCAGAATTTTCATGAGAAAGGGGGTATTAAACTACCTAATTTTGAGGTTTATTATGTAGCGAGTCAACTACAGTATGTGGCCAAATGGCTCTCTGATGAAGCAACCCCTGAATTTAGATTGTTTGGGCGGGACTGTACCCCGTTTTACCTGAAAGAAATTATCTGGTTGCCTGAGTCAGAAATGAAAGAGCGCCCGGGGATGATGATGCTGGGGTGGAAAATGTGGCGTCGAGCATGTATGATGATGGGGGACCCGCTCCCGTGTTCCCCGCAGGTACGGCTGGTTGCTTTGGCGGAAGGAGATAAGCAACTGATGGTGATCATCAGAACCTACTGGGAGTCGGTTGGGCTGGTAATGTTGGGGGATATTTGGCAAGAGGGGACCATCAGGGATTTTAAAGGACTTGGGGAGGAGGCAGGATTACATGGGGGGCAATATGTTACGCATCACAGGTTGGTGCGGAAAACGTGGCCTGAGACAGTATTGGCGGAGGAACCAGACGCCATTATGGGGATGATATATGACACAGCTGAAGGGGGGCATGAGATATCTAGATTGTATGAGATGGTAATGGCTAAAGTTGGGAAGGAATTGACACATTTGAGATTGGATTGGGAAGCAGAGATGGGAACCCAAATGGAGGATGGGATGTGGGAGCGTGCCTTGGGATACCACAAGAAGGTATCTAGGAATGCCAGACTGAAGCAAATACAGCTGTATATAACGCACAGAGCGTATATGACCCCTCTTAGGATATCCAAGTTTAGAAACGCTGGGAGGCAGGCGTGCCCTAAGTGCGATGAGGAGAACGCTGACATGACACACATGTTTTGGTCATGCCCAGTAATGGAGTGTTTCTGGAGAGAAGTGGCACAAAAGCTAGCAGAGAAAGGGGTCACGCTCGTCATACACATGGCCTGGGCCTGCCTGTTGGGAGGGTTCCCCAGGCCACGAAAACTGAAGCATGTTGGGAAACTGAAAGACTTAGCATACGTGCTTGCAAAGTGGAGGATAGCTATGGGATGGAAAAAGTGTCACAAGCCACTGTTGGAGGTGTGGTGGAAGGAATTACAGAAATGGGCAGAGGCTGAAACAATGGTATGGCAGGAGGCAAGTAGTATGGCTGGGGAAGAAGAAGTGGGTACCCTGATGGCATGGCAATCATTAATTTCTGAACTATTTGGAACAATATTAGATCCAGAGGAATCCGATGACAGTGCCGCGTGTAGCGGATACTGAGTGTGAAGGACAAACAGGCTTGTAGAGGGGGGTGGGAACAAAGGGGCAGTGGGCAAAGACTAATTGATGTTAATGTAATGGTTGTGAATTGCACTGCGTGTTTGGTTTGTATTGTTGGTTGTGTTGAAAAATTAATCAAATTCTTTTAAAAAAAAACAACTTTATAAGCGAACATAGATGTAGTATTCATTTTTACTCTGTGCAACTTTCATCTGTTTGTGCCACAATTATAACTAATCACCAATGTGGCTAAAGACCGAATTACAAAAAGGACTTACTCATGAGAACATTGTAAATTTGCGATGAAATGGAACAATGTTTCTTATTGCACACTTTTTCTTTTTACTAACCCCTGAGCACCTTAGTACAGCAATAACTGTTGTTTTTAACATTTAGTATTGAATGATATAATAAATGCAATGTTATTGTGGAGATTAATCCGATTATGAAGCGTCTTATGTGCTATTTGGAATGACCAACAATGGTCTTGGACCCAAATAACTGGACTGACTCAAAGAATATGGCAAAGTACTCCTTTATGCATTGTGTAATGAATTATGTAGCTCATGATCGTTCTCCGAATGACCTCTGATAGTTTTCTGCCAACATCATATTGAAATTCCCTTGTGGAGGCTTTTGATGAAAAGTAAATGCACATGTGATGTCATCAATGATATTTGTGATGTAATCTTTGATGTCATGGGTGTTAGTCTTAGCAGTGCACAGTGGTGGCGCGAGTTATGTTTGCTTAGCTTACCATAACTGGCGAATTTCTGGGGTTTTTCGGTTTTACTTGTAACCATAGCATGGATAGGTGGTTGTTAGTGCAAAGTAACTGTAATGTGCCTGTAACAAATGTTTTTGCACTGAATTTGTTAGGTTGTTCTTAGAACAACTGAATCATAATGTCCCTTTACCAACGTTTTTTCACTGAATTTGGTTATTAGTAGGGTACTGTAACAAGAACCTCCCTTTAGCATAATTTTATCAGTAAAGGGGATAGGTTTTTAGTAGTGCAACTTAACCATAACGTCCCTTTAACAATGTTTTTTGTTAGTGAATTTCATAGGTTTTTAGTAGGGCGTTGTAACCAGAACGTTGCTTTAGCATAGTATTTTCTGTAAAGGTGATAGGTTTTTGGTACTGCAACTGAACCATAACGTCCCGTTAACGATGTTTTGTCACTGATTCCTTGGCTGCCCTCATGATGACCTTGTTGAAAGCTCAAATTCCCCTGTGTATGTACCCCTTCCCATTCCGAATAGTGTCAGTGTATCTTAGAAATTAAAGGTGTACATGTTAAGTGTTGGTGAGTGTGTGTGTTTTTTTTGTGTTAACATTGCATGGTGAGTCTGTGCCACACATTACTGTCCGAGATGACTGCAGTTAAGCAATATGGAGGTTTCCTGGGGAGACTGCACCTGGCCAGTGTATGTGCAATCACAATGCATGCAATTATCCGTAGGACTCCAGTACTGGCTGCATCTTCTAATGCACTTTTAATTATTTGTGGGAGCGCACGTCTGTCCGTTGCACAGCTATGCACATGGGTAGGGCATCCTCTGTGTGCTGTAACACCGCCCCTGTCGCTAGCTCTACGGATTCATATGGTAGGCTACCGCATTTCAAGTAGTCCTGGCGACTACGTGGGTTGCTGTGCAACCTTACCAATTTATGGCTGCAGCACGCCTGGCTGTATGATGCCCACTGGAAAACAAGGAACAGCAACCTCCAGTGTACGGTGGGCGTGTTAAATGTTGCTTTATTTTGATTGCTGTGCTGCTTGCCTTTCCATGACCCGTGAAACAAACACATTGTCTCTGCACTGAGCACTGTGACGGAAAGTGTCAAGGGTTCGCCTGTGGGTCATAGATTTCGAGAAAACATTTAACTGCAGGTGTGACGGTTTGTAGTGAGTGTGCAAAATGGCAAAGCTGTTGTGGCTTGGTCACTCACATACTAGTGCATGTAAAGAGAAGTAAGCAAACAGCAGATTCTTCGGAGCGCAAAGAATATCAGTAGTTGTTAGAAAAGTACTGTAGCTGCATGGGTCTCGCTGAATAATGATCTTCCTGGTCCATGTAACGGAGCTGTGTTTCTCATCGTTGTAAGCATTCTTGTATTTCAGAATGTATTCATCTCTGTGAATGCTAATCCTATGGCTAATGCCGTACCATGAAGTTTTCATACTGCATGTGTCGAGAACTGAAATCAAAGCACAAGGGGCCAGTGGGCAGGGTACTGCCCTTCCAACAAGGCAGTAGGCTAATTTCATGTACAGCATTCTCCACATCTGCTGCGGCCAACAACAGGGGCACTCGTGTAGGGCAGCAGATCTTTAAAACATCTTTGCACACCATATGCTGCTCTCCAGACCCTTACCTGGCAAAGGACATTGTATTGTCCATGTACTGCAACGCGCTACTCTGCAGAGGGAAGCTACTCGGAAGTGCTTGTGAAGGGTTGGTCCGGGAGCATGACCATAACTGCCACCTATTAAGTGAGGGCCACTCAACATTTCCCTCTCTCTGCACGTCCCCTATGTTATCCCTGTAGGTGCTGCCCCTTCCGTACTGGCCCTTGCCTTCTGTGTCGTGTGTTACAAGACCAAAATAAATAGAAATCAACTGGAAAAGGAAAAACGTTAAATGAAGAAAGCTCCTTTCAAAGATAACAATGGAATTGCCAATGAATGGATGCAGGGCGCTGCACACCGTATACGCTCCACAGAATGTGTGCTAAATAAAGGGAGGCATGGCACTGTGGAAACACTGCAGTGGAATCGGGTAGAAAGGGCTTGCTATAAAAAGTTATTTTTTTTTACGTGTTGCAGTGCATTTTGAAGAGTTTAAGTGCGCAACGCCTACTACAAAAATTCTTCCTGGACTTCCAAGAAGGGCAGCAAGGCATTTTGGATAGGGCATGCAGAAATCGGAATGGCAGAAATAATGAGAAGAACGCTCTTTGTGGGAAAAACTGTTTGTGCTGTGAAACGTCATATTTCCATTTTTGAAGTATGACATTGGCACATGTCGTAAAAAGGCACAAATAGACTTCTTCAAAATGTACTGCGCTTTCTCCATTTCCAGACCAAATGAAAAATAACACAGCCACATCTGTGGCTGCATAATGTGATAAAAAAATGATGCAGGAGATCGGAAACAGATGCATGACCTGGGCATGTGCCTCCTTCATCGCAAACAGCACTGAAACACCTGGAAAAAGTTGTGAAATGTTCCCTCCACAATGAAGAACAATAATGTCGGCGTCATCGCGCGTCTTCAAAGTCTCACAAAGACAAACCAAAATCAGTCACTTCATTGTAGGTACTCCATAGCAGTACAAATCCACATGATAGAATCCAAAATGAGCAGCTACTGCACAGTGTTTTCCATTCACTTTCAATCAATGTACAAAAACTGTATGCTGTTTCTCGTGAAACACACAGCCATAACCACGCCGTCTGCATTTCTGTCAACAAATACACCATGTACCACAGTCTGTGCATACAGATCACACCCAGAAACCTTATTGAGCAATCCCATAGCCTCCACAGGCCCATTCCTATGGCCGCCATCTGCAAAAGGGCCGTATGAGACACGTGCAACCCTGCAACTATCGCAATGTCGGTGACTTTTCATGCTGTGCGCGCGTGGGAGTGGGGGAATACATTTCAACCAGGGTAGGGGGATTTCGTTAGTAGTGGTGGATCTCAAAAGAGCCTTTTTTAATTTGATTTTTTTTAAGGCGCTTCCATAGAAACACATTTTTTCCGGTTTTTATAAGTATTTTTGTGTTTTGTAGTTCAGCTCACATTTTCACAATAGGGTCTTCAGTGCAGCCTGTACATTGTAAAACAAAATATCATTGCCACGGGTTGACAAAGAAATGCCATTTGCATTGAAAAGGTGTATATATCGAGAACCAATGTTGTCATTCTCACAGAACATCCCAGCAGCACTCAAAAAGTCACACATGCTTCTGTTGATAAGACCCCTTCTGTTATCTGGCTAGCAAAAACAATCATTGGAATAGTCCCATACTATTCTTGGTGGTATATATGTGAAATGAACCTTAGCAGTGGGAGAAATGCGCTTCACTGCTTTCATCAACTTCTTCAGTTAACAGTACACATTGGAACAAGCCATGGAAGCCAAATGCGACACTCCTTAGTGCATGACCACACCACGTACAGTAGCGAAAGTGGCCACTCGTCAACATTCTGCAAGCACTTTGCCGAAACTGCACACATCGCCACAGCACCACAAACCACTCCCTTCAAATCAAAATTGCCATAAAAGCCTTTTTCGATGGCATACTGGAACAAATCTTCCACAAAGGCATCACCGACTATCAAAACAGTGCGTCTCTCATCTCTGCCCAACACCCTTACTACACAGAGTACCGAAAACAAATATTGCTGCCCTTTCCTGTGACGCACACCCTGAGCACCCGATTGGACAATCCCCACAGTCTCATTTACATTGGCCAGCATGGTGAGAAGCGCAGAATGTGGCACGTGCGCTTCCCCAAGTACTGTGAGGGCTGCGCCCCAGAAAAGCAGCAGTAGTCCTTCCCTTTCCACAATTTTTTGTCCATCACTACCTCATTGGGTACTGTTAAATAGTCACACACACATCCACCAATGGCATCCAAGACGTTCTCATCTAACACTGTCACTTATGTACAACACTTCATATGTACCATTGCACATTAAGCCTCCAAGTGTCGTGTCACTGGAAAGCACGTTCAGTAAAAGAATGCAAGATTTGTACATTAACATTCATCCACCTGAGCACCCATAACCACAAAGTGGCAGTATGAAAACTTTTTCTGCAGTATGTTTACAACTCTGTTATGAGTGCCTGTGCGCACGGTATCTGCCAGCGAGTGTCCATTACATTCTCAAAAAGGTTACTGTTTTCTTCTCCCATCCACTACCGTCAAGTGGCACTTCAATTGTATATGCTTGCAACATTTCCATTTACCCATATCACCCAATGTAATATTGAAACAGGAACTCTCTCATTTCCTGGAAAGGGGACAGTGGGAATACATTAGTCAGTCCTTTAAGAAACTGAGAAATCAAAGGAACCTTAAAATAAGAATATTCTTCAGACGAGCGCTTAAAGATAGACAGCACCACCAGGTAACCTTTAATGGTACCTACTTGAAGGCCCCTGTGGGCAAAAGAAAGTAAGAAAGACAAGACCATAGGAATGGAGCACTGAAAAGGATCAACAGTGTGATTTCTGCACCAGTCACAGAACTTACGCCAAACGGTACAGGGATTTTGTTGCAGGCCGCCTGGCCAAAAGCAACAAATCCATCAAGTAATCCAGGAGGTCCCAATCCTTCTACCTCACCCTTTCAGATACCTAGCGTGAAGGTTGAGAGTCTTGACCTCTGGATGGAGAACCTGACCCCCCCCATCGCGCACGCGAGAGAAAGCAGATCCTCTCGGCAGGGAAGACAGCTTGAAGGGCAGATGGACATTTCCTTGAGGTCCGGGTACCACGACCCCCAGGCCCAATCCGGAGCAATGAGGATCATGTGGGAACCAAACCTCTGCAACACTTGAGGAATGACAGGGACTGGAGGAAATGCGTACAGCAGTGGAAATGCAATCCACCACAAACGCATCTCCTAAGGCTCCTCTTGGAGGAAATTCCCTTGAGCAGAACCTCTCGCACTTCCGGTTGATACTGGTGGAAAAGAGATCCACTTGCGGGGTTCCCCAAAGGGTGAAGACCTCCTGAAGGACTTCCTGATCCAACTCCCACTCGTGGAAGACTGCGCTCTGCCTGCTCAGAGTGTCCGCTGCCACATTGTCGTCTCCGGCCAGATGAACTGCCGAGATCGAAATTTCCTGCTGGATGGCCCAGAACCAGAGCTGCATTGCCTCTCTGCACAATGGAAGTGACCCCTACCCCCCCCCCTTTTTTTGTTGAGGTAATGCATGGCCACTGTGTTGTCCGTCATGATCAGGACACTCTTCCCTCGTACAGAGGGCAGAAACGCCTTCAGGGGTCGCCTGCCGGCCTGCAGCGCTAACAAATTAATGTGGACTCTGGACTTCGACGGAGACCAACGACCGCTGGTGGTCAAGTCGTTGGCATGAGCGCCCCATCCTGTTAGGGAAGCATCCGTCACTTCCGGCCACAGTTGCCAAAATTGTTCCCTCTTCTTCAAGTTCCCTTTGTTGGCCCACCAGAGAAGATCCTGGGAGACAGAGAGTGGAATCTGAACTGGATCTGACAGCTTGCCGGAGAACTGTGACCACTGCATCTTGAGAGCCCAGAGCAGGGATCTCATCCGCAGCCGGGCCTCTGGCACCAGAAAAATGCAGGATGCCATGAGGCCGAGCAACCTTAAGAATTTGAAGCCGGGATACTCTGGGCATGTTGAAACTTGTCCACCATCTGCACAATGTGATGAGCCCTTACCTTGGGAGATGAACACTTCCCCAAGAACGTGTCGAGAACAGCCACCATGTACTGGAGCTGTTGGGAAGGTGTCAGATGCAACTTCTTGAAATTCAGGGAGAAGCCCAGCCTGTGGAAGCCCAGCCTGTGGAGGGTGCGGCAGGTGACACCGAGATGATCCAATGCCAGCTTGAGAGAGAGCGCTCGGATCAGCCAGTCGTCCAGGTAGGGGTAGACGTGAATCCCCCCTCGCCTGAGGTACGCTGCCACATCAGCATTAGCTTGGTGAAGACCCTCGGGGCGGAGATCAATCCGAACAGCAGGACCCAAAACTGAAAGTGCGAGTTGCCAGTCGCAAACCTCAGGTATTTCCTGTGCGTGGGATGGATCGGCACATGAAAGTAAGCATCCTTGAGGTCCAGAGTCACCAACCAAACCTGAAGCTGAAGGGCCTGGCGGACTTGAGAAAGAGTGACCATCTTGAACTTTGTTCAACCAAGATGAAGTCCATGATGGGTCTCAATCCCCCGTCTTCCATTGGGATCTCCACTACAGGCACCAGTTCTATAGCGCCTTTCTCCAGCAGGCTCAAAATTTCCTGCGCAAGGAGCAGATCCAGAAGCTTCAAAGAGAGTTTCCCCAGTGGATTGTTGTGAGGCCTCTGAAGGAAGGGAAGGCAGTAGCCATGAGCCATGGTTTCCAAACCCATGCATCTGAAGTAATGGCACGCCATTCTTTGAGATGCTGAGACAGTCTGCCCCCAAACGGCAAACCATGGGACATGGCCTCATGACCATTTGGAAGCGGCTACTGCAGTGCCTGAAGGCAAAGAGGCAGCTACCTGAGCGGCTATGGCACCACGATTTCCCCGACCACCACAGGTACTTTTTCATTGGCCCCTTTGACTGGCAGTCCCTCTCGTTCTACCAAAGGATGAGTAGTAACGAAAGGAACCTCCCCTCCACTGCTGTCCCGTAGGACGAAAAGGCAGAGGTTGACACACCACAGCGCTCAAAGATTTTGCCGCAGCTTTTGAGGTCTGCAACCTCTCAAGGCTCTCGTCAGCCTTGCTGCCAAACAAATGTGTGCCATCAAAGGGCATGTTGAGAAGACAGGCCTGCACATCCGGAGCAAACCCTGACTTCCACAACCACGCACATCTGCAGATAACAGTGCTCGCAGCCATGGACCGGCTAACACTGTCGGCCGTATCCAAACCCGACTGAAGAGATTCACACATAGCATCCTTGCCGTCCTGTTCGAGAGCAAACAACCCATCCCTTTCTTCCCCCTCGGGAATATGCTCAGCCGCCAAACAAGCACAATTCGACAGAGTGTGTGAAAACCTTGCCAAGGCACACGTGGAGTTTGCCGATTTCAAGGCCATGCTCCCAGTAGAAAATACCTTCCGGTCCCAACTGTCGAAGCGATCATCGTCCCTAATCCAGACGGATGGTAGGTGACGCCGCCTGCCTCGAGGTCGCCGTAGCCACCTGAACCACCAAATTCTCGGGAGTGGGTTAAGTAGATAGATGGCTGGGGTCGCTAACGGAAGGGCGGTATTTCTTGGTTAAAGACTTATTAACAGCTGGAAGAGATTCCGGGGACTGCCAAGCAGCTGCCACCCTTTTCTGCAAGGTAGGATGAAATGGCAAAACAGGGTCAGAGGACGGACCTTGATTCAAGATGTCCGTCAGATCATCCTGCACAAAGTCTTCAGGAGGATTAAACCAGCCCAGATACTCTGAGACTCGCGCTGTGAGTCTTCTATAAGAAGACTCTATTATCAAGGTCTTCTATAAGAAGACTCTGCATGAGCCCCAGGCTCAGGTCAACCAAACTCCACTTCCGGGGAAGTGTCCAGTCCACTTGCATCATGGAGGGTCTGTCTCAACTCCTCCAACTGACTGTCTCCAGAAAAAATTGGAGCATCATCAAGGTCACCAGGTTCCTCAACCTCAGACCTTTCCTCCTCTTCAAAAATATCATCCAGAGGGGGTAGAAACCCAGGTCTCGGGACAGAAGAGGGCCTGGAGGCCAAAACCAGCCTCACCGACTTCGATGTAGCCTTCCTTGGAGGAGTCACGATGTCTGGGTACTCGAAAAGCAAATTTCGAAAAAAAAAAATCCCTGAAGGTGCCGATAGCGTCGAATGCTTCAACGTCATGAGTGTCGACAACCGCAACGTTGTGATCACTGAAGGCGTCAGCACACGGGCCGACGGTGCCGTGGGCTGATAAGATGGCAAGGCGTTGATGTCCGAATCGGATGGACACGGCGCCAAACGAGTTGACGCCGGCCCGAGCCCTCAATAGGTTGCTTCGGTCTCGCTGGGGATGTGGACCAAGACCTAGAGACACGTCTCTTGGGACCCTTTTGATTCCTTGTCCATATGGGACCGCGACGGCTCCCGATGAGTGTCGCGTCGCGAACCCGAGCCCGAAGGCGTGCAAGCCATGGAACAAGACCGATCCTGGCTGGCTTCGTCATAAGGCGCAACCGGACCCATGTCCTGCGATTGAAAAATCACCATCATGGATTCATTAAACGCTGTCCATTCCTCCGGAGTGGAGGACTTCGTAGGGCATGAAACCTTCCTCGAGACACCATCCTCCGAGGAGGACGGGGAAAGCGACCAGTGACGGTGCTTCCCTGAGTGCCAGGATGAAGAAGAGGAGTGGTGGGAACCACTCCGGGACCGAGATCCCCGGGAATCCTTCCGACGCAGAGAGTCGCCCCTCAAGTCGTCCGTGGAAACCCCCTTGGACTTGGAAGTCTGGGACTTAATGGGCCTAGAGCCCCTACCTACCTGGAGTTTCCCCTTCTGCTCCCGCAAGGCCTTGGCAGTCAGCGACTGGCATCTCGAGCAGTCGTCTGTGTCGTGCGACGCGCCCAGGCACCACAAACAAATGCAGTAGTGACGACATCTTCGACTTGCAGTCCCGGCAGGCCTTAAAGCCAGACCACAGAGTCGGAGGGGTCAAAGAGAATGACATCTTCTACGAAGAAAACACACGAGGTGCGCCGAGTCTCACGCAGTTAACACGTTCGTGGAAAAAATGGAACTGAGGCTACGGGCGCTGTGCGCCCTATTTATAACATCCTGTGACATCGCCCTCGATGGAGGCCTTTGACGGACATGGACCTGATGCCATTGACGCAGGACGCCCTCTGCCGAAAAGCCTCTGCATTATGCACAAGACCTTCTGGACCCTGGGGCCTCAATACTTGCCACTCTCACTTGCTAAATATCTCCGTGCTCAAGCTCTTCCCTCATCCGCCTCCAACTCCCTCAGCCTCCCTGAAACTTGGGAACCATTGCCGGTTCCGGAAGCACCTCAAAACCTCTCTCTTTGCCTCTGCTTTTTCTCCTCCTATCCCCTGCTGACTTCCTGGCTGAAACTGATTCTGCACTGGTTACCTGGGCACCCTCTGATCTTGGGCCCAGGCAACCTCCCCCCGCCAGTTGCACCCCTGCACTGCCTTTCTGGCAAACCCTGCACTTGGGGGCTGCTTTCTGTCTCCCTAACAGTTCCACCACCTGATGTCTGCACTTATCCTTGCACTTGCCACCATTGGGCCGTATTTGTACTTATTGTCAACTTTCTTCTTCCCATGTACTGCACTTTCTCCTTCCCCTCCCCATGCACTTGGGGGATCTGAGTGACACCTGTTCTAGTAGGTTAGTTGTCTCTGTCTCCCCTCTGTTCCCCATCCCCCAGCGTGCCTTCAAAAACGTGTGTATATGTGCAGTATAAATGGCATATCATACAATATCACACCATATGTTAATGTTAAAGGACATTTGTACGGCGCACTATCACCACCGGAGTGGTCACTTGACGCTCTGGCGGCTCTGAAACACAAGGGGAGGTTGAGTTAGTGGGAGGAAGCAGGAAAAGTGCACGAGAGCAGTGATGTGCTGTTGGCGGCCTCAGCCCGGTGGGTCCGTTGGCTGGGCCTGGGGTGTTTGCGGCCGGTAGTCATCGTGTACTGTTGTGCAAGGCTGTGTGTAATTTTTTGTTGTTGTTGCAGTGTAGTGAAGTTTGTGCGGTTTGTTGTGCTGTAGGTTTTGGTTGTGTTTGGTTTGGAGTTTGAGAGGTGTATGCAGAAGGGGAAATTGTTAGTAGGGGTTGGTTAGTTTGCGTCTCTGTCCTGAATTGAAGCGCTCGGCTTGCGTGGTCTCCCTGTTGCGGCTCTGTCCTGATCTGGGTCTGACTAGCATACAGGTTCCTTACTCCTCTAGCTCCCGCCTCTAACATGCTCTCTCATAGCTCCCCTTATGTTGCATTCATACTCCTGTGGCCATTGCACCTGCCAATGACAACCTCTCAGGTAGTGGGGTGATTGCCAATATCTCGATAATTCCACACCCATGTGGTACTTGGCGGTAAATAGTTAAGGGGCGGGCTAAAGTGTTGGTGGGATTGTCTGGGGTAGTTGACTCAGTCTCTGTGCGTATCGCCTGTGTTCCGGTCTAGCCGGTGTCATCCGTCCAAGTGCCGTGGGCGTTACTCTCTCGGGTCCGGGATATCTGTGTCTTTTTGGTTTACTCATCCATTTCCAGTTTTGTTCTCCTGGTTTAGTCTGTGGTGTTGTATAGCCAGGTTTTTAGTGATTTCCTGAATTTTAGGTGATCTTCAGTGTTTCTTATTTCTTTTGGGATGTTGTTCCAGGTTTTTGCTGCTAAGTGGTAGAAGGAGGTGCCCCCAAGTTTTTTCTTATGGTATGGTTTGAGTTCCAGGCGGATTTCGTTGCTTGATCGAGGGGTCTCGTTGGTTTGTAGACTGTTATTTTCTTTTGTAGGAATTCTGCTCCTTGTCCGCTGATTGCCCTGTGCGTTATGCACATTGTTTTGAAGGTGATGCGATGTTTTACTGGGAGCCAGTGTAATGTTTTTAGGGCTGGAGTCCGTTGCAGTTTCTTCAGGAAGTATTCTGGTATTCCGAGGTAGAGGCTGTTTGCATAGTCGATTTTAGACATGATTAGGGCGACGATAGTGAGTGTTTTGTGCGCGAAGGAGAGGAAAGGTAGAATTCTTCTTGCCGTGTGGAGGAGGAAAAAGCATTTCTTCACGGTTGCATTTATTTGTGATTCCAGGGTTAGGTTGTTGTCCATTAGGACACCCAGATTTTTTACTACCTTCGAAGGTGTTGGTGAGTTTCCCATTTCTGTTGGCCATGGGATTGTGGTTTCGTTCTCTTGGTCTTTGGATATGATCATAATTTCTGTCTTTCCTAGGTTGATTTTCAGGTTGTTGGCATCCATCCAGTTGAAGACTTCTTTTAGATAGTCTGTTAGGGTTGGATGGTCGGCATCAGTGTCTTTGATTTTGTAGATGATCTGAGTGTCATCTGCGTAGTTGTACCATGTAATGTCGTATTTTTTGAAGATTCTGATGACCGGAGTCTGATAGATGTTGAAATATAGTGGAGATAGTGAGGATCCTTGCGGTACTCTGCAATCGTTGACTCGTGGAGTGGATTTGAAAGGTTTTATCCATACAGTTTCTGTTCTGTCTGATAGGAATGATTTGGTCCAGCATAGTGCTGTGTCCGTTATGCCTATGTCTTCTAGTGTTTTGGTCAGGCTGTCGTGGCTAACTGTGTCAAAGGCTGCGGAGAGGTCGAGCAGAATAAGGGCTGAGGTAGTGTTTGAGTCTGCGTTAGTTTGAGGTCGTCCCAGATGGATAGTAGTGCAGTTTACGTTCCTCTCGCTGGTCTGAAACCAATTTGAGCTTGGTCCAGCAGGTGGCATTTTTCCACGTGTTCTTGGGTTAGTTTATATACGTAGGTTTCTAGAAGTTTTGCCGGGTAGGGGATGTTGGAGATCGGCCTGTAGTTAGAAAAGTCATCTACGTCACCATTTGTGTTTTTTAAGAGTGGCTTGATGTATGCGGATTTGAAGAGCTTCGGTACAGTCCCTGTTGAAAGTGATAGATTTAGAAGGTTTCTGTAGTGTTCTGCTGGCGATCCTTGCGCGAGGATTGATTTGTAGATGTCTGGGGGACCTGGGTCCATGGGTGATCCCGCTTTCTTGCTTCGTTTAACCAACATTGCGAATGCCTCTGCTGATATTTCAGGAAAGCTTCAGAGTTTGTGTTGTGGTTCCGAGTTGGGTTCATTGGGTTGTATGTTGAGGTTGGTTGGCCGCTTTTGTATGGTTTGACGGATGTCATTGATTTTTTTTTTTTTTTTAAGTGATCTGCCAGGTCGTTGCATAGCTTTTCTGAGGGGGTTGGGGTGTTATCGCAGCCTGGTGGGTTTCTCATTTCTTCAATGATGTAAAACTTTTCTTTTTGTGTGTTGGTGGTATTGTTGATTCTGTCATCGTAATGCCTTTTCTTTGCCTTTTGAATTTCCTTCTTGTATGCACGGATTTGTTTCTGGTACTGTGTTTTTTTCCCTGGGCTGTATTCTTTCCTCCATTCCAATTCCATCTTTCTGTTTTCCTTTTTCATGTCGTTTAGTAGTGGGGTGAACCATTTTGCCATTGCTCTTTTTTTTGATGGGGTGAACGGTTTTTCTGGGGCGATCTTGTCTATAGTATCTGCGATCCATTTGTGCAGTATCTCTGCTTTGCGTCTAGGTCAGCTAGCTCCAGTTCTGTAGTTGAGGGTTTCGTTAATTCCAGTTGTTCGAATAGGTTGCTTTCTTTGATGTGTTTCCAGTTTCTTTTGGTGGTGGTTGTGAGTTTCGGATGTTGGATGTAGGCTTGGGTAGGCAGAGTGATCACGAATAGGATGATGAGATGGTCGCTCCATAGTATTTGTATCGGAGGTGCTGTGGTGATGAGTTTTTCTTTGGCGAAAATTGCGTCTAGGGTGTGTCCTGCCGAGTGCGTTTCTCCTTTGACTAGTTGTCGTAGTTTCATGGTGCGGAGTTGATCAATTAGTGAGTTTTGGGAGTTGGCGTGGCTGTCACCAAACCAGATGTTGAAGTCCTCCAGGATGATTAGGTGTTCGTGGTTGATGGCTAAGTTGGTGATGGCTTCTATGAAGTTATCGACGAACGTTGCATTATATGTTGGTGGTCTGTATACCAGGATGAATGTGATGTTGGTTTTTGGGCTCGCTGTTAGGTGTATTACCATGGTTTCGCAGTTGAGGATGTTGAGTGGTTCGTCAGTTTTTATTTTCAGGTGTTCTTCGAATGCTATAGTGATGCCTCCTCCTTTTTTGTTTTTTCTGTTTATTTGTAGGCATTTGAAGTCAGTCGGCAGCTCTCTTCGTCTTTTTCTCGGAATTGGTCGTTTGCGCGGCATTGTAGGATTGAGAGTTGTTTAGTCTTTGTTTGGTGACGTCTAGATGGTCCTGCTTAGGTCTGGTTGTCTTGTGGTCTTGTGGTGTAGTGGCTGGTGAGGGGGTGTCCGCTACTGGTTTGGCTCCGTCTGTGGGTGGTATTCCGGCTGGGGTTGACGACTCGTTCAGTCGCTGTCCTAGGAGGTGAAGGGGGGAGGTAAGGGTTATTAAGTTGGGTGTTATCGGTGGCTCTCTTTACTGTCCGTCTCCCTAAGTGTGGTTCACTGTGGTGACCAGGCTGTGTGGGTTAGGAAGGGTATCCGCTGGTTGGGTGGTTTGGACGGGCGTAGCTTGGACTTTTGCCTTGTGATGCGAGAGGCCCTAGTTAGTGACCCACCACCGTAATTCGCTGGTGGTTTCTGTCTCACTTGGGAGTTTGCTAGATGTGCGAGTGAGCTAGATTTGAGACACCTGTATAGTGGGAGAGAGGCCTATCTATGCAGTCTGGAAGTCACACAATGCAATTTGGGCACAGAGGCCCTGCTATGTATGTTTGAGACACCTGCATAGTGGTAGAGAGGCCTAACAATGCAGTTTGGAGGTGTCACAGTGCAATTTGGGCACAGAGGCCCTGCTATCAATGCAGTTTGGGATCACACAATGTAATTGGGCACAGAGGCCCTGCTATGTTTGAGACACCTGTATAGTTGGGGAGAGGCCTATCAATGTAGTTTGGAGATCACACTAGGCTATTTGGGCACAGAGGCCCGCTATCAATGCAGTTTGGGATCGCACAATGCAATTTGGGTATGCAAGCCCTGCTAAGTTTGAGACACCTGTATAGTGGGAGAGAGGCGTAACAATGCAGTTTGGAGGTCACACAGTGCAATTTGGGCACAGAGGCCCTGCTAAGTTTGAGACACATGTATAGTGGGAGAGAGGCCTAACAATGCAGTTTGGAGGTCACGCAATGCAATTTGGGCACAGAGGCCCTGCTATCAATGCAGCCTCGAGATCACACAGTGCAATTTGGGCACAGAGGCCCTGCCAAGTTTGAGACACCCGTATAGTGGGAGAGAGGCCTAACAATGCAGTTCGGGGATCACACAGTGCAATTTGGGCACAGAGGCCATGCCAAGTTTGAGACACCCGTATAGTGGGAGAGAGGCCTATCAATGTAGTTTGGAGATCACACTATGCTATTTGGGCACAGAGGCCCTGCTATCAATGCAGTTTGGGATCGCACAATACAATTTGGGTACGGAAACCCTGCTAAGTTTGAGACACCTGTATAGTGGGAGAGAGGCCTAACTTTGCAGTTTGGAGGTCACACAGTGCAATTTGGGCACATAGGTCCTGCTATCAATGCAGCCTGGAGATCACACAATGTAATTTGGGCACAGAGGCCCTGCTAAGTTTGAGACACCTGTATAGTGGGAGAGAGGCATAACAATGCAGTTTGGAGGTCAGACAGTGCAATTTGGGCACAGAGACCCTGCTATCAATGCAGCCTGGCCATCACACAATGCAATTTGGGCACAGAGGCTCTGCTATCAATGCAGCCTGGAGATCACACAATGAAATTTGGGCACAGAGGCTCTGCTATCAATGCAGCCTGGAGATCACACAATGCAACTTGGGCACAGAGGCGCTGCTATCAATGCAGTTTGGGGCAGTGGGAAGTAATTACATTGATCGATATTGGTTTTGCCTAGTGGTCCGGTATCTGGGGTAGAGTTGTACCTCTCCCCAAGCCACCCTACCTTACGGGTCCTTGTAGTTGCTGGTTGACGGCTGGCCTCAGGCTTCCCCTGCTGACACTTCCTGGAGCCGCCTCTGTTGGAGCCGCCCTTGGCCTTGGGGCCCTTAGCCTCAGGGGGCTGCCAGGCAGAGGGCTGCCCTGGGAGGACCAGTGATGAAGGGCTCGAGGTCCAATCAGAGCGGGGATGGGTGGTACGGGAGGCGGGAGGGACCGAGACCAGGAAGAGGGTGCGGGGTGGGAGAGGGATGCTTCGGGGGCCTGGGGCCTACTCCTGGGCCACAATGAAAAATAAAAATAAACACACGAGTGCCCAGAGATGGGCTGCTTACTTCGCGCCGGCTGCCTGCAGTTTATGCAGGGGCTGGAGTGAGGGGCGTCGGTAGACCCTTTCCAGCTGGGCTCAAGGCCCAATCAGAGCGGGGATGGGCGGGACAGGAGGCGGGAGGGACCGAGACCAGGAAGAGGGACGCTTCGGGGGCCTGGGGCCTAGTCATGGGCCACAATAAAAAATTAAAAAAAAACACACGAGTGCCCAGAGATGGGCTGCTTACTTCGCGCCGGCTGCCTGCAGTAGATACAGGGGCCGGAGTGAGGGGGGTCGGTAGACCCTTTCCAGCTGGGCTCAAGGTCCAATCAGAGCGAGGATGGGCGGGACGGGAGGCGGGCGGGACTGAGACCAGGAAGAGGTTGCGGGGTGGGAGAGAGACGCTTCGGGGGCCTGGGGCCTAGTCCTGGGCCACAATAAAAAAATAAACACACAAGTGTCCAGAGATGGGCTGCTTACCTCGCGCCGGTTGCCTGCAGTATGTTATTATACACATATTGCATTCGGCCACTTACCTTGTACACTTCACAAAAAAATTCAGCAGCACCCCACTTACTGCAAACTTATGAAAAACTATCACAGAAAAGCAACACTAAGTGTATGTTAGCAACTTCAAACAAGTACATATAGTGCATGCATACAAACAGGATGCCTGCCCCTTAGCTTGCACACTTCCACCATAGTCTTCCGCATTTCTCTGTACAAAGAGACCTTCTGCCACAGTTTTTATGTACACAACACAACCAGAAACCTTATTGAGTAATCATGTTGCCTCCCCAGTCCCATTCCCATGGCTACCATCCTGAAAGGGCTAGATGTGGCACATTTAATCCTTAAACTACAACAGAATCTGCAAAGTTATCGTGCTAGGAAGGGGCAGGGCCAGGGAGGAAGATGCCTGAAACAGGTTAGGGGATTGGGTCTTTATTGGTCCCTCGGAAAAGATGTTTCTATTTATTTTATTTTTTACGTGCTTACAAATAACCTTTTTTGTTTTTGCTCTTTATCTCTTTTGTTTGCCTCCTTACACTGTTACAGGATTGTCTTCAACACTTTTTGCACGGTGTAAAACAAAACAGCATTGCCAATGTTGGTAAAAAGAATGTCATTTGAAAGGAACTAGTGCAAATTTCGCTCATTAATGAGGTCATAGTCGGTGGAGAACATCCCAGCAGTGGACAAATTCACACATGCTTCTGTTCATGAAACACCTTCCGACCTCTGGTTGGGGACAAATTACACTAACATGGTCCCATGCTCCTCTTGGGGGTATGCTTGAGAAAACCACCTTGGCAGTGGGAAAAATCTGCATCACTTCTTCCATCAACTTCTTCAGGCGATGGAGCAAATGTCCACACGACATGTACCCCAAATGTAGAGCACCATAATGCAGTACAACAACATCAACAGTACCGACAAAGACCATAAAAGGCCACACATCTGCAAAGGTCAACCATACCACCGAAACTGCCCTCATAGACAGTGCCCCATAAAGCCTCCACTCCTTCCAATGCAAAATTAGCAGCCATGCCTCTTTGTGCAGCCTACCTGTACAGATCCTGCACAAAGGTATCACCCACTATTAGGACTCTGCATCTCTCCATCGCTGCCTGCTACCCTCACTACACAGTCTGATGGGGAAAAGTAGTACCAGCCCTTCCTGTAAGGCACATCCTCGACTCCTGATTGGCTAAATCCCACATTTCCATGGCCACCATGCCTAAAAGGGCAGGATGTGGCACGTGCGCTTTCCCAGCTACAGCGTGGGCTGCGCCCCAGTAAAGCAGGGACAGTCCTCCTTCCCTTTCCACTCCAGCCATGCATCCAAGGCGCTAGGCCCTCACCACAGAACACACCATAGTACACCCTATGTTTAAATGCTCATGTCATCTGCAATGCACTCCCAATCTGCAATTCAGCCTGCCATCTTTCACCCTGGCCATATATTTGCATGCATGGGTGTGCTGAACGGTATGTAGGTGCCTGTGTATATTGGCCATATTTTTTACATGTGTGCTGCTGAGCACTTCCTTTCATGCCGTAATATCTTAAAGTACTTCCTAAAGCAAGCGTCTTATAAGGGCCTAACCAAAGCAAATGCAAATGGTCACATGTGGCTCCCTATTGTGCAACACGTGCAATGATCTACACCATATGCTAATCTACGCATAGCAGCTCACTTCTGCTGTTCTACCAAGTCTACAATGTCCTCCACAAGCATTGTGTAAAAGTCACCAACTTCAAATATATACAGAGTTACAACTGCATGCCTGCATTATGTTGTGGTGTCTGTGGTGAAGGCCTAGGCTGTTTGGTGCATGCCCTACGTCCTTCCGCCATTGGCCATGCACCCAACAGTCTAGGCCTTGCCCACACCCACTACAACATAACAGAGCCATGCAGGCGAACATGTAGCCATGTGCCAGAATTCACAAAGGCAACATAGGGACCTGCACTTCTACCCAACCGTCACACCATTAAGCAGGGATGCAAGCACACATGTTCCACTTACCTTAATGTAAAAACATACCACAGTGTTAGGCACCACTACCCACTTCCATTCACAAAGCATTGCATTAATGCCAACCACACGCCAAAATCTTCACAACATTGGTCCTGCTCCCAACACTGTAGTACGTGCATAGAACCAATCCTGCATAGTACACCACAACACTTACTAATGTGTGCAATGCAGACTCCCCAAGCACATCTAAGAACCAGTTTAACCATACCCTCTTCTTTTGTTAGACGATCCTCTGCACACCAGAACACTGCTCACTCTGCACACCAGAACACTGCTCACATTTCCCCAACACCTCCCTCCAGGGTTCGAGGCTCATGTGATTCGGTTTACCCAAAGGACCGAAAGCTCCGTACCAGGTACGATTTACGGGCTCGATTGCAGCCCTTCCTGCACTGGCAGTTGCCATGGAGAACATACAGCAGAAGGGGCGGCGTTACACCTCCACGCCGATCGTTCACTTGCTCACGTGATCCAGAGTGGCGTTTCCCACGTGACCTTGGTGGACGTCACATGACCCCGAAACGCACAGCATATAAGGCTTGATGCACGGAACACTCATTGCTTCTCAGCTGTCTTCAGACCCTGTTTGGCGCTACGTTTGGATAACACTACTGGTTTACCTTGATCTTGGAACTCTCTCTTGGACTCCTTCGAATTACCCTTTTGTACCTTTGCTTGGAACTGCTTACCTATTGCTGGATTTCTGACTCGACCCTAACTTGTCTTCGGATCATCCCTTGGTACCTTGTTGAACTTCTACGCCATTTCCCTTTTGGGATTCAAGTCACGCCTTCAGTCCTACAGGTGGTTTATCCTGCATCCACGCTTGTCTGCGGTCCTCTTGTTCTAGGGACCACCTCATCTGAGTCTCGAACCTCCCTCGTAGGTTTCCTGGGTTTTCCAAACACCGGATAGGTAAGACTATTCAGATCCTTTGGTTCTTGTGATATATTGTAATTGCCTGGTACTTAACCTCGTTCTTTTTGACAGCAGCATCGGTGTTCCAGACGTTCCGTGGATCCGGGAAGTAACATCTCCCACCTGTGGCCCCAAAGGTCGCACAGCGGGTTTCTTTTAGTTCCCCTGTGCGTCACTTGAGGACGGAGGTTTCAACGGTCTACACGACACTCAAGTCAGAACAGACTGAGAAGCCATATAGTTGTGTTAGACAATGCAGGGATCCACGGAAGAACCCATAGCTGCTTTAGTCCAGGCGATTACAGTATTAAGGGCAGATATGGCCGCCGCTAATACGATGATTTACCAAAGGTTAGATTCCATACAGAGTGTTCAGCATTCTCTTCCTGCAGACCCTGAATTCGGGGATGCTAGCACTTCAACCACACCTCCTCTGCTGGCAAGTTCCCCAGCTCCAACTCCGGTGGTCCTCCCAACCCCTTCCCCTTTGGCCTCTCCTGAATGTTATCAAGGTGACCCCAAGAAGTTCAGGACCTTCATCAATCAGTGCAAGTTACATTTCTTGTGCAGACCTCTGGCCTTTCCTAATTCCACTGCTAAAGCCGCCTTTGCTCTTTCCCATCTGGCCGGGACAGCAGCCGCTTGGGCTAACCCTTTATCGGAGAGCAATAGCCCGGTTCTCTATGATTTTGATTTGTTAGTTCTAGAGATGTCTCGAGTCTTCGATACCCGACACAAGGCACAGTCTAGGGATTTGGAGTTGTTAGAACTAACCCAGGGCAGAGGGACCTTGATAGATTACATCACCCGGTTCAACCAATTGGTCGCCGATACATCATGGCCAGAAAGCAAGCGGGCAGTTATATTTTATAGGGGGTTGAATAACGCAATGAAAGATGCCTTAGCAGTGATTCCTTCCATGCCCACTCAGTATCAGGAACTAGTGGATCTTGCCCTGCAGGTAGATGCACGTCGATCAGAGCGCAGAGCTGAGTTGGGGGTTTCTTCCCATCCTACAGTTGTTAGTACCCCTGCTTCTAGTACTGAAGAACCTATGCAAGTAGGAGGTTTATGTAGCCCTATCACGACATCTGAGAGAGAAAGTAGGAGGGTGGATAATGCATGCTTCTATTGTGGCACCACGGGACATTATGTGAAGGAATGCCCTCAACATCCCAAGAAGTCTCAGGTTTTTCGGACAGCTCGACCTTAGATCCGGAGACCAGGTCGAGTGTCCAGTCTTCATCTCCGGGTACCACTCTTGCCTTTGCTCGTGTCCAGCCCATCTTTGTACAGGCCACTATTTGTCCCTCTACGGGTATCTCTCATGCAGTCACGATCATCATTGACTCAGGTGCCACTGGGAACTACATAGACATTGCGTTAGCCCATTCTCTCAATCTACCTTTAGTGGTAAAAACCCGACCTGAACCTGTTCAGTCCGTAGATGGCACTGCACTAGTCTCTGGTCCCGTTAGACACCAAACTGCTCTATTATTGACCATACAAGATATTCACACAGAGACGCTAAGTTTTGACTTGATCACCACACCTCAATTCGGTATCATATTAGGAATACCATGGTTACGTGAACACAATCCTCTGATTAATTGGCAATTAGGCACGGCGCTCTTCAAGTCTGATATTTGTCAGAACTATTGTCTCCCAACCCATCAAGCAACAGATACTCCTTCTCGGTCCTTGGGAGCTCTAGCTCAACTCACGCTGAATGATGATGGATCAGAGGTTGTGAATTCCCACACCGTTGGAGGGGTGGTTTCCGGGATTCCATCTGAGTATAAAGCATTCGAATCAGTTTTCCATCGCGGTTCTTCCGAGGTACTTCCTCCACACAGACCATATGACTGCCCGATTGAATTAATTCCGAATTCTACCATTCCTTCGGGCAGGATTTATTCTCTGCCCCCCTCGGAAGAACAAGCATTGAAACAGTATGTACAGAACGCCCTACGACTAGGACATATCCGCCCCTCTACTTCACCAGCTGCAAGTCCCATATTTTTTGTACCTAAGAAAGAGGGGGACTTACGTCCTTGTGTGGATTATCGGCCTCTTAACGCTATCACGAAAAAAGATAGGTATCCAATTCCTTTGATCACACCTCTTCTGGACCACTTATCCCATGCCTCTGTTTTCACCAAGCTGGATCTTTGCGGCGCATACAACCTAGTGCACGTTCGTGAAGGCGATGAGTGGAAAACTGCCTTTGCACCCGTTACGGCTTGTATGAATACCTAGTCATGCCCTTCGGTCTATGCAACGCCCCGGCAACATTCCAGCGTTTTATGAATGACATATTCAGGGACATTCTGGACGTATACATGGTTGTTTATTTGGACGACATCTTGATATTTTCACGGAATCTTGATGATCATGTAAAGCATGTCCGGGAGGTCTTATCCCGTCTGAGGGAACATTCACTATTTGCCAAACCCGAGAAATGTCAATTCCATAAAACGTCTGTTGAGTTTCTGGGCTTCCACATTACCCCTGGGGCACTATCCATGAACGAATCCAAGGTTAAAGCAGTCCTAGATTGGCCAGTTCCTCAGACACTCAAGTCCTTGCAGGCTTTTTTGGGCTTCGCCAACTTTTATAGACGCTTTATTTCGTCCTTTTCCACGATTGTAGCCCCACTTACGGCCCTGACCAGCCCTCAGGTACCCTATCGGTGGCAGAAGGAACATCAAGAATCTTTTGAGGCTTTGAAAACCGCTTTCACCACCACACCGGTGCTCCAGCACCCCAATCCAGATCTTCCTTTCATAGTTGAGGCGGATGCCTCTTCTTTTGCCCTCGGTGCGGTGTTGTCTCAAACATGTCCTACAACAGGCAAGTTGCACGTAGTGGCATACCACTCCTGTAAGTTTTCCAATAATGAGACCCATTATACTGTAACGGAGAAGGAACTTCTGGCTGTCATGGACGCCTTTCGTGTCTGGCGCCATCATCTTCTGGGGGCTAAGCATCCAATCACTGTATACTCAGATCATCGAAATCTACAGGATCTGGCCTCCTTAAAGTGCATCAATAGCAGACAGGTCCGGTGGCATCTTTTCTTTTCCGCTTTTGATTTCCACATTATGCATTGTCCTGGTAATTCTCATGGAAAAGCGGACGCCTTGTCACGTTCTCCGGGTGGGGTCGAGTTGCCAACCTTCCCCGATACTGTTCTTGGTAAGAGTCATGTGATTTGTCTCTGCACTCCCTCTCTGTCATTGTTGGATTCTGTACGCGCCTGGACGAGCAATCATTCCGACCAACTGCGGTATTGGGATCCCGTTTATTGTGATGGTTTGCCTTTCGTGCATGAACGTCTGTTTCTTCCCACGCCTGACACTCGTAACCTGGCCCTTGAGTGGTCTCATGATGCTCCCTTTAATGCCCATCCCGGCCAAGAGCGCACTATGGATCTCCTAAAGCGCTGGTGCTGGTGGCCCTCTATGAAGCGCGATGTGGAATGCTATGTCAATTCATGCACTGTTTGTGCTCAGGCCAAACATCGAAGAGGACGTCCAGGTGGGCTGCGTCTTCCGCTTCCGGTACCTCCAAGACCTTGGCATACAACGATGGATTTCGTGACCGATCTCCCCAAGGTACGAGGTTTTGACACCATCTGGGTGGTGGTAGACACGTTCACAAAAATGGCTTGTTTTGTTCCTTGTAAGTGGATTCCTTCGGCCCCAGTCTTGGCGGACTTGTTTTTTGAATATGTGTTCATGTTATTTGGACTTCCTTCGGTCATCATTTCCGATCGTGGGTCACAGTTCACCTCTCGTTTTTGGAGATCATTGACTAAATTACTTGGCATCGATACCAGGTATTCTTCGGCCTATCACCCTGAGACTGATGGGCAGACTGAAAGGACGAATCAATCTATGGAGCAGTATCTTCGGTGTCTTATTTTGCAGCAACAGGCCTCCTGGTTGAGTGCTTTACGGCTTGCCGAGTTCGCATACAATAACGCGGCTCATTCTGCTACAGGTTTTTCTCCTTTCTACGCCCTCTATGGCCAACACCCCAAGGTCTTGCCTGTCCCTGACGCCTCTGTCTCTTTGAATCCTGCGGCCACGGCTTGTCTTAGGGATCTGTCTGCTGTTCATGCTAGTACTTTGGTCCATCTTACTGAAGCAAAGGCTTCTATGAAGGCTCGTGCTGACGGCAAGTGCCTGGCTGCTCCTCCCCATGTGGTGGGTTCTAGGGTGTGGTTGTCTTCCCGTCACCTTCGCCTGATGGGTTGTCGGAAACTTCTGCCTCGTTTCGTTGGCCCGTATGTGATCTCTCAGGTTGTGAATCCAGTGGCTTTTCGTCTGGTTCTCCCGAGTTCTTGGCGAATCCATCCTGTTTTTCATGTCTCTCTCCTCAAGCCTTGTCCTGATTCTTCCCGCCTTCGGGCCCCTGCAGCCCCGGTGTCCCTGGCCTCCCCTGATGTTTTTGAGGTGTCGGCCATTTTGGGTTCCCGTTGGTTTAGGGGTAGGCTCCAGTATTTAGTGGATTGGAAGGGTTATGGACCGGAGGAGCGTTCTTGGGTTTCCGCTTTGGATCTTGACGCTCCTCGGTTGGTAGCCCGGTTCCATAAGGATCACCCGTCCTGCCCACGGGGTCGTGCGCCGTTGGGGGCGGGGGGCTATGTTAGACGATCCTCTGCACACCAGAACACTGCTCACTCTGCACACTAGAACACTGCTCACATTTCCCCAACACCTCCCTCCAGGGTTCGAGGCTCATATGATTCGGTTTCCCCAAAGGACCGAAAGCTCCGTACCAGGTACGATTTACGGGCTCGATTGCAGCCCTTTCTGCACTGGCAGTTGCCATGGAGAACATACAGCAGAAGGGGCGGCGTTACACCTCCACGTCGATCGTCGCTTGCTCACGTGATCCAGAGTGGCGTTTCCCACGTGACCTTGGTGGACGTCACATGACCCCGAAACGCACAGTATATAAGGCTTGATGCACGGAACACTCATTGCTTCTCAGCTGTCTTCAGACCCTGTTTGGCGCTACGTTTGGATAACACTACTGGTTTACCTTGATCTTGGAACTCTCTCTTGGACTCCTTCGGATTACCCTTTTGTACCTTTGCTTGGAACTGCTTACCTATTGCTGGATTTCTAACTCGACCCTAACTTGTCTTCGGATCATCCCTTGGTACCTTGTTGAACTTCTACGCCATTTCCCTTTTGGGATTCAAGTCACGCCTTCAGTCCTACAGGTGGTTTATCCTGCATCCACGCTTGTCTGCGGTCCTCTTGTTCTAGGGACCGCCTCATCTGAGTCTCGAACCTCCCTCCTAGTTTTCCTGGGTTTTCCAAACACTGGATAGGTAAGACTATTCAGATCCTTTGGTTCTTGTGATATATTGTAATTGCCTGGTACTTAACCTCGTTCTTTTTGACAGCAGCATCGGTGTTCCAGAGGTTCCGTGGATCCGGGAAGTAACATCTCCCACCTGTGGCCCCAAAGGTCGCACAGCGGGTTTCTTTTAGTTCCCCTGTGCGTCACTTGAGGACGGAGGTTTCAACGGTCTACACAACACTCAAGTCAGAACATCTATATGGACACTATTCCAATAATGCACCCAGTGGACACACTGCAGGACTGCTCACTGCAGCATCTCCACCCATACACCAACAACTGTAGAAGGTTATGACAATCATCACACCCATGCAACCAACAATGTGTGCAATGCAGCCAGACCACAAACACAAAGCAACAATGTGACACCTACTTGCAACCAGTGGACATACCTTTTCAACCAGTGGACATACTTTTCCGTCCAAGGGCTCCAGCCATGCATCGAAGGGGCTACAGACTTACAACACACCATAGTACACGCTATGTTTAAATGTTCATTTCATGTGGAATGCACTCCCCTTCTGCAATTCAGCCTGCCACCATTCATCACAGAACGAGATCGCTGCTGGAGCCGTCATGCCATAACGAAGGCTGCCTGCAATCACCACACAAGGTTGTTGCCTGTTGGCGTAATATGCACGGATATCGCTGGCACACCACTGTTTTCTTCTAATGAGATATATCAGATGAAGCACTTCTCACTCCCCCACCCTTTCCATCCCTTCTTCCCACCACCAGATGCCGTAATGTATGTATTCCAGGCCCTTTTGTCACCGCCGTCGCGTTGTCCTTGGATACAACATGCCGGCGTTATGAAAACGTATGACGCACATCAAGTCACTGCACACTGCAGTGCAATAACATTTTTGACTGCGCAGTGAACAGGGAAATGGGACGCCGGAGTGGAGCCAGATATGACCAATTTTAGTGGCCACACTGTTACGTACAAGAGACCCAACCATGCACACAATGCCTTAGGGGCTTGGCACACACACCACAACAGTATCTTCTGATACACCATGGCAGCATTTCCCAAAAACTTTGAGGCACAGCACGTTTCCCGTCAGCCAACCACCGGCCGCGTCCAATGTTCACCGACATCACGGCGTACTGCAAGCAAATTAGCCTTCTGTCCGCAAAGCGAACAGGGAAATGGGTCTGCAGAGCATAGCCAGATAGCACTAATTTTTTGGAGATGTACATTTCAGTTCTTTGCAACAAAAGTACTGGTTGGATTTCCACCAAACACACAAAAGCATGCTTCCTGAACCAAGCCCCCGCTCCTGCTGCAAATTTGGTGAAAGTCCGTCCAGCCGTTCACCTTGTAGCCGTGCGCAAAGTTTTCCCCATTCATTCTATGGAAAAACACATTTTAATTGGGACCCCCCCTATAACTTTGCCCCCCTGCACGAAACCTCACCAAACTTGCAGACAAAATTCAGAGCAGGTCATATACTTTTTTGCAAAGTTTTGGGAGGATTCGTCCAGGGGGAGTGAAGTTATAAGCCGCCAAATGGGTTTAGCCACTTAACCATAAATACAGGTGTTAATAACTTCATTGGCTACCCTTTATCTGGTGGGCACGTCTTGCACCACCTCTAAACATGTATTATACTGATTAAAACGGAAAAATGGCAGTGGGTTGGTCTTTGCAACATTGTATGGCATGTTGCTACATAGACCCTCCGATTGGTTGGCATGCATTCCCAGCCTTGGACTTTTGGCCCGTTAACAGCACGTAAGCAAAATGAAACTCAGGTGCCGCAAGCAACGTCCGAATACTACCCATTTTCGCAATTAGTCAGTCGTCTCTCGTCAGTCAGGCACTAAGCCAAGGCTTCTCCTTTGTAGTTGGCCTCGAAGCCTCTTCTCAGAAATTCAATAGAGTGTAGGCACACCATTATCTTCATTTGGGCTTAATGAATATCCCTTGTTTTTTACTTCTGAATCACGTGTGAGGAGACCACAGATTTGTCGATCTCAACCTTCTATCTACTGCCATTTGATTCAATTGAGCTGGGTGTCATTACCCTTCTTGGTCTCTGGAGACTTGGTTACTCCCTCTTGCATAGGTTTTCCACATCTTTATTTGTCTAATACTTGGCTCTTGCAGATGTTTTCTCCTTCGCTTAATCTAAGAGAAATATGTCTTACGTACATGGCTTATCCTTTTAACTCCCGTTGTGCCTTACAATTATTCCTTGAAGTAGCATCCTTGATCTCAGGCCACTAAACTCCTTTTTATTCCTCAAATGAAGTTGTTTTTCCAGCGTCTCCTTACTCTGCAGCGCTGGTCTGTCTCCGATGTAGCTTGAATGATTTTAATAAGAGTCTGAAGTCCATCTTTCTATCATGGCCACTTAGCCATGTTATATTTTCCTCTGCAGCAAGCTTCTATATGTCTCATCTACCTTGCGCTTCTGCGTATATACACCTACTTGTCTGCAGGTTACTTTATCTTCTTTGCATATACGATTTCTTCATATTCGATTACATGTTTTTCTTGTTACTCGAGTATTTGCATATCTTTCCAGTGAGCCTCAGTATCTTTCCTCTATGATGTCACTCTGCTCTTGTTAGATTTTCTTTACAGTTCTCCAAAGCTAAGTGGGTCTTGCAAATCTCCCACTACCCTTTCAGTTCGATGGTACATTCAATACGGTTGTCTGAGTACATATTGTCTCTCATGCACTTGATGCAGTATTGGGATGATACCTGGTTTCCACATTGGAGCACTTCCCCTGGTGTTCCAATATAACAGAGGTGAGGGGGAGGGAGCTAGGGATGACATGTCCCCCTGCTCCTCTAGAAAGGACAGTATTGTCATTTCTTAAATGAACTAGACTGGTTTGACTGACCATACACTATTTGAGTATCCTTCTCACTTTAGGGTAAACAATTGAGAAACAACCCTGCTTTGTAGATGATGCATGCAGTCTTGATAGGCCAGTGTAGTTTGCGTAGGACGAGGTTATTAGTGGAAATTTCCATGCACTGTAGTACAACTTGCTGTAGTGTGGTGCACTGCTTTCAGGGGAGCCAAGTGAACAACTGTGAGTCCTGTCAGGACAGCATTGCCCCCATCGATGTGTGAGCCTCCAAGGGCCTGCACTACTGCCTGGAAGCCTTGCAGTTCGAAGAAGGGTTTGATTTTGCAAAGGGTGGAGATTTGAAGCCAAGCTATTTGGGCATTCTTGGCTGAGTGTTTCATGAAGGACTGGCTGCTTTCAATGATGAAGCCTAAGGGTTTCACTGAATCTGAGAGTTGTAGATTAAATCATTCTAGGTGCATATCATTGAGCCATTGTGGGACAAGTTATTGTTTAGTGGAGGGACCGGTGAGGACCAATTGAGTCTTGGCTGGGGTAAGTTTGAGAGGGGCAATTAAGCTACAAGCACAACCCAACATACTTTCTGTAAGCACTACTCTCTGGACATCAGCTCCAGGGTCAGATACATATTTTGGCCAGGCTTAGCTCAAGAACATTATGAGGTAATGTTTGACTGGATTTCTATACTCTGGCCTGGAGGAGAGATGAATAGGAGGCCAACCTAGTTGGTGAACAGGGACAACTGTGGGAGCTGTAGCCAAACCAATCAAGGTAGTATGGGGAGTGAACAAGGCTAAGTCTCAGGAAGAGGCAAGCCGGGTCCAGGGTCCACAATGAGCCCACAAGGTAAGTAATCAAGGATTACAATTAGACAAGTAGTTATAAATATACTGTATTTATTTATGGCCAAACAAAAATACAAGCAAGTAATATTATCTGACAGCACTCATAATAAAATACATATATACAGTCCCAGTAGCAAGTACAATAAAACCACAATGCCTCCACCCCACAATACTGAAAGGAAAGGTAATGGTTAGATTTGCAATGGCAGTCCACAAGAATGCAATACTAACTTTAGAAGTCCAACCCTAAGTTTTTTTGTGAGCCAGGAAAAAGTTAGGAGGAGGGTCTTGTGGATGTGGAAACAGTTCCAAAAGCCAGGTGAAGATCTAGTCTAATAAATGACTGTCCCCAGCGTTTTGAAGGGCGTTCAGCAACAAGTATTGCCACAGTCAAAAAAAAGGTAAAAGTGTTCAAAACATTTACAGGTGGACATAGGGGGAGTGGGCAGGCAGGCAGGTATCTCTGTAACTCACCCCCTTTCTCCGGTTTCTCGTCAGACTTGGCAGGTCTTCAGAGGGTCATCAGAGGTCAGTTTTCCTGCTGCTGGTTCCGGTCGCCAGAGCACAGCAGTGGCGGGTGCGAGAGATGTTCCGGTTGGACACAGAAGCTGCTGCAACCTGTTCCGGTCGAAGAATGTAACTCACACCGATGCAGCACTCCTCTACGCAGTGGAACAGAGGCGGAGAAGCCAGTTTAGATGATTGTCACCTATGCACAGCGACACGGCTGTCGTGGTCATAGTTATCCTATCTCAGTTCCTGTTGAAGTAGTAACGCCAACATTTTGCAGGTGGGACTCTACAGACAGCAGCAAAAGTTGGTTGCCAGGCCTTCTTAGGACAGCCCATGGGTCTTCCACAGTCTTCACAGCTGGGCAGGATACTTGACTCCTTGCACGATTTCTCCAGGATCGCTCCGGCATGGCTGCAGGACTCCTCTTCTTATACAGAAACTCAGGTGAGATAGAAATTCAGCTCACCCAATGGAAGACCGGCCCCTCACATACACCCCAGCAGTGGTCCAAATCAGGACCACTAATGGTGAAACTCATGCATGCTCTCTAGACATGCAGAAACCAGTTTGTGGATTGGGACCAGACAGTCCCAGCCCACTTCCTGTGCGCGCACACACACATGGCCCTGTACTAGCCTGCAAAAATGAAGGCTTTCCTGGGCAACATATGACCATAAAAGGATTTTCCAGACCTTACAGGGCAGGAAGAAGGCCACAGGACAAGATGGCCAAAAGAACAAGGAAAGACATTGTGACAAAGCCATGTTGGGACACTAGTCACAGTTAGAAGCCAAACGCAGTAAGGCTAACAAAATGTATTGCAAACATTGTCAAAATGCAACTGCTGCCACCAACTTATCTTTAGGCACACCTAAAGTAAAAAAAAAATCTTTTAAAAAAAAGAAAAGTCTTTTCATTATTTTACAACAAAACTTAACATAACCCCCCATTGCACCCCCTCACCCCACTCCCCCCCTCTTAGGCTTGTGTTTTCTTGAGTCCTGTAGGGGCCAAGGAATTATTCACACTTATCAGCTGAAGTCCAACAACATCAGGCGCTATGGGCACCATTCAACTCTGTAGTCGTCTTTCAGGAAGGTCCAAACCTCCCCCCAATCTCTAGCGAAATGTGGCAGGGTATTGTTCATAGCATATGTTGACCATTCTAGCGCTACAAAGTCCCACACTATCCGAAGCCAGTCCTGCAGCGTGGGAATGGCCTCCCCCTCCCCCCTTTGTCCGATTAGCATTCTCGCAGCCAGGGTTAGCATCATCCTAGTCTTCTTGCGGCCCCAACTATCTCCCTCCTCTTTCCCATTCCCCAGCCCCAACAAGACCATCTCAAGTGGCACAAACTCCTTATCCCCAAATGCCTGGGCTTGGGCCTCCTGTACCTCCTTCCAATAACGTTTAAGTTTGGGGCATTGCCACCAAATGTGTGACCACCCCCCCCCTCCAGACCCCTCTCCAGCATTTCCGTGTCGACCCTGGGTATATTTTGTGCAGGCGGACCGGGGTGTAATGCCATCTATACATTTTCTTATACCAACACTCCTGCAGTTGGGTTGCTTTAACTATTCCCGGAATTCTTTTTCATAGTCTCTCCCATACTTCCCTAGGGAGCTCCCTCCCAATGGTGCCTTCTCGGTGTCCCATATGGGGCCATACCGCCAGGGGGATATCCTTATGCAGAAGTTTATACAAGTTGGAAATCATTCCCTTAGATCCATCCGGTGTCACAAGGAATTTTTCGAACTGCGTGAGATCGCGGCGAGCCGCTGCCTTGACCGCGGGATTCTGAAGCTAGTGCCATAACTGAAAGTACCTGGTCTTTCGGTTTCACCCACCTCAAAGCACTGTTTTCAGTCTGTGAATGGTCTAATGGTGGATCCCTGGAAAATTTCTCTCACTTTCCTACATCCCCCTGCTGCCATTTCCCAAACGGGCCTGTTTCTGTGCCTGGTGAAAAGCCTGGGTTGTTGAATATTGGTGTTAACGGGGAAGGGAACGTGGTGATGCCATATTTCATTATCAGTTTGTCCCAGGTTTCCACCACCAGGCTCGTAATGGAGCTTGGGGAAATTGGGTGTTTTGGTCTATGTTGTCGCTTCAACCACAGAACTACATCCAGGTCTTGCCTCACCACTGTGCGGTCCATTGCAGCCTACTGGTTCCCCCTTTTTCCCGTAAACCATTCTCGTATAATGCGCAGGTGGGATGCCTCGCAATACAACCAAAATGTAGGAAGTCCCATCCCTCCTTCCCCTCTAGGGGAAGTTAATAACACTCGGCTAACCCTTGCCCTCTTCCACTCCCAAATAAAGTCGCCTGTTGCTTTCCCGAGGTCACGAAAGAAATTATTCTAAATTCCAACTGGAAGTGCCTGAAATAGGTAAAGCTGTTTAGGGAGCGTCACCATCTTCACTGCTGACATTCTCACCATCCACAAAATCCTAAGCCCCTTCCATTTTAAGAGATCTGCCTTTATTGTTGCCAGCATAGGTGGATAGTTTGCCGTATACCCGCCTAATAAGGTTGGGGTTATTTTAATACCTAGATATTTGATCCCATTAGGGTTCCATATAAATGGTAACGATCCCTTCAGCCTCACCACCTCCACCGTAAGGTTCAGGATTTCTGATTTGTTTAAGTTAATTTTGAGGCCTGGGGCTGCTGCAAACTCTGACAAAATTACCATGCTAGCCGACAATGATTCTCCTGGGTTTGCTAACATGAGGAGCATGCCATCTACAAAGGCTACACCTTTAATTTGTATACCTCCGAATTGGATCTCATGGACTCCTACCGCCCCCCTAATTAGTTCCAACAGTGGTTCTAAATATATAGCGTACAGGAGGAGGCAGAGAGGACACCCCTGTTTTGTCCCACTGCTTAATTGAATACCTTCAGACATTGAACCATTAATCCAGAGAAGTGCCATTGGGGACACATAACCTGGACCATTCTCAGGAAATTCCCTCCCATCTTTTCCATCACCTTAAACAGGAAAGGCCATGCCACCCGATCAGAGGCCTTTTCGACGTTGAGGAACAATAGGACCACAGGGGTTGATGACTTATTTACTTTTTCCACCAGGTGTACAACCCTCCTTATGTTATAAAAAGTTTGTCGACTTTGAACAAATCCGGACTCCACCAGGTGGATCAAGGTCGGCAATATTGCCCCTAGTCTATTGGCCAATATCTTTGTGTACATTTTGGCCTGTATGATGTGCACTTCCTCTGGTCTTTATTGGGCTTGGGAAGGAGGAGGATTTTCACTTCCTCCATTGACGCCAATATCCTACCTGTCTCCCTGAAGTGATCGAATAAACTCGCCAGCTCTGGGTACAGAAATCCCTCAAATGTTTTATAAAAGTTAGCCGTGTACCAGTCTGGTCCTGGTGCTTTATTTTGGGGGAGTTCCCTTATAATCCTCCGGACCTCGTCCTATGTGATCTCCTGCCCTAGTTCGCTTACTTCCTCGCCTACCTTGGGGAGACGGATCCTCTCCAGAAGGTCCACCTGGGTTCTTTCCGGCGGGTTCTGGGACATACATAGGTCCTTACAAAAGATGGCAAAGCTCTCCTGAATCTTTTCTGTACGGGTGTGACGTAGCCCTTGCTCATCTATTATGGCTGTGATATTATTCTTGCCGGATGCCCCTCTAAGAAGCCCCTCTAAGAAACCGTGCTAGAAGCCCATTAGCTTTATTAGCCTTGGCATAAAATCTTTGTCATACATACAGTAGCAACCTTTCCGCTTTTTTGTTCTCAACAAATTAAGTTGGCCCACTGCCAGACGATGTTCCATCGCTGTTTTCCTAGATGGGGTCCTTGTGGCCTGTGCCCTGCTTGCCTTGACCTCCGCCTCTAGTTGGGCTTCCGTGACCTTCAATTGTCTATCCCTTTGTGCCTTCAATGCAATATGTACTCCCCTAGTCGTAGCTTTAAATGCGTCCCAACCTCCACTCTCTGCCGTATCCCAGACCTTATTGAGGGCAAAGAACCCTCTAATCCTCTCATCCAGGTCCCCCCTGATCACTGGGTCTCAAAAAAGCTCCCCGGTACCTTCCAACCCCACAATCCTGGTCTACGCCCTGGCAATCGCAGGTCCATTGTGACCACCTCATGGTCATCTATGCCTAGGGGGCCTACTTCAATGCCCGAAACTGCTCCTAGGAGTGGGGCTGAGACCCAAACATAATCGATGTAGGACTGTGTCCTATTAACGCTGGAGAAGATTAATCCTTCCCTGTTCCCCTGTACCCCCCCTCCAAACATCCCTTAAACCACGGGCTGCAAACCTATCCCTGAGCGAGGTCGAGGCCACAGCCCCTCCGTATACATTCCCCATTTACTCCTATATAGATCCCGGGACCATGCATGTTAGAATCAGCCATTAGTACCATATTGTCCTGTGCAAACCCTTCAAGTACCCCTAGTAGGTCTCTCAGAAACCCCCCCTTTGTCCCACATTTGGGGCATAGATGGATGCCAATGTATACATAGCCCCCGCATATTCTCCCACTACAATAATGTATTGGCCCTCCTTGGCCACTCTGTAGTTCTTGATTCTAAAATCCACCCGTTTTGAATGGCTATTGCTACTCTGCATTTCTTCGTGCAGTTAGAGGCATGATAGATATTTGAGAAGCCCTGCAGTTTCAACCTTTCCTCAGGAGATGGGTATCCTGAATAGCCAACACATCGGGGGCGTATTTCTTAGAGAACAGCCTTAATGTTTCCCTTTTGAGAGGGGAATTAAGCCCCCTCACATCATGTGTGGACCACTTGAATGATTATCCCCTGAGAGTTCCTCCTCCCCCCATAATCCTGTTGCCCCATCTTCCCCCTATCAGATCCATTCTGCCCTTCTTTTCTCTCCCTCTGTCCTTTAGTTCCTTCTTCTCCTTGGTTCCTATATGGCCCCTACTCCTCTACCCTGTGCCTGTTCCCCTTCTCCCCCCATACCCCACCCAACTTCTCACCTACAGCCACCCCCCAACCTGGGAATGGTTCCCACCTCCTCCCTCCTTAAGCCCGTCCCTCCCTCGACCCCCTCCCCACCTCCATTTCCACCTGGGCGCCACCGCCCTAACCAAAACCAAGACAGAACGTTCTTTAATGCTCCATAGCCCAATTATATGCCTTCACTGTTCACCACCCCTTTTGGATTTAACCATAACAACCCTTCACCTCTGTAGTTGTTAACCATCGATTCTGTTCTCTCCATTGGGAACCCCCCCCTGACTTAGGCAGTGGGCCTCCCAGTGCGGTTCTTCTCCTCTGTCATTCTCCCACTGTTGTCCACTCCCATTGGCCGGGCCTCTGCCTGGGGGCGAACAATCTTGCTGATCTCGGGTTGTTTCCAGTCTAAGAACGTCCTCTCCTTCTTGGACTGTATTAATACGTTTTTGGGCTCCTTCCCACTCAAAGACCAGTCCAAAGGAGAATGTCCATTTGTAGCGGATTCCTTTTTTGGTCAACTCCCTTACAACCGGGCCCATTAACCTCCTCTTAAGCAGCATGCTGCTCGCTAGATCCTGAAAGATGGATAATGTGACACCCTTGCATGTAACTGGTTCTTGCGCCCTAGCTGCTCTCAAGACCGCTTCCTTCTGGGCATACATTGAGAATGCAGCCAGCACATCTCTTGTCCTTCCTTTGGGATCCTTAGGTGCCCTCCCAGTTCGATGAATCCTGTCCATTTCGATGCTATCTGGGGTTATGTTTCCCAGGATGTCTGCGAATATCCTCTGCACTGTCCCTTTCAACTCACTATCCGCCACCGCTTCAGGGAGCTTTTTGATCCTTCTGTTAATCCTCCTTGTGCGATTCTCCATGTCCTCCATATGCAGTTCCAGGTTGTGCGTGGCCACTTGGAGATGCTCTATTGCTTTGCCCTGTGCTGTGGTGTCCGTGTGCATCTCTTGCAAGTCTTGTTCCAATAGGTCCGTCCTATCCCCAAGCTGGCCGACCACTTGCCTTAAGTCTGTTAACGCAGAGTTGAGGTCAGTTCTCCTGTTGGAATTGTTCCTGGAGGGACAGCATATCGTGGAGAAGGTCCCCTCTTGAAAATGGACCTATGGGGGCTGGCCCCACAGTCCCACTGTGCTCAATCGCTTCTTGTGGGCCTTTTCCCTGACCCTTCGCCTCTAAGAGGGTTGCATAGAGTTGGGATGGTGCCCGACATATCTGCTGGGGCTGCCATCTGTTTCGAGGCTTTTGCCTTTGCTGATTTGGGCATGTTTTTTTTGTTGCCTTCCTCATTTCACCTCTCCTCGGGTTAGCTTAATGTAATTCCCACTCAGGCCTAATCATCCTTTGAGTGCCTGGTCTGCAGGCTCTCCCTCTCTCCTAGCTCTTCACTCCTGCTGGCCACCTTCTATCAGCCACCTGGTCAGCCCTACTTCTTCCTTTTGGAATGGGCTGATCTGGCATCCTCTCTCCTTTACTCCTCCTCTCAACTCCTCCTACTGTGTGATCTCAACATCTATCTCAACTCACCTGATTCCTCAGGACCTTTCTGTAATCTTTGTGACTCTCTCTCTTTCCATCTTACCCTCTGGCCCAATGCACAGCGCTGGCCACACCTTGGATGCTCTCATCTCAACTGGCATTCCTCTATCTATCCCTCTATTTTGCTCTTCTGGACTGATCACTCTCTCCTCTCACTTGAATCACTCTTGTCCTCTTGCATCGGTAAGATCAGCACTGCCATTCAATTACAAGGTCATCTGACCCATGAAAAGTCGGTCAGTAGCTGCCTTTGCCTCCACCTACTCTGCTCTTTCTACTCCTGCTGCTGACTCCCATCTTGACACAGCCCTCTCCAACTTTAACCTCTCTGTTTACAATGCTCTTGATATTCTTAACCTGATCATGAGTGTACGACTGAAGCCTACCAAAAAGTGCAACTCTTGGTATGACTCTGAACTAGAGGCCCTTAAACGCAAGTGCAGGGCTGCCAAACGGAAATGGGATTCGTCGGGCGCACCGTCTGACAAATTGGCCTGCCGCCTCCTCTAAAGGCACTATTGACTCGACACCAAGAAGAGTTTTTGTTCAAGCCTGCATCTCTGTGGCATCCAATAACACGGCTAAACTTTTCAAAGTCTGCAAGGAACTAGCCAACCCTAACGCAGCCTCCCCCACCATTGCACCTACCCAGGACCTTTGCTCGGCCCTGGCTGCAAATTTTACCTAAAAAACACAGGATATCCTATCCTCTCTCTCTTCGTCACCACCTCATGCACCATCATCTCTTGTACCACCCTTGGCCACCTCCACCTCTCCTCTCCTCTTCTCTCTTCTCTCTCCCTGTCACACCTGAGGTCACTAGACAAGTCCGGTCCATGAAAGCCTACTCCAAACAAGTGGAACCCTGCCCCTCCAAAACCATCAAGGACAACATTGATTCTCTCGGCCCAGCCTCGGCTGACCTATGAAACCTTTCCTTCACCACTGGAGTTTTCCCCACTGCTCTTAAGCACTGCCTTGTGCATCCTCTCAAAAAACCTTCTGCTGACCTTTCCATTCCAGCAAACTATCGCCCGATCTCCATCAATCCTTTCCTGGGCAAACGCATGGAGAAATGGGCTATTTCCCAGCTTACCCTCCATACTGAATCTGTTGGTTGCTACCATGACCACCAGTCTGGCTTTAGAGCATCCAGAAGCACTTAAACTGCTCTTCTGAACACCTGTGAAGATCTGCTCTCAAATCTTGATTCTAACTCTCCCTCTGTGCTCATTCTACTCAACCTCTTCTCTGCCTTCAATACAGTGAATCATAACATGCTGATCGCATGTCTCCTTGATACCCTGGGCATCACTGATCAGGCCCTGGCATGGCTAACCTCCTTTCGCTCTGGCTGCCCATTCCAGGCGGAACTGGAGTCTTTACTCTCCCCTATCACTCTCTCTACTTGCAGTGTCCCCCTGGTTCCTTACCTACGCCCCTGGTTTTTCAAAGGCAACCTGGCCCCGCTGGCCAGTATGATTGCCACCTTCACCTGCAACTTTCAGTGTTATGTGGATGACACGCATCCTCTGCAGGTGCCTCCCTCTGGAACAACCTGCCTGCCTCTCTCCATCTTGAGCCGGATCTCCTTAAATTCCGGAAACTCCTCAAGACTTTACTCTTCGCCTCCTCCTTCTCTTGCCCCCTTGTTGTCCACTTTCTGCCTTTCACGCACCTATGCCGGGCTCCCTCCTGTATATGACTTGTGTGGGTGGGTTGCCTTCATGGACCGCAAATTGCTTGTCCCCCTCCTTCCGTGTGATACTTGCTGCCGGGCTGGGGGTAGATACCTCTAGGGAGGCGTTTCCTCTATGCAGGATTTGTCCCCAGGTTTCCTGCCCTTCCCTCGGGAGGCCACTAGTCCACGTGATGGGTCATTGTCTCCTTTTGCGGGTTGGTGAGCGGGTGGGGAGGCTCTTCCCTCCTGTCCCGTTCCTTTGATGGGCTTTGTGCTGTTCCCACTGTGACCAGGGTGGGCCCCTCCTCCTCAGCACTTTGTTGCTCCTATGGGTTCTGAAAAGTTCTTCGGCACCTGGTTGTGCTCCCTTCTGCCCCGTTGCTGTCCAGTTTCGTCCGGGGGTGTGCCCACCCACTCCCGCAGTCCTCGCCACTTCTCCCGCTCTGTGGCATTCCTCTTACCCCGTTGGCGCTTGCTGGCAGTTTAATGTAGCGGGGGCCCGACTTGTCCCCGCACCTACCTGTCGCTTCACTGTTCCTGCCAACTATGTGGTACTCCCCTTCCTCCAGCTGCGCCGTTGCCTGTGCATATGATCCCCAAACCCTCTTCCTTACTTAGGGTCAAGGTCTGGTCCTTCCCTCTGCTGGCTCCTACGCCTCTTCTATGGCGTCTTTGGCAGTCTGGGCGGCCTGCTGCACTTCATGCAAGGCTGTTGCCTGGAGCTGGATGTGCCTGCTCTCCCCCACTGCTCACGCTGGTCCTCCCGTGCAATGTGGTTCCCTCTTTGCAGGTTGGACTGGATTTAGGTGTGATAGTGCGTGGATCCACCGGATCCCTGCTCCTGCCTACTTCTCCTCAGCTCTGGAAGCCTGCATGCAGCTCCTCCTCCTCAGGTGGCTAGGTGCCTCTAGTCTGTGCCTGGCTCCCGGGGACCCCGGCCTTAATGCTATGATGTTGCTAGTTTCCCTTGCTGGTGATCGGGAACAACCTAGGTCCTTTCCTCTGCCAGCTCATCTGCTTCCTCCTCTGGGGTCTGTGGCGGCCTGGGGCAGCTCCCTACGAATCGAGCCATGGTGCCATTCTCCCTCCGGCTCAATTCATTTTCTCAATGGTTTCCCGCAAGGTTCACTAGACTTATGGTGGCTTCCAACGGCTCTGGGCTGGTGAGAGCGCCGTGAAAGTTCCACGGACTTGCAGAGCTGCTGCCGACACGTCTATCTGGTGTTGGCGGCCATCTTGTCTCCAACAAAATCCCTTTGAGTGCAGTCTAGGGTCATACAAAAGAAACCCCATTGCACTGCATTGTAAGATGCATTGTGCAATGATAAAAAGTTACCCAAAAAACAGAGACCATGTATAAAGGAAAGGAAAACAGTTTCTCAGTACTGACAATCTTAAAGACTGGTCAGTTTCTCCATAACAATGAGCAAAAGTGCAGTTGAGTGAAGCTGAAGGCTTCACTTCACTGGAAAACAAGTCAGGACAGAGTTAAAAAACAAAAGCAAAATGTTTCAGGGTCCATAAAAATAGAAATAGAGGGAACGTTGCTAAAAAGAGAAAGCTTTCCTAACACTCAGCCACCCACTCCCAGACTAGGGACAGGGGGAACTAATTCACTCCTGAACGGGTCTCCTGTTCCAGTCTGTTATCCCTGTTGGAGAAGCCATCAGCATTACAATGTTTGGGACCTGGCCTGTGCCAGGTCCCAAACATAACTAACTTAATGGTTAAGTTAAAGTCCCGAAGACTCATGGACCACCTGAGCATCTTTGGATTCTATCCCTTAATGGCCATGAACCACTTCAAAGGCTTGGGATCAGTATACACAGTGAAGTCAGTCCCATGGAGGTAGGACCTCATCTTCCTAAGGCTCTATACCTCCAACTGTCTCTCCGTAAATACTTTCCCTCCCGAGCTCTTCGCTCCTCCACCTCCAACTCCCTCAGGGTCAGTCATTTCTCTGAGAAACTAGCTTCGGCCGGGGCCTCCCTCTGGAACAGCCTCCCTGCCACTCTGAAACTTGAGAAGAACCATCTCCGGTTCCGGAAGCACTTCAAGACCTTCCGCTTTGCTTCTGGCTTCTCTCCTCTGCTGATCCGTTTTGCTTCAGCATTGTGAACCTGGTTACCCTCAGACTTTCGGGCCCAGGTACCTGCTCACCCTGCCTCCTGGCAACCCTTGCACCTGGGCCTGTATCTGTAACCCTACAGTCCCCCCACCCATTCTCTGCACTTATCAGACACCCCGTCTGTTGCCTTAAACCTAGCACTTGCCACCTGCTGGTTGCACTACCACTGTTGTGTTTTTTATTCCTTTGCTCAGCACGTTCCACTTTCCCCCTAGCCCCCTGCACTTTCCCCCTTCCCTCTCCCCTGCACTTGCGCGTTCTCAATGTCACTAGGCCTAGTAAGATTGTTGTTTTGTTCTCCCTTGTTCCCCTCCCTTGCCTCGTGCTCTGAAACATGTGTATGAGCGCGATACAAGTAAAATATCAATATCGATACTATGGAACACATTTATTGTCCACATGTGGTCATCACAGTTCTCTTCTTCTAAACAGATAGCTGATATGCCATTGTGGAATTATGACTCGGGAGACAGTCGGATGCAGAAACAATATTTATTTCAGTGGGGTTCTCAAGGAAAATGAGAATAAAGTTCATCCGGTTCCTTCACCGGTGCCTTGCCCTTCTGAAATACGCTGGTGCAAATCCCAGCTTGGTCCTATCTCGTGGTGTCCGGATAGGCCCACCACTCCGGTAATTCTTCTATTCTCTCCTGCGTGTCCTGTGAAAAGAAAAACCCATCAGCTTGGTTTGGCGCGCTTTTGTATTCGTCCGTGGTTTCAAGCCCCCACCAATCATCATGGGTTCTGCCTAGCCCCCTACCCATTGGTTCCTGAGGCTTCGTTCCGCCTCCCTCAAAGGTTGCCATCCCGGTGTATTGGCGTTCCTGTCCCCGGAGTAATGGGTAACCTTCGTTTCGGTCACGTGGCTGTGGGCACGCTGAGTATGGGCGGACTCTGGCGCCGGGCACCCTCCTCCAGCTGCGACCCGCTGCGGGGCCGCCGTGAGATGCCATGTGGCGATGGGCCGATTGCTTCCCCATCCCGTCCTGGAGCCTCTGCGAGCATTCCTCCCCTTCGTCCGGGCGGCCCACCTGTCAGGTAAGTGGGGTGTTGCTTCGCCGCGGCCGTTTGTAGCAGCTCCCAGCCTTGCTCTCGCGGCTGCATTAACAGCCGCGATCAGTTGGGCTGATATGCAGCTTCGGGCCCCAGTGTCATTAGTCCCAGGTGTGCCCGGTTCCCCCTGCAGCTCCCGCCAAGGTGCACTCTTACAGCCATATATGTAGTTCCTCATCTTTGTCTTCAAGCGGTGATAGTCTTGCTCCTATCCCAGTGTCATAGGCATCTGTCTGCACAATGAATGGTCTCTTGAAGTCAGGTGCCCTGAGAACAGGTCCCTGTCAAAGGAAACCCTTCAGGCCTTGGAAGGCCTTCTCGCACTCCATAGACCATGACACTGGTTCAGGTCTTCTAGAAGAAGTTAGGGTAGTCAGAGGATCAGCTATATGGCAATAGTCTGATACAAAGTTCCTGTATTTCCCAGTGAGGCCCAGGTACGTTTTTTTGGATAGGGGATGTGGGGTCCCCACCAGTTGTGTACAAGCTTTACTTCACTGGGAAGCAGTTGTCTTTCCTCCACATGCACTGATTTCATGCTCAAAGTCAGCCACCAAGCCCAATTCAATCTGCCACTTGGGAAAGGTAATCCTGATGAAGGCCCTGCAACACAATTATCTGATGTTTCTCCCAAGTGGGGCTGAAGACTTGTATCTCATCCAGAGATATGCTGCAGAATTCATCTGTCCCATTCAGAACATATTTGAGCACCTTATGGAAAGTGGCAGGTGCAGTCTCCAACTCAGAACTCAGTGTTAAAGTTCTGTAGTTGTTGAAACTGCTGTCACCTCCTTGGCAGTTACTGACAGGAATAGTTTGCAATACCCTGCAGAGTGATACAACATGCTAATTTACTGGACAGTGCTTAGCTTGCCCACCAATTTGGTTATTTTTGGTGGAGGGTGAAAATCTGTCCTGGTGACAGTATCCAGAGCTCTAAAGTACATGCAGAATCTGAAAGCAGTGGTGCCAGCAGTGCACAAATCACCCCATGAACCAACAATTCGCACATCGCCAACTGAATGTCAGAGCTAGTTGGTTCTGAACCACCACACCACCAATTTTATTTGGGTCCACTATTCCCTGTGACATGTCCATACCCTGAGAGGCTTGCGTTCATGGTAGACAAGTAGGAAAATTTCCTTAGCAAAAATGTCCACCTCACCTGTTGTGGGGTCATTTGAGAGGACACTAGGCAACTCTCAATGAAGCCATGAGAAAGGCTGTTCTGGTTCAGGGAAGGGAGGGTCACAGATTTCTATGGCCCCTGTTCTGTAATCAAGAGCAGCACTCCAATTTTATGCCTAGGGACAACATCCTCCACACTATTCATATGATATTCTATGGCAGTCTTGCTATATCTGTCAAGGCCCTCTGAATAGTTAACTTATCTAGTCCTATGACTAGATAAGGTCACTTATGTTCTGGGGTTTCAGGAACAGGTTTGGCACCAGAAGGTCCCACTGCCTTCTTTGCTGTTCACTAAGTGCTCCAATCAAACTTGTGAGGGTTCTAAAATATCATCCTCTCAGAAAACCCTCTGAGGTGGACATTAGAGTGACCAGTTACAAGTCACCTCACCTTCCTACCACTGGGTCTGAACATAGAGATGCTACCTGAGCCAGGCACAGCTCCCTCAGAGGAGCTACCTCTGGTGCTAATGTTCAATAGGGCTTCAATGACTGACTTTGCAGCCATTATCTGTGGGGTGGCATCAGGACATGTGGTGTTGTGATCAGCAACCACCATTTCAATCCTATTGCCCGAGGTGTTACACAGAGTCAAGGGGCTATCCAATTTAGGCCTCATCTCTTCCAAAGATGGGTCAACTCGTAGAAGTGGGTCCTGGAGTATCTAAATATCTGTCTCAGTTCTGTCAGAATGCTGATAGGAGGTGAAACCCCTACAATTGGATTCGCCTGGGACCCCCATCATAGGCCAGCAAGAATGCATGGGAAACCGCTCTTGCGTTATCCTGACATCAGGATGAACCAGACAGGAAATGTCATGCACCAACTCTAAGAGAACGGGCCATGCACCCTGAGAAACCTGCAACCTTCTCATGGTTTCCTCCGATTGCACCTGTGGGCTTACTCACTAGCAACCCATCTTCCTTTCGTATCATTTTCTTCACTGGAGGTTCACCCTCCCACTGTAAGCAGGCCTTTCTCCACAAGCTTAGTAAAGACAATTGTTTTTGTTGGCCCATACTAAGCTCTCCCCTAGGGACCTCCTCCACTACAAGCAAGCTTGGTATACTATAGGAATACTATAGGATCCAAGATATTCTAGCAGTCCCTTTTCCAGGCGTGGTTTAGGGACTTGGCCAACTACCTCAACAGAAGTTGAAGGTAGGGCAGGGGGGGGATATTTTCCTTCCCTCTGACTCCTTTAGCCTTGAGTTTCTCCCTCGGCTTAGGCTTTCCCTTAGACATTTCTAAGGCAGCCCGATCCTGAGACCTAGGGTATGGAGAGTGTCTATCAGGACCTAGGTCTTGAAGACTGCACTCACCCAGGACTCTTCTAGGAATCACCCTCCTCGCATTGACAGATGCCCTGACCATTTCACTCCTCACAGCTCTGACAGGCATTTCTGGAACATCGAGAGATGACCTCCTCAGCCAACTGAGAATGCCCCATAGGATTTCTGGCAGGAGCCTGTGGATTTACCACAATGGAAGCTACTGCAGTATGACTGGCCTAGTGTTTCTAACAGTTGATGTACTTACACCTGCTACCTGAACACTATCCTCTGAGGGAAAGTAACTTTGGGAAACAGGTAAGGGAGCAGAGGCCCCAGCATTGCTAGGTTCAAGGAAAACTAACACTTCTGATTCTTCACCTTTGGTGAAGGAATCCAAAGAGAAGGAAACCCCTGTAAGAATGTCTTCCTCATCCTGAGAGAAGTCCAGACTTGCATAGTGGACTCCAAAGGTCCTACCCTTACATTTGGATTCCCCCATCATATGCTCCACAAGTATAGCAAGATCGACTGGACCTTGACACATAGGGAGGCTTAGAGTAACCACTCTCATGCTTGGGATTGTTAGTCCCTCTACCTTTTTCTGAATCTTGTGACTTCCCTGTAAAAGCTTTTAGTGGGCCTTCTGGGATGAGGTTTATCCAATCCCCAACGCTCGTTACCCTTCTGCTTCTTCCCTTCCTCCTGCTTACCAGAAGGAGGGTTGTCCTTCTGTAAAACTCTGTGGGACACCCATTTGTCAGCTGCAATTGCCAGTTTCTTGGAATCCAACTCCTTAGAATCGGTCAAATGCTCCTTAAGCTCAGGGGAACATTAAGCAGAACATTTGCTCAAGCATGACCAAATGGACACTGCCCTCAAATGTGGTTACAGTGTAACCTGGAACTTGGCAACTCAAGTTTGAAAGGGAGTATCTCACATAAGACACCCAATAACATTCTCCTTTTTCTGTTATGTTCTCTGAATCTCTTCAAGTATTGGTCAGGAGTCTTCCCAAACTAAGGTCAGAACTTGTTTCAATTTTGCAAAGTCTTTTCTGTCAATATTTGACATTTCCATAACAGCACTGAAGCCAGAATGGGACAATCTGCTGAAAAACCATGTATTCTTATAAGCATCACCCGCCTCTTGCACCTTACAAGCATACTCACAAGTTACAAGCCAATCCATAATATTCTTCCCATCATACAGATGGAGCAGATCCTTTGGGAATATAGGATGAGAATAACCATTACACCCTGGAGTTACCTGATGGTGCATGCAGCTTGGCAAGCTCCAGCTGGTCATCCCTCTCCTTTTTCTTCTCAACCCTATCAAATTCTAGCTTGGCCATATTGTTCTCTAGCTGCCTGAGTTTGAGTGTCTCCTTGAACACCCATAATAACTCAAGCCTCAGAGTTTCAAAGAGAAATCAGTAGAAGCATCCTCCTCCTTGTCCCTTTCTACAGTGGTAGTCAATGAATGTCCATAACTATTTAGATTCCGAAAATTTGGAATCCAAAAAGTATGAATATGAAATGCTCATAATAGTAATAATCACAAACATCACCACGCAGCAAAATGCCACTCAAGGAACATGCTTCCCAAAACCCCTTATTTACCTTTTTGCGACACACTTCGATGTGTGCTGCTGACTCCCGCCAGTTACCTTCACTTACGTGGCTGGGAAGCAGCATCAAAGTTCTTTTCTAAAAAACCCTGCTCCTCTTGTTCGCTATAATGGCACCGTATGGTTTATTTGTTCAAAATGTTCGGCGGTACGTAATTTTCGTACAGTTGAAATTCAAACAAATATACCATACGTTTAAAAAAAAAAAGATTTATTTCTATAGCGCCTACAGCCCACAGGCATCAGGGCGCTTACACAAACACAGGGGAAACCAAGTTAAAAACAAGACAAAGAAGGGCAATACTACTGTACCCTTGCTGAGAGTAGGTGCAGCCTAGAGCGACCTGATCAGTTAACTATAAAGGTATGTCTTCAATACTTTCCTGGAGAGACTCAAACTGGAAGTCTCTCTGATGGCCATTGGCAGGGAATTCCAAAAGGATGGGGACAATGCCCAGAATGATCTACCTAAGCCTCTTGTTCTGTTAATTCTTATTCCCTGTAGTAATGATATATTGGAAGATCGAAGTTCTCTGGCTGGCTTATGGGGCATGATAATTTTTTTAAAGTAGTCATGTGATTTTCCATAGAGGGAGCAGTGAATTGTTAGACCCATTTTGAACTCAATGTGTTACTTCACAGGTAACCAGTGCAGCTCTCCTCGCGTTGGTGATATGTGCTCTCCAGGTGATGGACATGGCGATATGGACGGCATCATTTTGAATGGTCTGACATGTCCGGAGATTAAACGTAGATGCTCCGCACTGCAGTATATTGCAGTAGTCTAACCTTGACATAATCATCACTCAGACGATGGTCGCAGAATTCTTTTTATTGATAAAAGGTTGTATGGTCCGCAAAAGCTTCAGATGTTATTTATAAGTCTTGCAGAGATGTTGTACCTGTGCGTCTAAATTCAGGGAGGCCTCTACTATGACCCCTAAGGTCTTTTCTATCGGTTGGATCGGAATCCTGTTGCCTTGCAACATGAAATTGGCATATCCAGGGTCCAATTTATCACAGGCTTGGCATGAGCCAAATATCATAAGCTCAGTTTTATTACCATTTAAGCAGAGCCAACTTGAGGACATCCAAATTTCAATGGCGTTGTATATGTTCTTTGTTGTTAAAGAGTCTTGTTGGTAGCCTCCAGTGAGCTCGATGACCAGCTGCCGTGTCATCAGCGTAGTTGGTAAAGAAGACCCCTAGTTTTTCCAATAGGGTGCAAAGTGAGCGCATATACAAATTAAAAAGGAGTGGCAATATAAAAGCTCCTTGAGGGACACCAAATTTGATAGAAGAAGCTACTGATGTGGCTGAGCCCCATTGTAGATGAGATTCCCGGTTAGATAGAAAGGACTACCATCTCCGAGCAGTTCCCTGCTTTTGTAGCTGTTCCAGGAGGCACTCGTGATCAACAAGATTGAATGCCGCCGACAGATCCAACAGTATCGGCATCCCCACTTTTCCACTGTCGACAATATCGAGCATATGGGTTTGAAGGTCAACTAATGGAGTCTCCATGCTATAAGTAGGAAGGAAACCCGATTGCCTGCTGTGTAGATTGTTATTGTTCTCTATAAAGGCCTGTAGTTGTAAGGTGGCGACCTTATCTAGTGTTTTTAATAGAAATTGGCTATTTGTTATCTGCCTGAGGTTGCTGAGGTCAATATGATCCAAGTTCAATTTCTTAGGGATAGGCGTGATGGAAACTTTCTTGTTATCACTTGGAACCTGTTGGCATCTGAAGGAGGTGTTTACAAACTGTGTCAAGAATGACGTGAATAGTTTAGCATAGTGAATAGTTTAGCTTTTTCCAGTATACGTTTTTCCTCCATTCATTCTACGGATTACATGGTCAATGCATTACTGATGATGGGCCTGGCCCCAGCATCACTACTGACAACATTCTCTGGAAGAGGCACACTCCTGTTCCGCTCGTGATCAAGAATCCTATGCATAAATTCAGCCTTTGTTTGCCAGAGACTGCCAAGCCTCTGTCAACACAACTTTGTTAGCGCTCCAAGTGGTCATAGAGAGTGTTTAAATTATAGTAGGTGACTGTTATACTACTAGATAAGTCACATGACAGTGTTTTGTGTAAGTATAATCTAGATACTACACTAGTGGACAACACTGGGGTACCCAAAATCCTATCCTCACTGCTGTAAACTGGATATCTATACTCTGGCCTGGTGGACAGATGTATAGTCGGCCAACCTAGTTAGTGAATAAGGACAACTCTGGGAGCTGTAGCCAAACCAAATTAATGTAGCATGGACAGTGGTCAAGGCCAAGTCTGGTCAAAGCCAAGTCTGGTCAAGGGTTCATAATGAGTCCACAAGGCAAGTAATCGAGGAATACAATTAGACAAGTAGTTATAAAAATACAATATTTATGGCCAAGAACTTTAACAATGACTTATCAAGCAAGTAATACCATCACACAACACTGACTCGTAGTTTTATTCAGTAAAGAAAGCTTTGTTAAAAGGACGTTATGGTTACAAGTAAAATCGAAACCGCCCTGAAATTCGCCAGTTATGGTAAGCTAAGCAACTATAATTCGCACCACAACCGTGCACTGCTAAGACTAACACATAGGACATCAAAGATGACATCACAAATATCATTGATGACATCACATGTGCATTTACTTTTCATAAAAAAGGGTTGTGAATGCAATGTTGGCAAAAAAGTAACAGGGATGATCAGGAGATGTGTAATGAACTACATACTTAATTACGCAATATAGTGTTCTAAAGAACATTCCATTGCAGTGTTCTTTCTAGTACAGGAACCTACTCATACAGAAATGTAGGTATTGGCTGCAGCACACACCATATAGGTGCAATATTTGTAATTTTCCAAAGTTATATAATAAAACGGTGAATGCTTCTGTATCAGACTTTTCCGTACTGTGAAACATGTACTAATTAGCTAACAATGCATCACTTACTGTAACGCTCACCTGGCTCCCACGGAGGCGCTGGTCTGGTCTGGGTTGCTGTGGCCTCTTCAAGCATGATGCGCAGAATTCGGACCACCGATTGAACAGGACCCCCAAATCTTGCTTGTCTGGCCCGTAGGAATATCCTTCTGCAGATGAGAAAGGGGATTAACTGTCTGCTGAATAGTGTGCTTGCTCCCCCCTTTCCCCCTTAGTTCTTCTCTGACTTCCTCCAAAACCCCCGGTTTAAGCTCACCTTATGGTTTGGAAGGATGAACTCTCCATCCTGCTTCTGGTGCAGGGGCGCGCGTTCGTCCAGTTACTTCACTGGTTTTCAGAATGGCGCTGGCACATCCACTTGACTTTTCTGAGCGATACGCCATAAGTATGAAGATGCAAAAGTTCAAGTGTGAGCCTCCTTTTATGTTGTTTTTTCTGTCCTTTATTTCAGGTGCAGAACAAAGGCGATGCGTTGAGGGGTTAAATTGCTGGTGGTAAATCAGGTTAGTTAGTGATGGGGGCGACCCCTCTAAATGTCTTTATAATCCCCCAGTAATGTCTTTTGTCCTTTCCCCATAGGGGCCGGGGTGCGGTACCTGCAAAAGATGCGGCGCCGACCCGAGATGTGGAATGATTCACCAAGAAAAGCCGGTAAGTAATATGGCTGAAAATTCGGCTTTCCTCTTGTGTTCCCTTGCTCACCTTTTGTCTCTTCTTCTCTCCCATAGGTGCATAGATGTGGCGACCGGTGCTGAGAGCCGCGATGGAGCCGGGCGGCGTCTCGGGAACAGGTGAGTGAAGCGCGGCGCTGCAGCGAGCAACGCGGTGCTTTTAAATGGAAGTCTTCCTTCAAGAATGCTGGCGTGAAGATTCCGGATGCAGGTGAGAAGGTTGAATAAGTTGATGGTTTTCACCTTTCTCTTCTCTTATTCCCTTACAGGTGTTCCAGGTTCGAGGCGGGCGTGGCTGGAGTCCAGGTGCAGGAGCAGACACGGTGAGCGTTCAGCTGCTGGGATGCAGACCAACACGAAGCACGTGTGGCTGTCCGGGCGTGGCTTAAATAGCTTTGGAAGAGGTTCCAGGTGAGTATTCTTCCACAGCCCCACCCAAGTAACAAAATAGTTCCTTCAGAAAAATAGTCCCTCCTAAGCCTCATTTGGCTTGGTTCTTCATGCAGCATGGTCTGTATCAGGTGAGTGTGCAGCATGGTCTGCTTCAGGTAAGTGCACCAAACACTTCTCCTTATGAGCCTGGCGCCTATGGCGCCAGGACTGATGTCCTACATGAGCCTGGCGCCAACGGCGCCAGGACAGAGTCCAAAGAGCCCCTATAAAGGGCCGCTGGGCTTTTACCCGGGGGCGTGATACGTACTCCCGGGGGTGCTGGGCCTGGTGCTCCGGGGGTAGGCATCATGACACTTACTACATATTTCTACTAATACACACAAAACAAATAGACTACAATGCATACAACTATGGGGCTTATATATGTAGAGTAAAGTAAGTAAACAAGAGGCAATACCATTAGCAACTGTGTATAACCTATATGATTGTATTCACACACAAAAATGATTGCTTTGTTTCAGGCCTGCTTCTTCCCCTATATATGTACATCATAAAATGTGATTAAATTCTAAGAAAAGTAGTGTAATAACAGCAACATCTATAAATGTAATACCTTTTGAATGTTAAGTTTCTGACTGTCAGTAAATAAACCCACCTGACCTAGATATGGCAGTGAACAAAAAAGAAGGGGCTAGACATGTGATGTCATCAATGATATTTGTGATGTCATATTTGATGTCCTAGGTGTTAGTCTTAGCAGTGCACAGTGGTGGCGCGAGTTATGGTTGCTTATCTTACAAAAACTGGCGAATTTCAGGGGGTTTTCGATTTTACTTGTTACCATAACGTCCTTTTAACAAAGTTTTTTCACTGCATTTCATGGGTTTATACTAGTGCAACTTAACCATAACATCCTTTTAACAAAGTTTTTTTCACTGAATATAGATATAGATATTCTGAATTTGAGAGGTTTTTACTAGAATTTCCTTAGTTTATATAGATATACCATACAACATACTGAACCCCCTGTTCCACGCTAGTGTTTGGGATGTCCACGGACCATGTGCATGTCCGCGGACGTACTCGGTCAACATCAACAGTGTCCAAAAACTCAGGGGATATCTTGCATTGTTCCATCATGCAATAAACACACTGAACATGTTCAAAGAGCAGCATATAAATAAATTATATTAAAAAATAAATAAGAAGTGAAAACTGTATATGTAAGACACCAACAGTCCAATTACATAGCATATGAAACATAATGGAACATACCAAAAAAAATATAACATATGCCTCCAAAAGAATTACCTCACTGATGCTTTATACAGAAACTACACAACAAAAATCAACAGCACACCTGCATAGCAGTAACAGGAAAACTAAAAAACAAACTTAAGTACACTACATTAATTCCTATATTTATAAACTTTCTGTAGTAGGATACACTCCAAAATCATTTTTCTTTTTTTAACACAGAAATGTCTAGTACTTTGCAGTGGCTTGAAGGACATTTTCCCCAGGACGAAATGAGTGAAACCAGTGATACTAATAGTAGACACTGCACTTTTCTAAATAAGCCAATGAATACACATTATTTTGTGTGTACCTATCACATTTATCTTTCTTTAACAGAACATAAACAAAATGAGAATACTACTGAAACAATACATCATTTACTAATGGAAGAATAAAGAGACACTGTGGAAAATCATCTACAACGTTTAGAACAAAAAATGGATCAATGAATGAACAGTTTCATTAATTTAAATAACTTTGTAGAAAACCATATCATGGAAAAAATAAAAATATCACTGTCCCACATGCACCTGAACTCCTTCTCCATGTCCCAGTCAACCATCCCCAAACAAAAAATTCCCATCACCAAAAACGTTATGAGATCTCAACCCCTTCCGCCCTACCATCTAACATATAGAAAACCCTAACTCCCCTGTATATGTTTCAATTTCTGCTTCACCCTCTCTTGCATAATTTCTATATTTTTGTACAATAATAAAATATTATGTATACTGTTCCTATATTTCTCAGTGTTTTTTTTTTTTTTTTAAAGGCCGTTAGGGTATCCGGACGGACGGCACGGGTGTCTGGGATGTCCGCAATTAACCAAAAACACTTTGCATGTCTGCACTTTCCGGAACCAAAATGGAGGTGTCCGTAGGACACAATCTGTCTGCATGTCCGCTATTAGTATAGCGTGAATGTGTCCGTAGAACACACAACCCGTCCGCAAAGTTATTGCGCACCTTTAATTAGTTCGGGGACCTGAACACTGTCGGACGGACACTTGTGCGCATGCCACCCTCGCGTCCTATGAACATCGCACCTGTCCGTGTCTGGCCGCCGCACTTGTGTCGCACTTTTAATTAGTTCGGGGACCCAAACACTGTCCGTAGCACACCCCCGCACATTCGGTGTCCTTCGAGCAGCCGTCCCATTCGTGAACATGTTCGCAATGTCATCATGTGACCGCACCTACGCTAAGCGCAGGTTCCTGTCTGCGAACACAGTCCGGGCACCCGGACACCAAGAAAGTGATTTTTTTTTTTAGCAATCCAAGGTATTTTACTGTGAAACTTCACCCTTCCACATGTCCCAGACCATCTCCCTAGCGATCTGGATACTTAGAGCCCTTTTCGGTATTCGAAGTGTTCACGGACAGCACGGCTCTCCGTGGATGACGAGGTTGAGGTAGTGGAAGTCCCTACTACTAGCCCCAGTGAATCTTGGGTGTGGAGGTTGTTTACGACTGTTGAGGGGTACCCAAGGCGCGTGCAAACAAGGTGCGCTGCACTGAGTGCCAGATTTTGCTCAGTCATGGCAAACCAGGTTTGTACAGTTACAGTACTACCTGCATGAAGCAACACCTAAGGTTGTCTTGGCGAGAGTGTAGCATAGTGTGATGCAATTAACGATCCACCTGGAAATAGCTGATTTAGAGACAGGGTTGCCTTCTCTGCCAGCTGCCACAGAGACAAAGAACTGGTTTGCCTTTGAGTGGTTTTGTTTCTTCAAGGTAGTAAATTACTGTTCTCCTCTCATCTAGTGTGTGGAGGCTTCTTTCTGCCACATTAGTGGGGTTTTGGAAGAAAGTGGAAAGTTTGTTGCATTGGTTCACTTGGAACTTTGAGATGAATTCAGACGCAAAGCGTGGGTGTGTGTGCAAAACCACCTTTCTTTGTGAATCATGACAAAGGGGTCCTGAAATGAAAGGGATTGCAGTTAACCCACCCTTCCTTGAAGAAGTATTGCCCACTAAGAAGGCAGTCTTATATGTGAGTGTCTTAAGGCTAGCCGTGTACAGGGGCTCAAATGGAGAACCCGCAAGTCTGGTAAGGACAACATTCAAGCCCCAACCCGGAGTTTGTTTGGAGATGATGTCTCTTTACCCCCTCCATAAAGGCTTTAATGACAGGAATCCTCCACCATGAAACCTTGCTCTGGGATGTGGTGTATGCAGAAAGAGCAGCTAGTTGAAAACCAAACCTGAGTTAAACGGGTGAGTTAGGTAAAGGACAATGTCTTTAGGGGAGCAGTCAATAAGGTTGACGTTCCTGGTATTGCACCAGATAACAAAACATTTCGACTTGTTGGAGTAGCAATGTCTCGTGTTAGGTTTGCGTGCCTCCTTGAGTATGCCCATGTATCTCTGAGGGAGTTGAAGGTGCCCAAACTATGACTTCAGGAGCCAAGTGGCTAAATTGAGTGTATGGGGGCATGGATGCAGCATCACACCCTGATCTGGGGACAGCATGTTGTACGGACATGGAAGCTTCCTGGGAGGAGAGACTGACATTGCCATGAGATGCGAGTACCAATGCTGGCAGGCCCATATAGGGGCCACCAGGATCATTGTGACTCGTTACTGGTGCATTGTGTGCACTATTCTGTTGAGAAGGGGAATTGGGGGCAAATCGTAGGCAAATCTTCCAGACCATGTTATCCAGAGACCGTTCCCCTTGGAGCGGTTCTGTGGGTATCTGGAGGTGTAGTCTGAGCATTGGGCGTTTTCCAGAGTAGTGAACAGGTCGATCTCTGGGAAGCCCCAATCTGCAAAGATGTTGAGTAAAATGCCCTCTTGTAGCCGCCACTTGTGCTCTACGGGTAGGGGAAAATATCTGCTGAGAACGTCTGCCAGAAGATTGTGTTCCCCTGGAACATGTTGTGAGAGGAGGAACATGTCGCGTTTGAGTACCCACTTCCGGTTGTTCTGGGGCAGTCTGTATGACCCAGAGCACTGGTGTAACAGGGGCCCGCACCCCCCTGCGGTACGGGGGCCCCCGCAACCACATGTTCTGGAAGGGGGCCCCACTTGGAGTTTAAAAAAAAATTACATTTTAAAAAAAAACATTTTTTACATTTTCTCTTTGAATTCACTCTGTATTTCTAAAGAAATTATCTCTGTAACAGAAATAATGTCTTTATGAAGGGAGAGTGAATACAAAAAGTCTGGTGGCTACCCCACCCCATGACAGGAAGACCCTAGGCTGGAGGGCTCCATGTCATGGGGTGGGCGAAGCCCTATGACTTCAAAAATAAATAGTTTAATTTTGAAGTCACTCTGCCTTCAAAGAAATTATTTCCATTATGGTTCAGTCCTTAACGAAAATAATTTCTTTATGAAGTCAGAGTGACTTCAAAAAGAAACAATGGGCCTCATTATGAGCATGGCGGAAGCCGTGCCTGTACGGCAGGCACGGCTACCGCCATGCTCGCCGGCGGCACCGCCTTCCGCGATTGGGCAATAACATGCCCATTACGAGATGAATGGGCAGGTAATTGCCCATTCGCAGGTGGCGGTATTGCCGGGCTCCCGATCCCCATTCTGCCCTATAGGGCAGAACGTGGGTTGGGAGCATGGTTGCGCCGGCACCGTTGATAACGGTGCCGGTGCAATTACGAGTTATGCTCGCTGGTGCCGCACAGCCCGCCAGGTAAGACCCGGCGGGCTGTCAGGAACCCGCGAGCAAAACTCGTAATGCGGCAGGACGGTATGAACGGTGCTGGTGCCTTACCGCCACCATTCATACCATCACTGCCAGGGTCCTAATGAGGCCTTATGTAATTTTGAAGTATTATGGCTCCCCTCAATCCATGACGTACGTGTGTGTGTGTGTGAGTGTATGGTGAAAGAGTGCACACAAATGAATGGGTGGCTGGGTATGCGTGTGTGCGTGTACAGTGAAAGGATGCACACTTCAATGTATGGGTAGATGCCTGGGTGTGTGTGCCTGTATGGTGAAAGGGTGCACACTTAAATGTACGGGTAGCTGCCTGCGTGTGCCTGTATCGTGAAAGGGTGCACACTTTCATGTATGGGTGGCTGCCTGGGTGTGCCTGTATGGTGGAAGAGTGCACTCAAATATATGAATGGCTGGGTGTGCGTGTGTATATATGGTGAATGGTGTGTGTGCTTGTGTTCAGGGGCGCAACAAAACCTAAATTTCAGGGGGGCTAACCCTTCAAATGTTGGGAAAGGCTTAACTTCACGTGTGGTGGGGAGGAGCAAACTTATTTGTGTGGGGGCATCTAACTTCTTTGCGCATTTTAATGAGACTTTTCTAGTGTTACAAGCAGTTAACTCTCTCCTTTAGGTCTGAAAACACCCACTTATGGGCTGCTGTGAGAATGACCGGTCTCCTGTTTCCTCTCTACCCTTCCAATCACTCCCCTGGCATGCAAGTACTAAACCCACATCACTATTTCAATTGCTTAGAAAAATTGGCATTTGAATGCAGGTACTAACAGTGAAATGCTGTACATTAGTAATTGCTGGGTTGGGCCCTTGTTAACGGCAAAACCCAGTGTCATGATCTCTGCTTCCAAAAGATCAGGACTTGCCCGACTCCCTTGGAAGCAGACCCATAACCCCGGTTCCGAGTGCCAGCCAGTCCCAATTGGGACCCTGTCCTGGCGCCAGTGGCACCAGGCTCATAAAGATGCCCAGTCCCAGCGCTGGAAGCGCCGGGCTCATAATGCTTGGGTGGACTTACCTGCAGCAGACCATGCTGCTTACTTACCTGCCAGTTGAACCCCTGATCCTCTTCTGTTTGGGACTACTTTTCCTGTTGGGTGGGGCAGGAGCCACTCCCTAGGTTCAGAACACTGGAACTCTTCTGGAAAGCAGGAACTCTTTTCTTACCTAGGCGTGGCTGTGGAAGGAGACACCTAAGCACTACAGGAGGCTATTTAAACCACACCCGATGGATGAATCTTGCTTTGCGTTATTCTGCATTCTCTGCAGCAGAACGCTCATCGTGTCTTCTGCTTCTGATCCTGGGCCTAAGGGAACAAAGCCTTACCATCCTGGAATCCAGTCTTCAGCAGCACCTGTAAAGACAAAGAAAGAACAGGTTAGCACTACGGTCTTCAGTGGCAGCGCATCTCTTACCTGGTCCATCGGCTGTCACCAACGCCTCGCGCTGCATTCCGGCATCTGAAAGACAAAGGCTTACCTACTCTTCGCATGCTCCGGAGGCCTTCGGCGCTGCATCCCGCATCTGAAAGACAAAAGAAGGTGCGTTTAAAGACATTGGGCAACTTTATTACTCACGTGCCATTACTCCTTCCCACGCCGAATCCAGTGGGTATTCCAGCACCCTTCAGCTTCTCTAAAGCTCCGAACTTGTACCTGCAAGATAAAAGGGACAGTTAGTGCGCATCGTGAAGCAGGCTACAAGCGCTTACTTACGTGCTTCCAGGCGCTTCTATTCCTCACGCGGGTTCGATCCTCAACTCTCATCAGCCCGCCATCCACCATCGCCGGAACCCTGCAAAACAAGAGATATCATTACAAAAGACTTTTAAGACATTTGAAGTGCCCAGAACTTACCGTTCGTGCAGTTAACGACGGACAGCAGTCCTCTGAGGTGAAGAGGCCTGCACCCTTATCCAGTGAAGAAACTGGTTACGGCACCCTGCCCCGAGGCAGATGGAGAGCTCGGCGTTCACTTACCTAAGGTGAGGGTGTTAACCTTTGGGGTTCTACAGGAGAAGAGAAAGGGAAGAGGAGAGAGGCACCCACTAACCCCAGTTCATTAATCCCATATTTTCTATCTGCAGACATCTTACTCTTCGAGTCAGACATACAGTGCACAGAGGTCCAGCCCAAAGAGCCAACCGTGTGTTACACATCACCTTTGAAGATACGGCATTCACCCAGTCAAGACCGGCGCCTCTGCGGGAATCAGGTGAGCGTTACAGAACGCAAAGCCTATCGCAAAACTCCCACCCAGGCGCTATGGAAACCTCGGATACCGACCAGAAGCCCAGTTACTTGGGGAACTAAGAGCAGAAGTGCATGCAGCCCGTCAGGAAACGAATGCTCTAAGAAGGGAACTGATTATTTCCAAGGTGCGAACAGACGATCTCGCTAGACAATTGCTACAGTCACAAGCCGGACAAACTCCGTTACCCGCATCAGGGGAAAATCTTCCTTCAACATCCTCTACGAACCCAGTGCAGATCAACCTACCTGGGAATGTACCTCTGGCTCCGCCCGAACGATTTTCTGGTGACCCAAAGAGGTTTGCAGTATTTATTAATCAGTGCCGGTTGCACTTCTTATGCCGGCCAGCAGCCTTTCCAACTGATCAAGCTAAGGTAGCTTTCGTGCTTTCGTACCTTAGTGGCAATGCGGTAGACTGGTCGATCCCTCTAGTTAATCAAGATGATCCGGTTCTCCATGATTTTCAAGCTTTTCACCTCAGTATGGAAAAAACTGTTTGCAAGACATTCACAGGGGCAGGCCTTGGACAATGAGCTCCTTTCATTGCGACAGGGTAATCAAGACCTTTTGGCTTATATTGCGTCTTTCAACAGACTGATAGTGGAAACTCGATGGCCTGAGGACAAAAGGATTACGCTGTTTTATAGAGGTCTACGTGGAGAGCTCAAAGATGTGTTAGCCCAAGTAGTGAATCCCCCGCAAGACTGTTCGGACTATATTGACTTAGTTGTTCAAATTGACCACAGATTGCAGAACAGGAAGGCCGATCGTTCCAAGTTTGATGCTCGAGTATTTTCCAAACCACCAACTCCTACCAAAGGAGTAGACTCCGGGGAACCCATGCAAATAGGGGGCCTGAAAGGACCACTAACACAAAAGGAGCGGGAAAGGAGAAAACAGCTGCAATTATGCCTCTATTGCGGAAACTCGGGGCACTTTCTTCGAGACTGTCTGGTGAAACCAGCCAAGAAGGCAGTAGGAGCTGCAGTTACCAGGGTCACAAACTCTGAGCAGGGAAACGACCTCGCCCGACAAGAATAGAGGTCCTCTTGCCGAGCGTTAAAACCAGTTCCGTGACCTCGCATTTCGTGATACCTATGGTCCTCATTAGCCCTGAACATCCGGATCGATTACATGCGATTGAAGCTTACGTCGACAGCGGTGCCATCGGCAATTATGTGGATCATGAAATGGTTTTGAGGATGAATCTGACTCTTTGTCCAAAGGCTGTAAAGGATGTCATTACTACGGTGGATGGTACGGAGATAGCCTCCGGACCAGTAACGCATACCACCCAAGAAGTGACGCTAGTAAGTCAAGATGGACACCATGAGAAGATCGTGTTCGATGTGATCAAGGCCCCTCAGTTCCAGATTATTCTAGGAATTCCTTGGTTAGAGAAGCACAATCCTCAGATCGATTGGCGAGCAAGAACGGTTCAGTTTCCAGAATGTGTCTCTACTTGTCACCCTCGACCTGGTGTTGCACTGGCAGCAATTTCCTCGGAGGCTCCTCAGTTACCTCCTGAATACCTAGAATTCCAAGATGTTTTCCGGAAGGATCAGGCTAACTCTCTACCTCCTCATAGGTCTTATGACTGCCAGATAGACCTGATACCTGGATCTACTCCTCCTTGTAGTAGAATTTATGCCCTCACCGAGCCTGAGAATCTTCACCTCCGACAATACCTGGATCAATACCTAGCGAATGGGTTTATTCGTCCTTCCAAGTCCCCTGCTTCCTCAGCTTTGTTCTTCGTTCCAAAAAAAGAAGGGGACCTTAGAACTTGTATAGATTATCGCGTCCTGAACCAGATCACCGTTAAGAATAGATATCCGTTACCTTTGATCCCTGAACTCCTGGACCAAGTCAGAAAAGCATGCATATATACAAAGCTGGATCTTAGAGGAGCCTACCACTTGGTACGAGTAAAAGAGGGCGATGAATGGAAGACGGCCTTCCGCACCAAGTATGGGCTATTTGAATATCAGGTCATGCCCTTCGGACTTTGCAATGCCCCGGCCGCCTGTCAATATTTTATGAACGATGTCCTCAGAGAGCTCATAGATGTGTGTGTTGTTGTTTACATTGACAACATCCTCGTTTATTCTTCATCGGAAACTGAACATCGGAAACACGTGAAAATGGTCCTCGAGAGATTGCGTCAATACAAACTTTTCGCTAACTTGGAAAAATGTGTTTTCAACGTGACTGAAGTTGAATTCTTGGGATTCATATTATCACCTAGCGGAGTGCGTATGGATTCAAAGAAGGTCGATGCAATTCTCAAATGGCCATCGCCATCCTCCGTAAAAGGTGTTCAAAGCATGTTAGGCTTCGCTAACTTTTACCGCAGGTTTATCCCCGAATTCTCTCGAATAGTCCAGCCCATCACCGCCTTGTTAAAGAAAAACAAACGTTTTAAATGGTCTAGCGAGGCGGAACAAGCTTTCCAGAATTTGAACACTAGATTTATCTCTGCACCGATCTTAAAACATCCTCGCCCAGAACTCCCCTACATCGTTGAAACTGATGCTTCGAGCCTTGCCATGGGGGCAGTTCTATCACAAAAGGACCCAGTAACCAATCAGTTGCATCCCGTGGCATTTTGGTCCCGCAAATTCTCGCCTCCTGAAATCAATTACACTATTACTGATAAGGAACTTCTAGCTATCAAGTCTGCCTTTAAGGCTTGGCGGCATTATCTTCTGGGGCCCGACACACCGTTACTGTGATTACAGATCACCGAAACCTGCAATATTTGAAAACCGCAAAAGCTCAATCCTCTAGGCAACTCCGTTGGGCACTATTCTTTGCCGAGTTTGACTTCATAATTACCTATCGACCTGGTACAAAAAACGGTAAAGCTGATGCCCTTTCTCGGATGGGAGTGGAAGAACATTTGATCAATCCTAAACCTGTACCTATCATTCCCGAACAAAGAATTCTAGGTGTAATCGCCACACAATCCATAGAGGAAGTTAAGGATAAAGCCAGGCTACTGGTAACTCCAGCAGACATACAGAATTGGCATCTGCAGGGAAAGGACTTTACGGTGAAGGACAACCTATTATATTTCCAAGAACGGTTATACCTGCCCAGCACAGATTTACAGAAAAAGGTAATCTCTTGCTATCACGATTCTTTAATGGAAGGACATCCCGGTATGACCAAGACCTCAGAAAAGATCAAGCGCTACTTCTGGTGGCTGTCTTGGAAAAAAGATATCAGAGACTTTATAATGTCCTGTGGAGTATGCGCCCAAAACAAGAGTCAAAAGGAAAAACCAGCCGGCCTCTTACGCCCTATTGACATCCCGCCTCGCCCTTGGCATACGCTTTCTATGGACTTCATCACCGATCTACCTCCATGCTCCGGATACAATACGATCCTAGTAATCGTGGACCTATTCTCCAAGATGGCGCATTTCATTCCACTCAAAGGCTTACCAACAGCAGCAACTCTGGCCCGAGAATTTCTCGAAAACATCGTCCGACTGCACGGTTTTCCTTCAGTTCTAATTTCGGATCGAGGTAGTCAATTTATTTCTCATTTTTGGCGAAGTTGCTGTCGGTCGGCTCAAATTGATGTGAGACTTTCGACCAGCCACCACCCTCAAACCGACGGACAAACCGAGAGGACCAATCAAACTCTGGAACAGTATTTGCGCTGCATGCTACAACAAACTGAAAGAACTTGGAAAGATATCCTTTGGATAGCCGAATATGCCTACAATAACTCTGTCCACTCGGGAACTGGGAAGACCCCGTTTTTTCTTTTATACGGTAGTCACCCTCGAACCTCGGAGTTGGATCCACTCCAAGATCTTGGAACACCAGCAGTAGACCACCTGCATTCTACAATCACCCAAGCCTTTAAGGAAGCCGTTTCTCACCTTCAAAGGGCTAAAGAACAATACAAGAAAGGAGCAGACCAACATTGGAAGGAAGCCCCCCAATATCAAGTAGGAGATCAAGTCTGGTTATCCACCAAATATCTACCTCTAAAAGGACCATGCACATTCAACCCAAGATACCTTGGTCCCTATTCCATCACTACCATAGTAAATCCAGTAGCGGTCAAGTTGGACTTGCCCCCTCACATGAAGATACATCCGGTCTTCCACGTCTCTCAATTAAAACCCGTGCAACCTCAAACCCGACTAACTACATCTCCAAAACCTATTCTAGTTGATGGAGAACTCAAGTTTGAAGTCAAAAGCATCCTGGATTCCAAGATCTCCAAATCTAAACTATTTTACCTGATTGACTGGAAAGGCTACGGTCCCCAAGAAAGATCCTGATAACCTGCAGAATATGTCCACGCGCCTCGTCTAATCAAAAGATTTCATCGAACATTTCCTAACAAGCCCAAACCCCCGGAGAAGCCCGGTTTGGGAGGGGCCTTGAGGGCGGGTGCTGTCATGATCTCTGCTTCCAAAAGATCAGGACTTGCCCGACTCCCTTGGAAGCAGACCCATAACCCCGGTTCCGAGTGCCAGCCAGTCCCAATTGGGACCTTTTGGACCCTGTCCTGGCGCCAGTGGCACCAGGCTCATAAAGATGCCCAGTCCCAGCGCTGGAAGCGCCGGGCTCATAATGCTTGGGTGGACTTACCTGCAGCAGACCATGCTGCTTACTTACCTGCCAGTTGAACCCCTGATCCTCTTCTGTTTGGGACTACTTTTCCTGTTGGGTGGGGCAGGAGCCACTCCCTAGGTTCAGAACACTCGAACTCTTCTGGAAAGCAGGAACTCTTTTCTTACCTAGGCGTGGCTGTGGAAGGAGACACCTAAGCACTACAGGAGGCTATTTAAACCACACCCGATGGATGAAATTTGCTTTGCGTTATTCTGCATTCTCTGCAGCAGAACGCTCATCGTGTCTTCTGCTTCTGATCCTGGGCCTAAGGGAACAAAGGCTTACCATCCTGGAATCCAGTCTTCAGCAGCACCTGTAAAGACAAAGAAAGAACAGGTTAGCACTACGGTCTTCAGTGGCAGCGCATCTCTTACCTGGTCCATCGGCTGTCACCAACGCCTCGCGCTGCATTCCGGCATCTGAAAGACAAAGGCTTACCTACTCTTCGCATGCTCCGGAGGTCTTCGCACTGCATTCCGGCATCTGAAAGACAAAAGCTTACCAGCTCTTCGCACGCTCCGGAGGCCTTCGGCGCTGCATCCCGCATCTGAAAGACAAAAGAAGGTGCGTTTAAAGACATTGGGCAACTTTATTACTCACATGCCATTACTCCTTCCCACGCCGAATCCAGTGGGTATTCCAGCACCCTTCAGCTTCTCTAAAGCTCCGAACTTGTACCTGCAAGATAAAAGGGACAGTTAGTGCGCATCGTGAAGCAGGCTACAAGCGCTTACTTACATGCTTCCAGGTGCTTCTATTCCTCACGCGGGTTCGATCCTCAACTCTCATCAGCCCGCCATCCGCCATCGCCGGAACCCTGCAAAACAAGAGATATCATTACAAAAGACTTTTAAGACATTTGAAGTGCCCAGAACTTACCGTTCGTGCAGTTAACGACAGACAGCAGTCCTCTGAGGTCAAGAGGCCTGCACCCTTATCCAGTGAAGAAACTGGTTACGGCACCCTGCCCCGAGGCAGATGGAGAGCTCGGCGTTCACTTACCTAAGGTGAGGGTGTTAACCTTTGGGGTTCTACAGGAGAAGAGAAAGGGAAGCGGAGAGAGGCACCCAATAACCCCAGTTCATTAATCCCATATTTTCTATCTGCAGACATCTTACTCTTCGAGTCAGACATACAGTGCACAGAGGTCCAGCCCAAAGAGCCAACTGTGTGTTACACATCACCTTTGAAGATACGGCATTCACCCAGTCAAGACCGGCGCCTCTGCGGGAATCAGGTGAGCGTTACACACAGGTGCCGTTTAACATCGGTGTCCTTTTCTGTCCGGCAACTGCTCTGTAGGTCAGCCAGGTCAAGTCAACATAGCCCACAATTTCAGTGGGGTGGGGGGTGAGTGCCGAAGCCCAGTCAGCTCAATGGTTTTGCACCACTGCATGTGTTTAATGCCTTGATTAATTATTGGTAATCTTCTTTACACCGAGCCCTATTCTTCCTCATCCCAGTACTTGTGTATGAGGCACTATGCCTCATACACAAGTACTGGGATAAGGTAGAGATACATGAAGGTAATGCCTGACTTGGCTACCTGTAATCCTCATTACTCCTAGTCCCACTCTTCTTCATCCCAGTACTTACCAGTGAGGCAAGGAGCCTCATATGTAAGCACTGGGACAAGGAAGAGGAACATGGAGGTAATTCTGGGCCAATGAGCCGATTTTGGAGGTTGGGATAGGGGATGGGAAGGAGAAGGGATGTGTGGGGGTTGGGGTTGCGCAATAAATCATAATGGTCGTCCATGTCCATGCTAAGCAGGCATGATATGTGGTATTAGTGGCTGGAGAGGCATTTTGGTGCAGCCAGTCTAGTCATTCCTCAATTTGGGATGACTTTTTAACTGGGCATTTCTGATAAAGCAGTCCTGCTAAGTGTAATTACCTGGCTAGACTGGCATTTGGGTTCTGCCAGTCTAGCCATTTCTTACTGCGGCACTGGATATTTTTCTGGGCATCTGTGATAAAATATGTTATGATATGATAAGTCATATATAACACACCTGTACCCAAGTGTTTTTAGGCACGACAAGACAAGGGAAGGAAAACGGAGGGAGGACAAGACAAATGATCCTACTAAGCCTTGTGTCGTTCAGATCGTGCAAGTGCGAGAACGAGAAGTGCAAGGGGAAAGGTAGGAGGGGAGTGCAAGGGGGAGGGGAAAACTGGGCAGCAATGCTCCGAGTGCCGACAGGGCAGCGCGGCTCTGGGTAGTGCAAGGAGAACAAGGGACTGTAGGGTTCCTAACTGCGTGGTAGGCCTGGAGGCACTGCAGGGGTGACTGATCAAGAAACAGCCTGGACTCAGTGAGACAGAGGGTAGCCAAACAACCAGTTGGTACAGTGGACAGGTAGGTCAGCAGGGGATGGAGAGAGAGAAAGCAGAGGAGAAGAGGAACATTTTGAGCTGCTTCCGGAACTTCAGGTGGTCCGACTCAAGTTTGGGTGGGTCAGGGAGGCCATTTCAGAGGGAGGCACCTGCAGGGGAGAAGGATCTACCCCCCCCCCCCACTCTCTGCATAGAGAAGCATCTAACCCTTGGAAGATAGTGTTGGATGTAGTGCGGATCCCAGCCCCAGAAAGCCTTGTGGACAATGAAAAGGGTCTTGAACTTGATCCTTGCAACCACCGAGAGCCAGTGGAGAGATTTCATGGCTGGAAAGATACAGTCCCTGGGCTTGAGGCCAAGGATAAGTCTTGCAGTCCTGTTCTGGATTAGTTTCAGAGGGCAGAGATTAGAGGAAGGCAGATTGAGAACGTGGCTGTTGCAGTAGTCCAGCCTAGAGAGAACCAGAGCTCTGGAGACAGTGAGCTTCTGGGGGAAAGTGAGAAATGGAAGAGTCCCTTTGAGGAGGTGCAGCTGGTAGTGGGACTTCTTGGCGACGTCCGAGATGTGAGGAGAGAAAGAGAGTGGAGTTGAGGATGACACTAGGAATGAGAGAGAGAGGAGAGTAGGCTGAGGGGAGCCTGAAGGAAAGCTGAGTGTCATCCGCTAACGGTAGGTTAGAGAAGGTAGAGATCAGGTGGGTCAAAGGGGCCAAGTAGAGGTTGAAAAACCAGGGTGAGAGGATAGAGCCCTGGTGAACGCTACATGTAGAGACAGGTGGCGGAGTGAAAGGGACCAAGTTGGACCTGGAGGGGCGGTCCAAGAGGAAGGAGTTCAGCCACTCCAGGGCCTGAACCATTATGCCCAGGTTCTCACAGAGTCAATTGATCAGGATGGCGTGGTTGACCGTGTCGAAAGCAGAGGAAAGTTCCAGGATGATGAGGACAGAAGGAATGCTGGAATCAAGGTTAGAGATCAGTTCTTCACAGGTGTTCAAGAGAGCAGTTTCCGTGCCTCTGGCATCTCTTAAGCCAGACTGATGGTCATGGAGACAACCAGTAGATTCAGTGTGGAGCGTAAGCTCGCAGTTGGCCAGCTTTTCCAAGAGTTTGGGAGAGGGGAAAGTTCCAGTGGCAAAAGAATGATTACAGAAATCGGCCAATGCTGGATCAAGGGTGTCAATGTGGTCCTTGATGGTTCTGGAGGAGCAGGCGAGAACCCGTTACGACACTTCCATAGATGGGACTTGTCTAGAAACCTTGTGAGGTGTTAGAAAGAGGAGAAAGGAGGAGGAGAGGGAGAGATGGCCAAAGGGGCCCGAGAGAGGGAGAGGAAAAGGAGATAGTGGACAGGATGTCCTGAGTTTTAGCGAAGAGGCGAGAGGTCAAAGCTGTACAGAGGGCCTGTTAAGGGAACAGGAGAGGTAGAAACCGCAACAGGATTGGCCAGTTCCTTGCAGATTTTAAAGAGTTTGGATGTGTTGTTAGAGGCCGCAGAGACGCAGGCTTGAATGTGTGCTCTTTTCTTGAGTCTTATTGCTTCGACTGGCATTTTGGTGCAACCAGTATAGGGATGTCTTAATGTAGCCTGGCATGCTTTACTGTAATGTTATTATGTGTCTACACTGGCCTACATTGTGCAGCCAGTTGGACATGATTTCATTGTGGCATGGCATTTTTTATAGCAAAGCATTCATGTTCATGTGCACGGTTGGTGACTTGCATGTAGTGGATTGGTGTTACCCTACACAACAATAGCAAACACTGTGGCTTTTTAGCCAATTTTTCTCAGAAAGTGTGCAGTATATTGCATTAAAACACATATTTATATCTTTCTCCTAGGGCAGTGTGTGGCATACCCCTTCAGCAACACGTTTGTGCGTATTGCGCAAGCGTGGTAATCTAGGGCAGCCCAGAGTGTGGCGCTACTCGTGATTTGTTGCCGAGTTGGGAGGGGTCCCCTCAGCATGGCTTACAGGGGGGCCCCTAGATCTTGTGTTACTCCACTGCCCCAGAGAGTGGGTTCCACCTTGTTTGTTCAGGTAACACATGGCCTGGTACTGTCCGCGAGAACCAGAACTGTCATCCCCCGGGCGGTGTGCCTGGAAGGCCTTCAGGGCCTTGAACACTGCTAGCAATTCCAATAGGTTGATAAGATTGGACACTACTGATGGGGACCACACGCTGTGTGCTGTCTGTTGAAGGAGGGGAGTACCACCCCCCCGCAACAGAGATGCGTCTGCAGTGAGAGTGGTTTCTACTAATGCGCGGGTGATGAAGGATTTGCCCTCCACAAGGTTTTCCCTTGACCATCATTGCAGAGACTAAACAAGGGCTGTCGAGACAATCACTAGAACGTCCCACTGGCCTGACTCAAGAGCCACTCTTGCATGGGGCGCATGTGCAGATGAGCGTCGGGAACTAGGCAGACACGGGAAGCCATCATCCCCAGCAGCTGCATGGCCTTGCGAACCTGGTGTCTGCTATATAGTAAGGGATCTGGAACAGCATGTTTTGCACCCTCTCGTTGGAATTAGGGCACCCAGAAACTGTTTGACTTGGCTGGGTGCCAGACTGGATTTCTTCTCATTGGTAGAGAATCGTAGGTTGAAGATGAGATCTACTGTCTTTTGTGTATTCTCCAGGGATGTTCCGTACAAATCCCCTGTTATGAGCCAGTCGTCGAGGTAGGGATATAGGGGGGGACCGACTGCCTGCGCAGGTGGGCCACCGCTACTGCCAGTAGCTATGTAAAAACCCTTGGGGCCGAGGCAATGCCGAAGGGAAGAACCTGGAACTGATAGTGGGTGTCCTCTATCATGTACCTGAGGTACTTTCTGTGCGCTGGTAACTGTGAAATATAAAAGTATCCATCTTTCATATCCAATGAGGTCATGTAATCCCCCTGTCGCAGTAGCAGGATTACTTCCTGAAGGGATCTCATTCTGAACTTTTGAGGTTTGACATATTTGTTTGCAGGATGCAGGTCTAAAACAAGGTGCATGGTTGATATACCTTTCGGATACAAGGAAGTACACTGACTAAATACCGTTGTTTACCTAGAGAAGGGTGATGATTTCGATAGCGCCCTTTTCCAAAAGGACCTGAACTTCTTCCAACAAGAGGCGCAGGTGTTCTGATGACAGGTGTCTGCTTCTGGCTGGAAGGCAGCTGGGTGTCCGGAGGAACTCTATACAGTACCAGTGGGCGACTGTCTTCAGAACCCACTGATCAGACGTGATCCTCTCCCCTGCGTGGATAAATGATGTTAAGTGTCCCCCGACCCGGGAAGCGTGGGAGGGGACCCGTACCAATGAGTCACTTGGAGGTGGAGGCCGGGGAGCCTCTGGAAGCAGAGTTTCTACCTCTGCCCTTACCCCGATGGAAGCCCCTCTCTCTGCTGAGAGAGAAAGTTACCGGAGGAGCCCTGTCGGAAGACGAGTTGGAAGCCCCTCCCCCCCAGCACATACTGAACATGGGGAGAACGAGAGAAGGACTGCCCGCAAAAGGACCGGCGGGCATTGGGGCATCTGTGCTGGGCAAAGGGCTTAGCCGATATCTGGCTGAGTGGCTTTAGCAGTCTTGTGTTCCTTCTTTGCCACTTCCAGGACTTCGTCGACCGCCTTTCCGAAGAGGTTGGCCGCCTCCACCTGCCTGTTAATTAAAGAGGGCCGAGTCTCAGGCTTGAAACCGGAGTTCTTTAACCAGGCGTGTTGCTTGAGTAGTGTCCCTTGGGTAAGGGTGCGCCTCGCGGTTTCGTCAGAATCCAGTGTTCTTCAGTACATTTTGGGTAATCTGTCCGCCTTCTGCAACAACCGCCAGTAGGCTTGATTAGGTAGGCTCCGGGACCTCCTGGAGCCAGTCTTGGACTAGGCACCACTGGACATCACTATAGCTCGCAACAAGCGTTTTGTTGTTGGCAATACTGGTGTAATATGCGGCAGATGTGGTGACACACTTTGCAAGGGCGTAACGTTTTTTACAATCTTTGTCCGGAGGGGATTCTGCTGAAGATAGCGATACCTCTGCCCGCTTGCGAGTAGTGGTAACAACCAGGGAGTCCAGTGTAGCGTGGCTCCTGATATAGAGGGTGGCGAGGTGGCTGGGTAAAACATCTTTCCTACACAGGGGTTAACTGCAGGTAAAAGACAGAGAGCAGGGAAGGGGCCAGGCGCTTTTTTAAACAATGGCCCTCATTACGACCCTGGCGGAAAGTAACTGACATGACCGCCACAGCGTAAATAGCGTTTCCGCCATAGCACGATGGAGCAAAGTGCAGCTAATTCCGACCCATCGGGCACGAGCATAACGCCATGGCGGAAGTGCAAAGTCCGCGATGGCGGAAATGGCCCCAAAACGCCCCTTACCGCCGTCGTACGCCGCCCTAGGTGCAACTCCGCCACCCATCTTAGCGGTCACCGTAATGAGCGGGCAGCGCAAATTATGGTCACCGTAAATATACGGAAACAGAAGTAAAAACATGGGGCCGTAACGGGAAACAGCACGCCGTACACCTATAAAATCAGAATCCCAACACAACCATCAAAAATCCGACCCCGAGACACATCCCAACACGTTAGCCACCACAGTGAAAAAAATAAATATGGGAAAAGCTGCTAAAAAAAGCGTGCGATCGCAAGCGGCAGGTCCACTTCTCCCATGAGGAACTCACCGTGCTCACAGAGACCCTCCAGGAGAATGCTGCCGTCGTCTTCTCGACGCAAATGACCAGGACGGCACTTGCGAACAAGAAGGCCATATGGGCCCTGGTGGCACAGCGGGTAAGTGCGGTGGGGACCGCACCCCGCACCCCACAGCAATGCAGAAAGCGATGGGACGACTTGCGGATACGCGTCCGGAGCATACTTTCGGCCAACCGAAACATTGCCACAGCCACCGGGGGAGGATCGGAATCACCCATCAAGTTGACCCCCTGGGAAGAAATCTGTGCCTCCACCATTGGAATGGAGAGCATAGAGGGAGTCGGAGGGATGGAGAAAGGAGTGCAGACATCCGAAGAATCAGGTAGGTGGCCCAAATAAAACAATGCTAAATCCACAATGTCCAATCATGTGAAGTACCATGTGTCCCCATAGTGCAATAGAAACACATGTCCAGGAGAACGTCCACATACATTGCCATAATAGCGCCCTTCAAAAGTCAGATCAAATACATAAATAAGTAAAAATCCTAAAAACACCCTCTACATGTGCAGCATGCACACCCTAACTGCAGGCTGCAAAATAACTGCATCCTCAATCCACACAAAAATGAGACCACCTCCAAGGCCCTGACCCAAATCACCCTCAGGTACCACCCCAATGCATGTGATACATTGCCATTCCAATTTCCACAGATCCATAAATAACGCTCGCCCTCCTTTACTCCACCACGGGGTCCGAATCAAACGACGAGCTACAGGACACCCCTACCAGCACACCTGCAAAGAGGGCCAAGACCAACGGCCAAAGACCCTCCACCTCAGCTGCACGGAACAAGACACGGCAGCAGCACAAATCAAGTGGCAGCACACTGGAGGGGACTTCAACAGGCACCCCAGCAGCCAGCATGTCCACAACAGCAGCACCACAGGTCCCCCCAATGGATGCCACAGAAGGCACTGCTTCTGGTGGCAGCAGCACCATAGGTGACACTGCTTTCATGCCAGCATGCTCCGACACAGAAAACGGTGCTGTAGATGTAGGATCCATCAATGACCTGTCTCAATCCCCCTGTTTGTTTCATCCCGTACATCATGAGGAAACCACGCAGGGGCACCCACAAGATGACGACTGGCCAACCCCCACAAGGCCTGTGGCAAGGCAACATGAGGTGATCAGCCCCTCTGTGACACCACCGCAAATGGGCATGGCCCAGCAGAGGCAACAGTCCCTCGAGCAGATGATTGTGCAACAGCAGCAACTGGCCACGCTCCTCAAGGAGCATGCTGCTGAATGTGGGGGTTCTAAGGCAGCCATTGAAACATCTACTGAGACACTTAGGGCAGAAATGGAGCGAAGTACAGAGACACTAAGGGCACAAATGGAGAGAAGCACCGAGAGCCTGAGGTGGTGAACTTGCCGCTGTGTGCCGTGTGCTCACTGAGCTCTCACAAACCCTTAGGGACATGCATGGACGTGAGCAGGCAGAGACATCATCCGTTACAAGTTCCGTCCAGGGCAGCCCCCAACGTAGATCTGGGAGGAACCTGCGCTCCACAGGCAGGGGTGCCACTGATACCCGGAGAGGGGGCTTGCAATAGCGACTGCCCACTGACACTGAGCATCTTTGGACACTGGTGTTCGGGGGGGAGGTAGGAGGGTGGAGGGGGTGTGTTGTGCTTCTTTGGGTGGCGGGTCGATTGGGTGTGTAACATCATTTCACATTTGCTATACATTTCTTCATATTCATCCAATGAGATGTGTGGACATTGATCTTTGTGTACGAGGGCTTTCTTGGCGTACAGTCCACATTGTGCATGTTCCAGACACACACAGTGCCACAAGTCCCGTGTCCATGTAACAGCCACCAGGCGTGAGTGCTAGAAGCATGCATCTATGAGATTCTGACGAATTCCACGGGCCTCCTGTGCCTCGCGTACTCCTTGAGGTGCTGCCACATCCCCACCCTCATCATGACCATCTTCAGGTGCTTGCAGTTCTGCGTCAGGGGGCATGGCCACATTTCTACGTACGCACATGTTGTGTAGCATGACACATGCCATGACCATCTTTGCCACCTTCTCATGGCGGTACAGGAGTGCCCCACCAGACCTGCTGAATCAGCGGAAACGAGCCTTCAGTAGGCCGAATGCCTGTTCTATGACTACACGGGTACGTGAGTGGGCATGGTTGTAGTCCTCCTCAGGCTGGGTCTGTGGGTTCCGGATTGGTGTAAGGAGCCATCTCCTCAGTGGATACCCAGCATCACCTGTATGTGGACAAAGAAGGATGTTTGTGGAATAACATTGCTACGTACGCATCCCCCCCCTTCCTGCCACGTCATTGACGCATCACCTACCCCACATTCACATGCATCAAATGAGACTCACCGAGTAGCCAGGATCGGTGCCCTGCGTGTCGCTCCATGTAGCGTGGTATTGTAGAGTTCCTCAAGACCATAGAATCATGGGTTGATCCTGGAAATCGGGCACAACAATGTGTAAAGATCCTGTTTGAGTCACACACCATTTGTACATTGATAGAATGATATTGTTTCCTGTTGCGGTACTGGGCCTCCATGGCATGTGGGACAACCAATTCCACATGGGTGCAGTCGATGGCACCAATGCAACCCGGTATGCCGCCAAGTGCATGGAATCCCACTTTTGTGTTTGTAAGCTCCTGCTCTGAGCGTGGTAAAGAGATGTAGTCGTCTGTGTGCTTCAGGAGGGCATCAAGCACTTGGAATAGTGTCCGTGACAATAGTGGCTGTGAAATGCCATGCAACTGTCCGACTGTGCTGGTAGGTGCCTGTGGCCAGGAAGTGGAGTACAGACACCACCTTCAGTAGGGGTGGGATGGCGGTTGGGCTATCTATCATGCTGACAAGGTCAGCGTGTGTCATGTTGACAATGGCGGTTATGGTTTCCCGGTCCAAACGGTAGAGGGTGTGGATCTGCTCAGCAGTGAGGTTGAACGGATTAGCTCGGAGGCGTGGGATTGCGGGCTGCCTGCGTGGTGGTAGTGGCTGTGCTGGTGGGCCTTGCTGCCCGTGCCTTGCCCTCCTCCTCCTCCTCCTCCTTCGTCTCCCCTGTGCGGCCGGTTGTTGTAGTAGGTGGTGTTCGTCTTCTTCTTGAAGTTGGAGTACTTGCAGTGCTATCAGGTCCCCCAGGCCCAACATCGCTAGTGCTGTCGGTAGCATTTTGGAGTGGGTGTGGTTGTGGGAGGGGTTTGGGTGTGCAATTTATGTGTTTTCAGGCTGTATAGCCTCCACCTGTGGTGATTCATTCCACCTGTGCCAGCTGCAGTAACTATTGGGCGAGCACGTCCCGCACACAACGCTGCAATTTGACGCATGGCATCTTGCAATTACAATCATGTATTTAATCCCGATGGCAGTGAAATATTGGTTTATATGTTAATTTTGCTATTGTTCCATTTTTTAACATACTATATTTGCAGTCGCGAACAAACTAGTGAAGGGTCAGTGGAATGTAGTACTCGATGAACGGTGGACCCTCATGCAGCACTGTACCGACGTTCACCGACGGGCGGGGAGTCCCATTAGTGATTGGAGCCAGTTACCATTTTCACACACAGCCGCACTACATAGATGTATTTGTGAATTCAAGCGTTCACAGATGCCTTTTCAACGTGATGTTGTAAATGAGGAATTCGAAGGACAGCGCTTTTGGTTTTCAACTAGCGGCGAGGAGACGCCCACAGGTCTGACAGGGAATATAACGTTCTATTGTTGAATGTCCTTGGGACAGGGCCCATGACGAGAATGCAATGGTTGATATGAATTGAATGGGATGCGCAATAGCGTAGTGGACGATAAGGCAGGACGTTCCCAATCACATGTTATTTCACTACACTAGAAATCCAGCCAGGAGCACAGTGGATTTTGCAGACTGCATTACGCACAGACTCAATGGAAATTTCAAATGTTATGTGAGTAAATATTCAGGCGTTTTTATACCGGGATGAGGGAATGATGAATGGATGCATGGACAGATGATTTAATTGAGGGTTTGCCATGTACATGGCTTTTTGGAATCTATCCCCTTCGCTATGTGATGCAATGCTGCCATAGTGGGACCATCGTCTATCTGCCCTTGTTGAACCCTCCCTGTCTCGACGCGCCTTCAAACACTTGTGTCTATGCACGTTACCAATCCCATCAAATGGATTCTGTTTTAACAGACGCATGCACACAAACACTCGTTTGTGATAGTGTATTCACCTCGATTTATATCGTTATTATTCCCAAGTTATTTTTGGTTGAAATTAATCCTTTTGAGTGGGCTAGCATGCATATGGTTGTAGATTTAGTGTGTTGAATGAAGTGAGTAATACTTATGAAGTTCGGATGCCCATACTATTTTTATTTTTATTCATTTGGGTGACAGGTATCTCCTCCCCTTTTGCCGCTGCCATCTGTACGCCACTCCTGCAGATGGCTTCTACAGTCGACACCTGCAGCTTCGAGTTAATCAGTGGAGCACCATTACGATCTTATGGGACGATCGCCAATGGGCCACATGCCCTTACGCAGTACTAGTGGCTAGGAGCAACATCTCAAACTTTCAGCTGGACTAGTGCCTACTTCATGGGACGGCCCTGCGGTTCTAGGCGCTTCCATGTTGCCTTTTTGAACGTAAATGTAGCCCCATTGTACCATGAAGGAACAGGGCGTCACACAAGAAGTAGCTGGTCATTTATTGCGGATGCAGCCCACAGTAATGATAATTATTTGGGAGTTTATGAGCAAATAGCTGTATGGGCTTGGTGATTTTGATGTGCATTAAATTTATATTCAGTTATTTACCGTGTAGCGTTATTCTTTGCTAGTAATGTAGCATATTCCCATTGGTGCCGCAATGTATTGTGAGATGATATGCATTGGGTTCCGGCTTCTGAGTAGAGTTGTGTGGTACTGTACTGGCCGCGTTTGCCTACGAAGCCCAGTTAGGTCAGGGATAGGGGCTGGCATTATGACTGTTTTCATGATGTCATGCTCAGGGGCGGGGGATTAGCTTTTGTGCAAAAGATGCCGGTCAGCCAGGTGAATTGGTGGCATGATGGGATTATCAGAATATGGCTGGTCACAGGTGCCTGTGTTTGCGTGCGTTTCTTGGAGGGAGACTGAGGTCAGGTCCATTGGAATTGCTGCTGTATTCGTGCCATCTGTGCCCTACAGCTCCCATTGGCCCCTCTTGAGATGAGCCTGGCTGCTCAGTCACGCTGCCAACTTGTGTGGTACATGCTTATGCTGATGGTTGGTTTGTCTACTGGCAAGAGTACAGGGCTGGTGCAGTCTCCCTCAGGATACTGCTTTGGATGTTGTTTTTAACTGGTGGCAAGCGATGGGGACTATTGTTGTTTTGTCTCATGGAATATTTCAGTTCATTTTGGTGTACTTGTACCTTCACATGCCTGTGCTGCATCAGTACGGCAATGGTGACATGCCAAATATGGATGGCCACTCACAAGCCACTTGGAGCCCCTGCATGCATTTGATCGTTGGCATGCATGGGTGACTTGTACATTTCACTGGTTGCATAGTGTGACTACATTGCGCCTACGGGGAGTTGTGCAATGTGGGCAGGGAGTGGAGTACAGGCACTCAGTAGGGCCATTTACGGTTGGTTCGCGATGCCGTAATTCTCGCCATGGCAGAATGGTACTTTCCGCCATGCTTGATGGCGTTGAGTACATGTCCGCTAGGGTCAGAATTCGCGTACCGTTGCGCCATGGCAGAAATTACAGTTTCGCAAGGCGCGCGTGCGCGTACTTGGTGCAGTTAGCGTTGGCGTTCACTACGGTGTCGCTAATGGCATCGTACTTTACGGTGACGGGTCATAATCGCAACGAGCGGTATTCAATGGCGGTATTACATTTCCGCCATCGTTTTTCGAATTCCGCCAGGGTCGTAATGAGGGCCAATAAAACAGAGGGGTGGCTTGACTGACAGGTGCTTTCTCCTTCAGAATATCCTCCATGAAGTCAGGGGCAGCTTTGTGTGTAACAAACTTAAAATAGTCAGCCACCTTCTTTAGACACATTTGGTCGTCAATGGGTGACGAGCCTATAGGTAGAGGAGTAGTAGACACCTCTAGAAAGATGACGCCTGGGACAGTGTCATGTAGTGGGGTGCATGTCACACATTCTGGTTCAGGTGATTTTGTTTGCTTCATAATTTTGGGGGAATCAATATTTGATTTTCATTTTCTATTGCCTTTTTGCCATGTAAAGCCTACTAACTAAAGACTAAAACAATGTTCCATTTGGAAAGTAGTCTTGATATGGCAAAAAGGCAATTGAAAATGAAAATCAAATATTGATTCCCCCAAAATTATGAAGCTAACAAAACCATCCAAACCAGAATGTGTGACTACCTACCCTTGAATGTGAGTCCAACTACCCTTCAGGTCCAATACGTGGATACCTTTCCATGTTGTGGGGTGTGTCACATGACCTGGTCGTCCACTGCGTTCCAGTCTGGGTCCTGGTAGGTGTTGTCTTGGTCAACCTGGTGAACGCCTATAAACGTCCTGGCCTGGATCATTGGGGTCATCCCCAAAGACTTCGACTGGGGGTTCCTGGTAGGGTTCCCCTAAAGAGAGAAGCTGAGCACCAGTGGAGAAGAGCCTTTAGGACTTAGAGAGGATGGGGCATGTGTCTACATCCCTATGTCTCTTCACAATGCTCTTATGGTGGCCTGAAAAGTTGATAAAGGTGGCCATACAGGCCTCACATTTCTGCCTAGTCCATTCTGAGGTTGCTGAAGGGTCAGGAGGAGGAGAAGGCTGCATGGGAGATGGTGAAACCTGATGTAGAGTCCTAGAAAGAGGCTGGGAGGCCTAAAAATACCCTGCCAGGGAACAGGAAGATTCCCTGGGGTCTAGGGCAGTCAAAACTGTGTCCGAAAGCTTCTCACAAAGTTTCGGGAGCGTTAGTGCTGGCCAAAGTTGTTTTGGTGCATCTGTGGGCGCTGCCGTGGTCGACAGTACTACCCAAGTTTTCGGCGCCCCTGCGCCTTTCGATGGTAACGCATCGGGAGTGGAATGTTTAGAGGGACCCGCTGCTCCAGAAGGGGTTTTATGCCCATGCCTTGGAAGTGGCTGCGTGGAGGGCACAGAACCGAGGGGTTCGGAAGGCCCCGTTGAATCTTTCCATCGGCCTGCAGACATTGAGGCTGCCTTCAACAATCCCGCCGAAGGAGACTTGTGGGTGTTTTAGAAGCACGTGGGTTGCGGGTGTCCTTGTCACCGGGGTGTGACTTCCCCATGGCACTGCCGGCGGCATGCTTGTCGGGGCCAGGGACGGACACATGAGAGCACAAGGGCTCCACAGAAAGGTTAACAGCCTCCAAATCGGAGCCATGGCTGCCGACTGATTCCTTGTCCGAAAAGCCGGCGGGGGATAGTTTTTCAGCCTGCATAGCGTAGGCCACCCACCACTTAGTTTGCCTGTCTTTCAGAGTCTTACGCCGAAAGAGTTTACAGGACTTGCACGAGCGCTCATCATTGTCACGAGGAAGACACCTACTGCACTGGTGATGGTGTCCTTCCAGGGAAATTTACCATTACACGATGGACATTTAAAGGGAGTCCTCTCCATAGCAGAGGGTGGCAGCAGCCAGAACAAGAAAAAAGGAGGAAGGATAAAAGAAAGGTATTCTCAGAGAGAAGATGATATAGTGCCTCACTCTCCCTACTGTGAAGCCGGGACGGAGGGCTGAGGCCAGGCGGTCACCAGTCGCCGATAAGTCGTGTGATGGAACTGCCGGTGGGAAGGAGCAAACGATACAGCCGTTGAGATGATAGTCGAGGGTGATCGAACCACGACAAGCAGTGGGATTATCGACAATAAGCAATATGAAACTCCTACGAGCTCTGCATAATCAACCAACTAGGTTGGCGGAAAAAATTGATCTGGTGGGACCTCAACATTTGAAGGATTTTGGGTAGACTACATGTCACGTTGGGGATAGTGTTACAGTCATGCCCATGTCGACATCCATTTCGATCTTCGAAAAAAAGATGCAATGGGCCGTGATTACCACTAGATGTCGGACTACATGCACAGCATGTGATTCTAAGCAGATCCACAAGCACCAGAAAAAAAAAATATATATATATTATATATATGATCATTAATTTGAGCCAAGTCAAACATTCCGTAACGCCACCTACTAGCCATCGCTGGAAGCTCACCTTCCAGCGATGGCTAGTAGGTGGCATTGTGGAATCTGTGACTTGGCTCAAATGTACTATCCTACTTTCACATTTCAGGTGAAAGGTTTTTTTCTTCAAACCTTTTTAAACCCACCAAAACTTTCTTGGTATGTGTATGTATGTATATATATGTATATATATATATATATATATATATATATATATATATATATATATATATATATATATATGAGAAACCTATTATGGGGGTGCGCGTGACTTCTGACGGTCAACTAAAATGTTAGATCACAGAGAAAAATGTCCTCTACTAGCCACGCTGAAGAGGACATTTTTCTCTGTGACACACACACACACACACATTTTTGCTGCGCTGCGGCTGCAAGGCGCAGCCCTCTTAACGGTAAGCACCACGTACTCTGGTTGCTGATCCACTCCACTGTCCACAGCCCTTAACATTCTGTTATTGCTTGCTTACGCGTGGCGCTTACCAGCACCTGAGCCCTATTCAACTGTTGAAACTACATTGCTCAGTCAGACAAAAGTATTCGATTCAATTGCATATCACTCTGTATGAACTGCCCGTTATACCCTTTTGTCTGCCACGGTACAGTCGGAGCAAATCTTGACCTCGTACAGTGCTACCTCAGCCCCTGTTGTATCCACAGCCCTATCTGCAATTATCTCACCATTGGGGCCTATCTAACGACTTACTGTCAAGCGCCTTGGTGTAAGGCGCTCTATAAATAAATAAATCATTTAGATAACATGTTCGTAACTATTCCCCTTGTAACAAATCTGCGTCAGATTGACGTCTTATTCTGTACTTCGTCACCATTGTATCCCTATACTTGCCTTCCCCATTCGCAATCATAACCTGTACCTGATCCTGCATTACTCCTGTAACTGCCTCATAATTGTCTATGCAGTCGCCACCTCACGGCTGCCTCTGCTCATAGTAAGCCTATTTTGTTTGCATACCCAATGTAATTGTGATGGCCTTCATTTTTGTTGTTAAACACTACGCGGCTACCACTGCTATAAATGTCCAACTAGTAAAATATATCGTTAGCAAGTAACTGCCACGGTACCTAGAAGACGCCCCCATTGTACCCAATGCTAGCTTCATGCGTGCCCTGCACCACTTCTAAAACTGCCCTTGTGATCGCACTGGGGCGGTATTAACATTACTCTTGCAATAGCAATTCAGCACCAAACCCTGCCGGTGTCTTGGGGATACCTGCCCAGCATCCATTATCAAGGAAGCGGCAAAGGACCTTGCTCCGTTTATCAGTACCTTCATCAACTCTTCCTTCAAATCCTGCTCTGTTCCCACTAACCTCAATAATGCCTGGGTACTACCCCTTCTAAAAAAAACTAACTTAGACACTAGTGTCCCGACCAACTACAGGCCAATTACGACAGGCCCGTTCCTTCTAAAAATTCTTGACCAAGCCGCCTATCTACAGATTCAATCATATCTGGAGCTCAATAACTTACTAGGCACCCGACAATCCGGCTTGATCTCAAGAACCAACTGGTCGACCGGAAAGACAAAGGAGACATTTCAATACTCTTGCTCCTATAGCTCAGCCGCATTTGACTTGGTTGACCATAAAGTCCTATACAACCACCCTAAATGTGCAGCCAATTTCTCCATAGAGGCCTCCACATGGATAAACTCCTTCTTAGACAATAGAACTATAAGAGCCTTCTCACCTTCCTCATCAGCAGACCCAGTACCTATCACTTGTGGAGTACCGCAGGGGTCATGCGTCTCCCCCACTTTGTACAATATATTTACAAAGCCCCTCTTCGATATATTGGACAACCTGGGTGTCTCATATACTAATTATGCTGACACCCAGATCCTTATTCCAATTCAAGGAGTCAACAAGGATGTAGGGCTTATCAACAAAATCTACCAAATTATACAGACTTGGATGGCCACACACAGCCTATCTATTAATGATGAAAAGACTGAACTCCTAGTCGTTGGGTCCACTAACAAACTAAACAAACTCCCTACCCAATACAACTCCATCACCATTGATGGTGGAGGGGCGTGGCAAGCGCGCATGGAGTGAGGACGTGCTTTCCTCGCGCTCCTGACCGAGATCCTACAACGGACCGAATCGTTCGGCCTACTTAAGCTGAACAAGCACACTTGAAGTAGCTATGGGAAGAAGAACCGTTTCCCTACCCCCGACGAAGTTGCTGCATGAAAACCGGACCGAGATAACGGTTATTCGAGGTGAACAGAGAGGAGGCCCCCCGCCCAACAAAATGGCGGCGCCCGCGGTTCCTATCTGAGGCGTGCTGTTGGAGAGCGGATAGCCTCCAGAAGTGAGAGAGGGGCCCGCCGCATCCAACGCGGCGATCCGTCGACACCCTGTGGGGGACTAACCCCCGCTGCTAGCTGCGGCCCGGGTCTCTGCCTCCGAGACTGTGAGTTGAGGGGAGGAGACGAAGGAGAGTACCCTCCGTGCGAGACCGCTGGGTGCGCCGTCTCCCGGGACCCCGCGCACGCGGCATGGAAGAGGGGCCCTGAGCGGTGCCGGCTGGCGGGAGACCGCGAGAGACACGGAGAAGGGAGAAGGCGACAGGCGGTTCCCTCCCGAACATCCACGAGCTGACGGCTCCCCATCTGCGGCGACCGCCCTCGCAATCGACCCCACATATACGTCCCTCCACAACGTGAAAAGGCTGCGGAGCACACCCAAAGACAGGCGATGTCGCCCCCCGAAAAGCAAACTAAAAACCGCGACAATGGACTCCTTCACCACGGTCAGGGCGAAACAACAGGGAACAGAAGCAGCAGACGAACCGACGACCAAGGAGGACAATCCAACAAATATGCAAGTGCTACAAGCTATAGCAGAGCTACGAACGTCCATCAAAACCAGGATCGATGAAATCAAGTCGGACATGCAGCTGATGAGACAGGATGCCCGTAACCTTACTGAAAGGGTGACTACAGCGGAGGCAATGCTGCAAGACAATGTTAACGACACCACATAACTTAAATCTAAGGTCCAAGACCTTGAATTGCAAGTTGCGCGGCTAGAGGCGCGATCAGAAGATGCAGGAGGATGCGCCCGCCGCGGCAACATTCGAATCCTGGGGGTGCCGGAAGACACGGAGGGCACAGACCCGACTGAATTCGTAGAAACGATGCTATTGCAAGAAATTGGGGCCGGCAAACTGACCTAGGGCTTCTCGATAGAACGGGCCCACAGGTCACTTCAGAAAAGCCCCCCCCCCCCCCGGGCTCCCGACCACGCCCAATAATTGCAAAAGTCTTGAACTTTCGCGACAGAGAGACTATATTGAGATTCTCAAGAGAAGGAGGGGAAATAGAGAAACATGGAGCCAAAATAGTCATTTATCCAGACTATACCCCCACGGTGCAGCGAGCACGGAACTCATTTGTGCCGGTGAAAGCTAGGTTACGCAAGCTAAACCTCAAGTACATGCTAATGTACCCGTCCCGCCTTAAGGTACTATACAAGGGGAAAGCTATCTTTCTCGAGACCCCGGCAGCGGCAAATATGTGGCTTGAGGACAACAACCTTGCGGATGAAAAGGAAAGCACTGCGCATGAAGTCACAGGCCATTGAATGCACCAAGTAACAGGAAGAATAAAGGTTTGCACAACTGCCGAATGAATACCGGACCGCTTGAGATTTACAACTCTATGAACGCTACGACGGGCAGGAGTGCACAGACTCATGCGTATAACAATGAAGCCTACGCACACCCCTGAAACACGTGGAGGCCGACTGCCGACACACCACCCGTGCCAGGAGGTCCGGAAAGGCCTGGAAGGATCGGGTGCCCCTGAGCGCTGCAAGTTTGAGGCAACTGCTGGGGCAGTTCTGAGTTGAAAGGTTTGTTGCCCTCATTCACTAGAATGACGATCGTTAATGTTAATAAGTCTCCAAGTGACACTGATAGGGGAGAGGGAAGGGAAGGAGGAAAGGAGGTGGCGCGCGCCCCAACCGCAACACACACCGACCCCTGGATAGCAGGCCCAAGCCCAGGGGCGGCAGAGGCGGGGAAAGGGGGGGACAACGGATCCGTTACTGAACCCCTATGGCTGCGACCACCATAAAAATAATGACATAGAACGTAAGGGGTCTGATGACTTATTTCCGAAGAAACAGGATTAAAACCTACCTGCACAGAAAAGGGGTAATGATAGCATTACTACAGGAGACCCACTGCACGGCGGACTGGGTGACCAAGCTACAAACACATTGGGGAGGACAGGGATTTGGCACCACTTACTCTAAATACGCAAGAGGGGTCTACACCTGGATCCACCCACAGCTCCCATTCCGGGTGGACAAAACAGAGATAGACCCGGAAAGGTAGGTTCGTTGTAATTTGGGGATTCATTGAACAAGAAGCAGTATGCATCATGAACTCCTATCTCCCTAATAACAACATACCGTCCTACCTGAGCACACTGTACCCCAGAGCTGCACAGTACAGGAACGATCTCTTTATTTTTGGAGTGTGGGGGATTTTAACTGTGTGCACGACCCAAGGCTGGACAGGTCCACACCACAGCTGGGAGGCCCATCGACCACTACGGCAGCACTGTCCGCCATGTTGGGGAGGCTGGACATGACGGATGTGTGGCGGGAAAAGCATCCTGGAGCACGCAAATACTCATTCTACTCATCTCCACATAAGCTACACACAAGACTAGATTATATACTCATAGACAGGGAACACTTACCCCGGGTGGAGGAAGCACAATACCTGGGGAGGACTATCTCTGATCACTCCCCGCTCCTGATGACATGGAATCACAAAGGACCCAGAACCCCCATTCCCATGTGGAAAATGCCCACAGATGCCCTGAAGGACCCAGCCTTCCGAGAGGAATTACGCGATTCTATTGACGACTACCAAAAGGTTAACACCGGTAGTGTAGATTACAATAGCACAGTGTGGGGGGGCTCTAAAGGTGGTAACCAGGGGAGAAATTATTGCAAAGGCGGGAGGTATCAAGAAGCTGCTCAGGAAAGAACTAGACGTAGTGGAACGGCAAATTGAGCGACTCGAAGCGAACCCCGTAGATACCCAACAGGGAGAACAGGAGCTTGTAAAACTTAGAGAGGAACATAACTGCGTGGAACAGGCTGGAAAAGTTCGACTATACTGCCAGAACAAACAGAGCACATGTTGAGGCGTACAAACCGGGCAGATTACTCGCCTGGCTCTGCCGAAAAGAACACCCCAACACCCCACCACCTCACTACAAGATGAGGATGGAAACGCACACTACACACAGCAGTGCATAAATGATACTTTCACTCGCTTTTACACCCACCTGTACTCACATGAGGAGCTGGTCCCCCATGAACAGTTGATAGAAACATTGGAGGAGATAGGGCTCCCTGGGCTGTCCCCTGAGCAAGCCGACTCCCTTGAAACAGAAATCACGCCTGAAGACATTACCGATGCAATTAGGTCCCTGGCCACAGGCAAGGCAGCTGTTACAGACGGTTGCCCACAGAGTTTTTTAAAACGTATGAGTCCTCCCAGACCCCCCTATTACACGCAATATACCAGGAGGCATACGAAGAAGGAATACTATCCGAAAGCATGAGGGAGACGCTTGTGATTCCGATCCTCAAGCCCAACAAGCCGGCAGACCAATGTGACTCATATCGCCCGATTGCAATGTTAAATTATGATGTTAAAATCCTGACCACGATTTTGGCAAAGCGGCTGTCTAGAATAATAGGAGATATAGTTCACCCAGACCAGTGCGGCTTCGCGCCGGGCCGCAATACGTCCATGAACCTACGCAGGCTACAACATATCATAACGCAAACCGATAAAGACAAGGACTTATACGCACTGCTGTCTCTGGATGCAGTCAAAGCGTTTGACTCCATATACTGGGAGTGGCTTGTAGCAGTACTCAGGGAGTTTGGCTTTGGCCCCGGGTTTATCAGGTGGATTAACATCTTGTATGCTAAACCTAAGGCAAGGGTGAAATCTGGGAAGTATGTGTTGAAGGCCTGGGATATATGCAGGGGGACTAAACAGGGCTGTCCACTATCCCCAATGCTTTATATACTGGGACTAGAACCCATAGCTGTCTACTTTAGAAAGCAGTTCTTCGATGCAGGCATAAGACTGGGAGACGTGGATCACATCATCTCGCTCTACGCGGTTGACGTTCTCATATAAGTCAGGGCCCCACACCTCAACGTACCAACCATGGTAGAAGTATTGGACAATTATTCCAAGGTCTCTGGGATAAGCTTTAACAGGTTGAAGTCTTGTATGTTCTCCCTGGTGGCCCTGAAAGAAGAGAATTTAGAGGCACTCCCTGAGGTGGGGATTCAGTGGCAGAATAAGTAATTCCGCTACCTTTGAGTGCACATAATGCATACCCCCGAGTTAATGCACGAACGCAACACAAAGGCAGCACTCCCAGCTCTACGCAAATCAATGACGTTCTGGGCGAAACTCCCCCTTTCGATGATGGGCAGGGCTTCGATAATCAAAATGATAGTTCTCCCACGATTCCTTTATGGGTTTCAAAATGTACACTACCATATACACAAACCCTTCTTCCGACTGCTCGAGACCATACTGCGAGAGTTCTTATGGGGGAAAGGCAGGCATAGGATAGCGTTGCAGTTGCTAACCCTACCATATAGCCAAGGTGGTATTCAACTTCCAAATCTAGAAAGATATTACCTAGCAGCACAGCTTAGTTTCGTGACCAAATGGCTAGATGATGAACCCACATCTGAAACACCATTGCTACAGGCCATGCTGTCCCAATTTCATCTGAAAGAACTGGTCTGGGCGCCGTCCAAACGGCTGGGAACTTTACCCTTTTTGGCTGATCAAGGGAGGAAAATTTGGCACAGGGCAAAAATGCTCACTAACTCACGGAACCCCTATGCCCCGGAAGTTCTGCTGATCACAGACTTATGCACAACGCTTTCTGACTTGAAACACATCAGGCTCTGGGAGAGGGAAGGGGTCTACACCTGGGGAAATCTGTATGATGAGGGCACTTTCAGGGAATTCATCTCACTACAGGAGACGGAAGGCATACATACCGGCCAATTTCTATGGTATCAAAGAACCCGCACTGTGGCCCAACGCAAATGGGACTCGTGGCCGGAAGAACCAGCTACAGACCCACTCCTCACTCTGATGTACAACTTAGCAGAGGGCGGTAGACCCATTTCGCAAATATATGGCCACCTGATCGACATGCCAAATCCTCGGAGCATGGAAATGAAAAGCAAATGGGAGGTGGACATAGGCCGGGAAATGTCTGAAGGGGAGTGGAACAGAGCTCTTACATTCCCCAAAACGGTGTCCAGAAACCATAGATTCAGGCAGATTCAGTTGAACATTCTGCATAGAACTTACCTGACCCTGTGCCGCATAGCCACCTTCAATTCCCAGGCACAACCGACCTGCAACTGGTTCAGGGGGGAAAAAGCGGATCTGATCCACATGTTATGAGAATGCCCCAGAACGAGGGCTCTGTGGGAGAAGGTCCAACAAACCTGCGAAAAAATAGGCCTGAGCAAATATAACTGGACACCCAATGAGTGCCTCCTGGGAACCTACCCCAGACCAACCAAACTCAAGCACGCGACAAGGCTCATGGACATATCGTGCATACTGGCCAAAAGAAGTATCGCAATGGCCTGGAAAAAACCCATGGGGCCCTCAGTTGAAACCATGGCACAAAGAGACTGAACGGTGGGTGCTAGCCGAGACCGTGGCTTGGGAGGACTGTGTGGCCAGATCCACGGATGATTCCAGTATGTCACTCGAGGCATGGAAGGAACTCACCAGACACATGTTCCACCCCTCGGATGATAAACCCCCCTGAATTGGAACTCAATCTAGGCCCATGTGGGACCTATGATAAAGCCAGCTGCAGCAGAAGTGCTGCAGAGGATAGAGACCTTTCGGAAGCCCTCCCCCTTTTGAAGTTGCCAGATGGTTCCCCTTCGCTCCCACCCTCCCCCGTAGCAATTGACGATATATGAAACGGACAGAATATGGAGACAGTTATGGTTGTTTTGTTTTATATTTGTATTTTCTTGACGTTAAGTTAAACATAACACTATTGCTATTTGAGAATGGCTCTATCGCACATAACTTGTTTGATATTATTGAAAATGCCAATAAACAAATTTGAAAATAAAATCACCATTGATGGTATTAAGATCGAAGTCGCCAAATAAGTAAAAACCGTAGGTTTCTATTTGGACTCAGCACTCAATCTCAATAGGCAAGTGAATGCCACTGCCTCCGCAGCCAGCTACACGTGCAAACTGATCTAAGCATGCAAGCCCTTCTTGACCACAGACAGCTGCATTACTATTGCACGGGCGCTAATTCTCTCTAAATTGGACTAATGCAATGCACTTTACTTGGGCACCAGTAGTCGCAATATCAACAAACTCCAAACCCTCCAAAACAAAGCGCTTAGAACTGCCCTAGGCATACCTAAAGGACAACATATCTCTGGCGTACGACGTTCCATCAATTGGCTAGCCATCAAAGACAGAATCAAGTACAAAACACTAAACCTGACTTACAATTGCCTCAATAATTAGGCATCTATATATCTGACTGAGAGAGTCACCAAACATACATCAGAACGTCCCATTAGAAAAGCATACTCTAATAGCATCATAATCCCTAACTTTAAACTATTAAACTAAAAAATACAGGTGGATCCATTCTCCCAGTCTTGGCTGCTCATCTCTGGAACTCTATACCGGATACACTAAGAGCATTACCATCCCTCCCTGCCTTCAAGACCAATGTCAAACATTGGCTGCACGCCAATGACCACTAATGCCCCACCCTGGAACTGTATTTGTATTTATTTTGTTTATATAGCGCCTTACACCAAAGCGCTGAACATTTTAACAACTTGATACATAAACCAATTTAACAGTAGAAGCACATTACAATAATTAATCAGTCCAACAAAACAGTAAGAAGAGCAATTAAACTGGAGGGAAGAGGGAGAGCAGAGCAGTAGAACTGAGAGGGAGGGGTGAGGAGGACAAGGACGAGGGAAGGGGAAAAGGGGTGAAAGTGGGGTGGAGGGAGAGGGGAAGGAGATGATCAAGGGGAAAGAAGAAGAAAGGAGGGGGAGCAAGGAGGGGGAAGGGGTTTCATGGCGGGGAATGGAGAAGGAGAGATTTAAGGGATGTGCAGAATGAGGAAAAGGAAGGAATAGAGCAGACAGAGAGAGGTAAGGAGTTCCAGTGCAGGGGGGCAAGGAGCTGGAAGGAGCTGGAGGGGGCACAAGATGATAGAGGAACGGTGAGAAGGAAGTGGTCTGCAGAACGAAGGAAGCGGGAGGGAGTGTAGAGAGGGAGGAGAGATAAGGGGGAGCAAGACCATGGAGAGATTTAAAGACTAAGCAGAGGAAATGAAATTTAAGTTGGGAGTGAAAGGGGAGCCAGCCAAGGGAGGAAAGGGAAGCAGAGATGGAGTCACGGGAGGTAAGGAGACAGAGGGTACGGACGGCAGAATGGTAGATAGATTTGAGGGGGCGAGATGGGAATTAGGTAGTTCAAAGAGTAAGGAGGAGCAGTAGAAGAGGCGAGAGAAGATAAGGGAGGAGATTAGAAGTTTAGTAGCATGGAAGCTGAGAGAGGGGCGGACTTTGCGAATGTTAAAGAGGTGGTAGCGACAGGCACGAGAGGTGAGAGATATGGTGGGAAAAAGAGAGAGAGGAGTAAAAGTGAATTCCTACGTTGCGAGCGTGGGCAGAGTTAGGGAGATTAGAAGGAGGAAAGTGAATGAAAGGTGGAGGAGAGGAGAGCTGGAGGGGAAGAATAAGACTTAAGTCTTGTCAGTGTTGAGAGAGAGAAAGCAGGAAGACATCCAGTTTTTTATGGCGGTAAGACAGGAAGAGAGTTTAAGGTGGAGGTCAGGAGAGATGTATATCTGTGTACTTGCCCTGCTCACTGAAATATCCCTGTAAATTGCTCTCTGTATATTGCCTATGTACTTGTAACCTGTAAATTGCTCTCGGTATATTGCCTTACTATATACTGTATATTGCCTATGTACTTGTAACCTAAATTTATGTACCTGCAAAATAAACCTTTGTAAGCGCCCAGATGCCTGATGGCCCAGCGCGCTCTATAAATAAACAATACAACTATGTGGACAGATTAAAAAAGCATGCAATGACGCGTTTCGCAGTTCTTCAACCACTTGTTCACATACATATATACGGGATACATCACCGTAATCGTATTTCTGGTGCTTGTAGCTGCTTAGATTCACATGCTTTGCATAGTCTGACATCTAGTGGAAGCTGTAAAGTATTACAAGATTTGTTTTTGAAACTCGAAAACTGACGTTGACAGGGTGTGTTTAGTAATACTATCCCTAGTGTGACATGTACTGTACATACGGTCCTTCACATGTCGCGGTCCCTCATGTGAATCAAAGCAGATACAAGCACCAGAAATACAATTATGGTGAGTAATGTATCCCTTCGGGAGCTTGTGGATCTGCTTAGATCACATGCTCTGCATAGATTAGCAAGCAGTATCAGGAGAAGGAGGTTAGAAAGTACAGCTGCAAAGAGATGTTTTAGGACCGCTTGTTCCACCTGTGAATCTACTTTAGAGAGTGTGTCAATGCAAAACTGCTGTGTGAACGTATGGACGGAGCTCCATGTAGCAGCTTTGCAGATGGCGTCCAGAGGGATGTTTGCAGTGAAAGCCGAGGTAGCTCCTTTACCTCTGGTAGAGTGTGCTCTAGGTGTGAAAGGTAGAACTCTCTTGGATAGGGAATAGCAGAGTTGTATGCATCAGACTATCCACCTGGAGATGGTGCTTTTTGTATGTGATCGCCTTCTCTACCAGGCGCTAAGGAAACAAAGAGTTGGTCTGTTTTCCTTAGGGGTTTTGTTTTGTTCACATAGTACAAGAGTGCCGTACATCAAGTGTATTGAGGTTTCTTTCTACTGAGTTTGAAGGATTTTGAAAAAATGGGGGAAGGGGCGTTGTGCACAAGCTTGAAGAGGTTATATCCTATTTACCCCTTCCATGAATGCCTTAATGCCAGGGACTTTCCGCCAGGACACCTTGTTCTGTAAAGTGGTGTAAGCCAATAGGGCCGCCAGATGCACCTTTAGGGAATTAAATAGTAGGTCGGAGTCTAGTGAGTAAAGCATGTATTGTAGAAGGTTAGCTGGAGAACATTCTAAAGGGCTCAGTGATTGTGATGTGCACCATATAACACATCTTTTCCACTTATTAAAGTAGCAGTGTCTGGTGTTGGGTTTTCATACCTCATTGAGGACATCCATACACCTTTGTGGAAGGTTCAAGTGGCCAAACTCTAGGACTTCAGCAGCCAAGCTGCCAAGTGCATTGATTGTGGGCATGGGTGAAGAGATGTCCCTTTGTTTTGTGTCAACATATTGTATGGGCACAGGAGCTTGATTGGGTCGCACATCGCCAGCCTAAGCAGATGTGGAAACCATGGCTGTCTTGCACACATAGGAGCAACCAGGATCAGGGTTACTTGTTCCTGGTGCATCTTGTGCACTATCCTGCTTAGGAGTGGTGTTGAGGCCTTGGGGGGAGCGTAAGCATATTTCCCTGACCAGTTCATCCACAGGGCATTCGCCTTGGACCCTGGCTGGGGAAAACTGGACCCAAAGTCTGGGCATTGTGCATTTAGCTTTGTGGTGAACAAGTCTAGTGAGGGGTATTTTGTCTAGGATATCTTTGTCGAGTTGCCACTAGTGTTGTTCTGGTAGAGGGTGTCTGCTTAGAGTGTCTGCCAGAGAATTGAGTCCCCCATGAATATGTTGAGATCTTAGGAACATGTTCCACTTGAGTGCCCACGTCCATATTTTTTGGGATAGCTTGGACAAACTTAGAGAGTGTGTGCCTCCCTGTTTGTTCAGATAGTACATGGTTGTGGTGCTGAAGAGCCTTGAGGACTGCCAAGAGTTCCAGGAAGTTGATATGTCTTTGGGCAGTAGCGTGTGTCCACTGTCTGTGGGCTGAGTTGTGGAGGAAGTGGGCCCCCCTCATCCGGCGAGTGAGGAGTCTGTAGATAGGATCGCTTGTGCTGGTGGAGCAGGTTGTCCTTGGACCACCAGCGAACAGCCTGAACCAGGGTTAGTGAAACAACCACTAGATCGTCCCACTGTCCGCTTGCCTGAGACCACTGTTTTGCTAACCATTCCTGCATTAGACGCAGGCGTGTGTGAGGAACTAAATGAATGCAAGAGGCCATCATCCCGAGCAAACGCATTGCCTTGCGTAAAGTTATCTGGTGACCGACCTTGTCTTGAGGTACCCGCAACAGCATACTCTGTACCCTCTCGTTTGAGGGGAAGGGAATACAAGCTCCTCCTTTGTGTTTAGAATTACCCCTAGGAATTGTTTTATTTGGCTGGGGACTAGACTTGAGTTTTTTCTAGTTGATGGAGAAACCCAGATGGAAGAGAAGGTTTATGGCCTTTCACGTATTTAACTTTCAAATTTGAGGAGATTCCCTGGTGATTAGCCAGTCATCCAGATAAGGGTAAAGGGATGGACTTCCTGCGCAGGTGTCTCGCTACTACTGCAAGCACTGTGGTGACTACTTTTGGTGCTGAGGCGATGCCAAATGGTAGTACTTTGAACTGATAGTGTACTCCCACCTTCCTGAAACGCAGGTATTTTCAGTGCACAGTGTGCATTGAAATATGAACGTATGCATCTTTCATGTCCAATGTCGCCATGGAGTCTCCCCATTTCAGGAG